>NC_084856.1:10147602-10485700 GCF_951802175.1 Populus nigra | reverse complement strand
GATATTGGAGGATTTTATAAGAGCGTGCATATTGGAATTTTGTGGTAATTGGGAGGATCACCTATGATGCGAACCTCGTGATCACATGATCACACAACCCACACGCAAAGACACCAATTCCTGGAAAGCCAAGTAAATCAGGTTTGATAGAAGTGTGACACAAAGATAATTTGTACCTAGGCACCAACACTATTGGAAACGAAAACCCCCACCCAACGAATATTGATTCGAGAACGAGAAGTATAAGGATGATGCCACGAAGATAATTGTTCTTCGATAAGTCGTTTTTTAGTTCATTAGAGAACCATGGAAGGGAGATTACCTCACCAATAAACACACACACACAAAGTGCAGCAAACAAGAAGTTTTATTAATCTGAATTGTCTTACATGTTTGGTTATGCCTTTATTTATACTAACTCTAGACTTAAATAAACCCTAATGGACCCCCCCCTTAGGTGGACTTATATTAAGCCCACTTACAATTGACCGAAATAAGTAATAATAACCCAAAGATTAAGAAGAAAATAATAAAAAAATGATAAAAATCCAAAAATTACCATCCTAAATATGCTAGAATCAGATTTGTCACCATTAAGAAGTCCCAAATACACTAGGAAATCTGATCTGAAGGTAGAATTTATTCTAAAGTCTTCTTTCCTTTTTTGTAGCTAGGATGAATAAGGAATCCTTATAAGAAAAGGATTCTAAAATATTTATGAATCTTTAACACATATGGAAATTATGTTCCAACCCATTAAAGATCTTTGGAGAATTAGGAGATTTCCAAATAAGCTGCCACATCCTTTTAGGAAAAGAATCCTAGCCAAATAGAAAGTCTATAAGTCAAAAGGAAGTAAATAACAAAATTCATACAGCCTCTGTTGACCCGTATTGAGATGCCTTCCATAAAATTGCAGCTCGATCTAATGGTCTGATTGAGAATTATGATTGTTGCTGTAAAAGTGGATAGTTGCACTTTTTACGTCAAAATCCGAATTTGACATTTCCTGGATCGTATCATTCCCTTTCTCTTCAAGATGATTCGTCCTCGAATCACCAACAAGTAAAGAACAAAATCCTCGAATTTGGTTGGACAACCCCCGAAGATTTGGCCTCCATATTGAGGAAGATGAGGCCAAATTGGTCTGAAAACATGTGCTACCCCTTCTCTTTATTTGTCTCTCCACCTTCGTTGCCAAATGGACCATGTCCCCCAATTCCACACAATGTTGTAATTCTACAACATTCGCAATGTCTCTATTCAGCCCATTTAGAAATCTAGCCATAGTAGCTTCCCAATCCTCAATCACATTGGCCCGAATCATGGCAATCTCCATCTCCTTGAAATACTCATCCACGGACCTAGAACCCTGATTCAAACCCTGCAATTTCAGATACAAATCTCTATAATAGTGGTTAGGCACAAATCGCCTTCTCATCAACACTTTCATCTCCTCCCATGATGGTGTCGGCCTCTCCACTCCCTCCTTTTACTAATAACATTCTGATCCCACCAAATCAGTGCATAATCCATGAATTTGATGACTACTAATTCCACTTTCTTCACCTCTGAATAGTTATGGCAATTGAAAATTCAATCCACCTTTTTCTCCCACTCCAAATATGCCTCAGGATCGTTTTTACCTTGAAAAGAAGGTATTTTCAGTTTGATAACATCCAAATCACCATCTAAATTAGCATGTCCCCCAACACTACAGAAATTTTCCCTTTGGCCAAATTGTCCCCTAGTTCTATTCCCATAATCCCTTCGATTTCTAGGCTGCTAAAAACCTTCCCGATGGCCTATGGCCTCATCCTCAAAACCACCATCACCAATATCATCAACGGCCTCCTCAAAATCCTCATAATCAGCCCACCTTGGCCTTTCGGCCCTACTGCTATTGTTTGCTTTTGGTTCATCCCCTAGCTTCCTCATATTTTGGGTGCTTGTACCAGCCTCGTTACCATGTTTCTCTACCCTATCAAGTCTACACACATTTCCCATCATAAAATTCATCCTCTCCATCATCTGCATCATGGCCTTTGGACCCTACTGCCATTGTTTCGCTTAAACACTCTTAATATCCTCACACACTCACACCTCTCGTCTCACCTTCTTGCGATTCTTGCGAAACTGAAACCAATACCAAAAGGAACCAACTTGGCAGCGCAATCCAAATATATATATGACTTAAGAAGCAATAAAAACTAGAAAACAAGCAAAATAAAACTGCGATGATAGTCTCGCGAGTAGCAAGCGAGTCTATCTGAAATATGAACAAAACTGAAGACTCGAATAAAAAACAGAAACAAAATATGAAAAACAATGAAACAACACCCAGATATGTTGGATATGATGAAAATAAACTGCAAGAAATGAAAACAACAGAAAGAATCTAAATTTTAAAAGTTGACGCAAAATAGACTCGTTTATGATGAGTTAAGTTGGAATATGGAACCTAAAGTAAATGATGTCCAATTGAGTTAAAATTTCAGATATAGTGTGATATCAACCCAAATAGACAGAATATAAAATTTGATCAATTTACAATAAGGTTTGATATACTGACGCAAAATTCGTTATGAATTAGACCTGATTAGACCCGAATTTGAAACTCAAATCAAACGATATCCAATTGACCCCAAAATTAATATGTGGTGCGATTAGAGTCCCAGTAATAACAAAATCAAATTTGAGCTCATTCCAAGTTGATTTGATCAAATTTTCCTTTGTTTAGTTTTCTGCGGCAGAAACAAATCAATGCCTTTTTGAACGATTTTTTTTTATTTTTTTCTCTTTTTTTATGCCACTGATATATTTTATTCAGGAACCAAATGAAATAACTATTTTTTTCTGATATGCTGCAAAAATCAAGAGAAGAAAAAATTGGACACTAAAGAATTTTTAGGGAAACAACAAGAAACGAAAATTTTCAAAAGGATATAACCTGATTAATGGAGCCAAGCTCCGATACCAAATAATGTGAACCTCGTGATCATATGGTCACGCAACCCCTACGCAAAGACACTAATTTCCGGAAATCCAAGTAAATCAGGTTTGATAGGAGTGTGACACAAAGATAACTTGTACCTAGGCACCGGCACTATTGGAAACAAAAAGCCCCACCCAACGAATATTGATTCGCAAACGAGAAGTATAAGGGTGACGCCACGAAGACAGTTGTTCTTCGATAAGCTGTTTTTCAGTTCATTAGAGAACCATGGAAGGGAGATTACCCCTAACGAATCTAGTGAGGTTTCAGTTTTATGGTCGGTGGCTAGCTTGTAGCCATCTGTTGTTTTATGTTTCTGTTATCATTGTAAATCTTGGGTATGCCCCTTATAATGTTTGTATCTTCTTCTTTTAATACATACGTCAACTTACCAAAAAAAAATGGAAGGGAGATTACCTCACCAACACACACACACACACAAAGTGCAGCAAGCAAGAAGTTTTATTAATCTGAATTGTCTAACTTACATGTCTGGTTATGCCTTTATTTATACTAACTCTATACTTAAATAAACCCTAATGGAACACTCTTAGGTGGACTTATATTAAGCCTACTTACAATTGAGATGCCTTCCCAAACTTCAAAATTTTAACCCAGGGTAGGTTGTACTGGACCCCTCTTGCACATGGATAAGATGTACTAGGGTCTCCTCTTGATACTCTAATGGACCGTTCAATTGTGACTTGGTTGAAACATTCAAAACCAATGCATTCAATGCCTCTTTCAATGCCTTTATCTTGCACCGAGTCATTGGACCATTTGGAACATGTAATGGGTCCTTGCTGGTGTTTCTGGGCTGGTCCACATCAATGGTGATATGGAATTTGAACGTAAAGGCATGCCACAATAGGAGGATAGTGATGGCTATGAGTTAGCATTATCGGTTGAGTCCTTGGTTATAAGGCGAACACTTCAGGTTCAAGTCAAGGAAGATGAAACTAATCACCAAAGGGAGAACATCTTCCATACCCATTGTTATGTACAAAGCAAGGTGTGTGGTTTAATTATAGATAGTGGAAGATGTGTTAATGTTTGTAGTACCACCCTTGTTAGTGAACTGAATTTGTGTACAAGCATGCTAAACCATATAGATTGCAATGACTGAATAATAGTGCCAATGCAAGCAAGTCACATCTTGCTGGGGAAACCATGGCAATATGATATGAAGGCAATTCATGATAGGGTTACAAATAGATATATCATTGTAAAAGATGGTAAAACCATCATTCTTGTACCTCTTACACCCAAACAAGTGTATGATGATAATCAAATAAAGCTAAAGAGTAAGCATGAGGCAATGGGGAGAGAAAATCAAGGTGAGGAACAAGGGGAGAGAAGACCATTAGAGTCGGCTAGAACCCAAACCACTACAACCCATTAGCTAGAACCTAAACCACTACAACCAATTCGGCTATAACCCAAACCACTACAACCCATTCGGCCACCCATCCAAACACAAACAAATATTCGGCCAACACTCCAAACAAAACAGATCATTCGACCACTACTCAAAAACACCTAAACCTAGCCGAGAGTGGATGATGCGAACCTTGTGATCACGTGGTCACGCAACCCCCACCCAAAGACATCAATTCCCGGAAAGCCAAGTAAATCAGGTTTGATAGGAGTGTGACACAAATATAACTTGTACCTAGGCACCAGCACTATTGGAAACGGAAACCCCCACCCAACGAATATTGATTCGCGAACGAGAAGTATAAGGATGACGCCAAGAAGACAGTTGTTCTTCGATAAGTTGTTTTCAGTTTTTTTGAGAACCAAGGAAGGGAGATTATCTCACCAACACACAGACACACACAAAGTGCAGCAAACAAGAAGTTTTATTAATCTGAATTGTCTAGCCTTACATGGCTGCTTATGCCCTTATTTATAGTGACTCCAAACTAAAATAAACACTAATGGACCCCTTATGTGGACTTATATGATGCCCACTTACAATTAAATCCAAATAATATAAATAAACCCTAAACTAAGAAGAAAATAATAGTAACAACAATAAATCCGAAATTAATTTCCTAAATATGCTAGAATCAGATTTGTCAATATTAAGATGTCCCAAATAGACTAGAAAATCTGATTTGAAGGTAGAATTTATTCTGAAGTCTTCTTTTCTTTTGGTAGCTACGATGAATAAGAAATCCTTGTAAGAAAAGGATTCTGAAACATTTATGAATCCTTGACACACATGGAAACTATGTTTCAGCCCATTAAAGATCTTTGGAGAATTAGGAGATTTCCCAAATAAGCTGGCACATCCTTTTAGGAAAAGGATTAGGATTCTTTTCCTAAAAGTCAAAAGGAACTAAATAACAAAATTCATACAGCCTCTGTTGACCTGTATTGAGATACCTTCCGGAACTCCGATTGACATGAAATTGCAGCCCGATCTAACGGTCGGATTGAGAATTATGATCGTTGCCGTAAAACTGGATAGTTGCACTTTTTACGTCAAAATCCGAAATTGATCTTTCCTGGATCGTATCATCTATTATGCTCGATATGATATTGTAATTCAATCACCTTTTCTAACTTCCCATAACAATCAACTCCAGAGTCAATAGAAGTCGATCCCTTATCACAAACTCCATTGTTATGTCTTTCTATCTTGACTATCTCTTTAGTTTGAAAGACAATGTTCATTGACAAAATACCTGTTATAGAACTCAATCTTTCTTTCAAGACCCAGACATGGTATATTCAAAGTAAAACTAGCATTTCCTTCCAATTTGATACGATCCAATCAAGGTCAAATTTAGACTTTTGTGTCAAATTTCCTATCATTCAGTTTTATGCTATTGAGCATAACTCCAAATCGAATAGTTGGATCGAGCTGAAACTTTACTAGAAGATTCCAGAGGTATTTGTCTATGTTCGACTAAACTTTTTTTTTTTTGGTAAGTTGATGTATGTATTAAAAGAAGAAGATACAAACATCATAAGGGGCATGCCCCAGATTTACAATGATAACAGAAACATAAAACAACAGATGGCTACAGGCTAGCCACCGACCATAAAACTGAAACCTCACTAGATTCGTTAGGGAAACCAATACAACCAGCTAACTAACAAATTAAGAATCTATGGTATTCACCCTCCATGCTCGCTGGATCCTTTTGTTTTCATTTGTTGGTACGACATTCCTCATCAAATCAAGCTTATCACGAATGATACATTCGATTTGATTAAAGACCAAATTCGAAGTTCTAGACATTCCAGCAAAGATCCTTGCATTCCGTTCTTGCCATACATGATACACTGTAGCTGCAAAACTCAGTTTACGAGAAAAATTGACGAAACTCTTGCCATGCCAAGAGACAGTGGCCAATCGAATCCATTCATCCCAGCCTTTTGTCATTCTTGGAATGTCGCATCTGTCACAAACATCCCACCAGATCGCTTTAGTATAGGAGCATTCAAAGAACAAGTGGTTGTGATCATCATTGTTGCGGAGACAGAGTGAGCATCTATTGGGACCATGTATACCAAACCGATGAAGTTTATCTTGAGTTGTGAGTTTCTATTGGACAACCATCCATAGAAGAAATGAATGTCTTGGAACAGCATTCTTGAACCACACAATGTCTTTTTTTTTGGTAAGTTGACGTATGTATTAAAAGAAGAAGATACAAACATTATAAGGGGCATACCCCAGATTTACAATGATAACAGAAACATAAAACAACAGATGGCTACAAGCTAGCCACCGACCATAACACTGAAACCTCACTGGATTCGTTAGGGAAACCAATACAACCAGCTAACTAACAAATTAAGAATCTATGGTATTCACCCTCCAAGCTCGTTGGATCCTTTTGTTTTCATTTGTTGGTGCGACATTCCTCATCAAATCAAGCTTATCACGAATGATACATTCGATTTGATTAAAGACCAAATTCGAAGTTCTAGACATTCCAGCAAAGATCCTTGCATTCCGTTCTTGCCATACATGATACACTGTAGCTGCAAAACTCAGTTTACGAGAAAAATTGACGAAACTCTTCCCATGCCAAGAGACAGTGGCCCATCGAATCCATTCATCCCAGCCTTTTGTCATTCTTGGAATGTCGCATCTGTCACAAACATCCCACCAGATCGCTTTAGTATAGGAGCATTCAAAGAACAAGTGGTTGTGATCCTCATTGTTGCGGAGACAGAGCGAGCATCTATTGGGACCATGTATACCAAACCGATGAAGTTTATCTTGAGTTGTGAGTTTCTGTTGGACAGCCATCCATAGAAGAAATGAATGTCTTGGAACAGCATTCTTGAACCACACAATGTCATGCCATTCAACCATCTAACGATGACGTCTTAGTTGTTCCCAAGCTACTTTGATCGAGAATCTGTGATTTGGTGAGTCCAACCAAACTATCTCATCCTTTTGCCCCATTTTAGGATTAGAATTGGAAGGAATAGCTTCTATAATGGGGTGCCAGCCAATAGCTTGGGTGGTAGGAGTTTTCCATTCTGCGTTATGAATTAGCACATTCACCTTCACGTTCGTGGCCATACCTGAATCATAGATGAATCTTTCCCCGTAAGAATCTGCGAGTGGGCTGTGAGGATGCCAATTGTCAAACCATAGAGAGGTTGTCATTCCATCTCCTATGATGTACTTCATCTTCGGCCATGCTAAGGATCTGAGCTTTAGAATCTTTCCCCAAGCCCAAGAGCAATTCTGTGGCGTCTTGATTGTCCAGAAATTCCTACCTCGCAACAGATTGGATCTGATCCAAGTAGACCATATTGAGCCATCTGAGTCATTGCACAGGTTCCAAATGTGTTTCAACAAAGCAATCTTGTTCCATTCTGTTATCCTTTTTATTCCTAGCCCCCCCTCCTTTTTTGGAAGACATACCTGATCCCAAGCCACTTTAGCCCCAGTAGTTCTCATATCTGAACCTGACCAAAGAAAGGATTTCATAATTTGCTCCACATTTTTAATTACTTGCCCAGGTAAGAAAAAGAGAGATGCCCAATAGACCTGTATGGAAAATAAGACTGAATTAATCAGTTGTACCCGTCCTGCATACGAGAGTGTTCTACAAGTCCAATGTCGAACTTTAGAGGTGATTCGATCCACGAGGCCCTTACAACAGCCTTTAGACTGGACGAGAGAAGAGGTACTCCCAAATATTTCATTGGGAGCTCCCCCTCTCTAAACCCAAGAATATGAATAATTTGTTCGACTAAACTTTTAGGTGAATTGGAGTTCGCAACTTGCGATATAGATTAGAACAAGCTATACAAATTTAGTTATTTACTTTCTTTTGACATGTGGACTTCCTATATGCAGGATCCTTTTCCTATAGGATGTGGTAGCTTGTTTTAGGAATCTTCTAGTTCTACAAGGATCTTTAATGGACTGCAACATGGTTTCCAAGTGTAGCAAGGATTCATTAATGTTTCAGAATCCTTTTCTTACAAAGATTCCTTATTCATCCTAGTTACACAAGGAAAGAACGATGGTATTTTATGACATTTTGGTTTATAGGAAGGAAACTAAATTGGTAAGTATAAAAGAGGAAGGTTTTCTTCATTAATTGTCTATGCAAAGTAAGGAAACAAAACATAATAAGGTAAAAAGACTTCAGAATTAATCCACATTCAAATTATATTTCCTAGTCTATTTGGGAGACATGATGATTTAGCTGGTGATTTGGATGCTATCAAATTGAAAATGCCTTCTTTTCATGGTAAAAAGGATCCCGAGATGTATTTGAGTGAGAAAAAAAGGTGGATTGGATTTTTCATTGCCATAACTATTCGGAGCTGAAGAAGGTAAACTTGGTAGTAATTGACTTCACAGATTATGCACTGATTTGGAGGGATCAAAATATGATTAGCAGGAGAAGGAGTGGAGAGAGGTTGGTAGCATCGTGGGAGGAGATGAAAGTGTTGATGAGAAGGCGATTTATGCCTAACCACTATTATAGAGATTTGTATCTGAAATTGCAGGATTTGAATCAGGGTTTTAGGTCCGTCGATGAGTATTTCAAGGAGATGAAGATCGCAATGACGCAAGCCAAATGATTGAGGATAGTGAAGCTATCATGGCTAGATTTCTAAATGGGTTGAATAGGGACATTAGGAATGTTGTAGAATTACAACATTGTGTGGAATTGGAGGACATGGTAAGGTGGAGAGGCAAATAAAGAGAAAGGGCACTACACGTTTTCAGACCAATTCGGCTTCATCTTCCTCAACATGGAGGCCAAATCTGAAGAGAGAGGGGGCTGTCCAACCAAAGCCTTATGCAACCACCTAAGGCCAAAAAGGATACTCATACAGATGGGAAAGGTAAATCTTGATACATTTTGAGATAAGGCCCAAGGAGTTTGTGATACATTTTGATCATGAATCATTGAAGCACTTGAAAGGGCAAGGTAAGTTGAGTAGGAGACATGTTAATTAGGTTGAATTTATTGAAACCTTTTCGTATGTGATCAAGTATAAGCAAGGAAAAGAAAGCATTGTGGCTTACGCACTTTCGTGCATACATGTTTTTTTTTCTACTTTGGATGCTAGATTTCTAGGATTTGAACGCATAAAAGAATTGTACAAGGATGATAGTGATTTTGCTAATGTTTACAATGCTTGCGAAACTTTAGCTTTTGGGAAGTTCTATAGACTAGGAATCATTTAACTAATCCTTGCCTTCTGTTTGAAAAAACTCTCTTCAGCCAGAGAGAGAGAAAAGAGAGAAAGAGAGAGAGAGTGGTGCTGTCGGAGCTACATCTACTCCGTCCACCGTTGGATTATTCTCATTTTTGACTATGTTGTTCCTTCCAACCTTCTCTCAACATTGACCGAACGGATTTGTTATCCAATCAACGAGGTAAGAGATATTGATCTCGCAATATTTCTACTATTCTGCATTTTCAGTTCTGGAACTATAGAGAAGTGGTGAAATTGCAGCATATTGCATGGATTTTCTTCATGATTTCTGTTATGGCTGTCATAGACATGAAGGCCTTTGCCATATGTGAAGATTAAATCACAGTTCTTTGGAAAAGTTTCAATTTTCTTGCTAGTTCCAGAGTGGTTTGTCGTAGCTTGATCTCCTTTGTTCACCGTTGGATCGTTACCATATTTGAGTATGTTGTTCTTCGGAACCTACCCTACATCTTGACCGAACGGATTTTTGTTACAATCAGTGTGCTGGGAGATATTGGCCTCGTAATTCTGTTATTTCTGAGCTTAGGTTGCTTCTTGGACTCAGTTTATCTTATTAGAATTTTGCTCTCTCTAATATTTGTATGCTACCATAATGTCTCCATGTTCTTCTGTGGAAAATGTTCCAATGGTTAGCTCTCACATTGAACAACATAATCAAGTTAAGTCTGGACATACATTAAGATTAGAACTGCAAGATATGTTGAATAGCCATGGGATGAGGATTTCTCAGTTTCAAGCTGATTCTGATGCTAGTATAGAGAAACACTCTACTGGCCAAGCTTCTAATGTTGTTCCAGAAATGAACCATGTGTTGGGTTCTAAAGTTGATGAGGTGAAGGTAGGGTCTCATCAACAAGAACAACTAAAACCTAGACCCAAATTGAATTTTTTAAATGCTTTGAAGGGTTCTGGTGTTGATGACAATGAGGGTAGCAAGACCCTTGGCATTAGTTCAGTCCGTAATCTGCACTTTGCTCCCCCTACTATGACTGATGGTCGTGTGACAGTAGCTCCTCCTCTTGATGTGTTTGAAGATGGCTGTGAATTTTGGAAATCCACCCTAGTTGGTCATTTTGTGGGGCAGAAATTACCGTATCCCGTGGTTAATTCTATTGCCAAAAGAATATGGAGCTCCTACGGTCTATCAGAAGTTTTGTCTTCGGATAATGGCTTCTTCATCTTCACCTTTGATTCGGTTGATCATGCCATTAATGTGCTGGAAAGAGCCCCATGGCACATGGCAAACAGGCCTTTGGTGCTTAAACGTTGGCAACCGAACATGCAATTTTTGAAAGATGATTTGGCAAGAGTTCCGGTATGGGTTAAGCTGTATAATGTCCCTCTCGAGTATTGGACTATTAAGGGGCTGAGCTGTGTAGCGAGTGCTATTGGAGTCCCCCTTCATGCAGATCATACGACATTGTTGCGTAAAAGGCTTAGTTACGCAAGAGTTTGCGTTGAGATAGATGCTTCGAAGACGTTGGTTAAGGAATATGATCTTCGCTGTCCAAATGGGTTATTCATAACAATTTCAGCTGAATACGAATGGATACCGTCGAAGTGCAGTAATTGCAATGTCTTTGGACACACCACAGCGCTATGTGCTACTAATAACATTGATAATCTTAAAGTGGTGGCAGAGGGTAAGAGGAATCTAGGAGCTATGAACTCTAAATCTGCGGATAACAAGCCGAATCAGTTTCAGTGGCAGGTAGTTGGTAAACGAAACAAGGGTTCTGTGAGTGGGGAGAATGCTCCCTTGGCATCTAAAGTGGGTAATTGTGATGAGAATGGTTGTTCAACATCTGGTATACATATGCCTGATTGTAATATGAATGATCATGCGACATCAGATGTGTGCAATGCTGGTTGTCATGAAGATGAAAATCCTTCCTCTCCTCTTGTCTTCAAGAGTTTACGAGAAGACATGAAACAGGAGCAAGAGGCTGCAAGTACTGCTTTAGATCAAGATATGGACGCAATGGGAGGTGATACAGATGGGGAACCAACCGATATCATGACAACCCCTCAAACCCTGAATTCCACCGAAAGGGAAACTGTTAATCAGTTAGCTATTAAGGCTAGAGACTCTCTAGAGAAAAAGAAAAGGGGTTCAAAAGCTAATTCATAACTCAGAATGGAAAACTCCTACCACCCAAGCTATTGGCTGGCACCCCATTATAGAAGCTATTCCTTCCAATTCTAATCCTAAAATGGGGCAAAAGGATGAGATAGTTTGGTTGGATTCACCAAATCACAGATTCTCGATCAAAGTAGCTTGGGAACAACTAAGACGTCATCGTCAGATGGTTGAATGGCATGACATTGTGTGGTTCAAGAATGCTGTTCCAAGACATTCATTTCTTCTATGGATGGCTGTCCAACAGAAACTCACAACTCAAGATAAACTTCATCGGTTTGGTATACATGGTCCCAATAGATGCTCGCTCTGTCTCCGCAACAATGAGGATCACAACCACTTGTTCTTTGAATGCTCCTATACTAAAGCGATCTGGTGGGATGTTTGTGACAGATGCGACATTCCAAGAATGACAAAAGGCTGGGATGAATGGATTCGATGGGCCACTGTCTCTTGGCATGGCAAGAGTTTCGTCAATTTTTCTCGTAAACTGAGTTTTGCAGCTACAGTGTATCATGTATGGCAAGAACGGAATGCAAGGATCTTTGCTGGAATGTCTAGAACTTCGAATTTGGTCTTTAATCAAATCGAATGTATCATTCGTGATAAGCTTGATTTGATGAGGAATGTCGCACCAACAAATGAAAACAAAAGGATCCAACGAGCTTGGAGGGTGAATACCATAGATTCTTAATTTGTTAGTTAGCTGGCTGTATTGGTTCCCTAACGAATCCAGTGAGGTTTCAGTGTTTTGGTCGGTGGCTAGCTTGTAGCCATCTGTTGTTTTATGTTTCTGTTATCATTGTAAATCTGGGGTATGCCCCTTATAATGTTTGTATCTTCTTCTTTTAATACATACGTCAACTTACCAAAAAAAAAAAAAAGTTCTATAGACTAGATAGATATTTGTTTAAAGAGAGTCGTTTGTGTTCGGTCCCATACCAGCCTTGTAAGGCTTGTTTTTTTCCTAATGCTGCAAGGATAGAAAGTCAGCAATCTATTCTCCTAATTAAGTAAGGAAGTTGATCATATCTTGTTCCTAAAGAGGGGAGGATTATTTAATGTTTTTCCTAACCTAGGAAGGAAAGTAATTAAATCAGCAACAAAGGAGGGAATTTGTTTTCTTATTTGTCCAATTTAAACAAGGAAATCCAAGCTAATCAAGGACATTAAAGGGGGCAGCAACACAAATTTTTCAACTCAGATTTCTTCTAATTTATTTGGGACTTCTTAAGGGTGAAAAATTTGATTCCAACACATTTAGGATGGTAATTTTTGGATTTTTATTATTTTATAGGGTTTCTTTAAGTCTATAGTCAGTATAAATAAAGGCATAACTAAAAATGTAAGGGTTACACAAGTCAGCTTAATAAAACATCTTGTTTGCCGCACTTGTTGTGTGTTGGTGAGATAATCTCCCTTTCTTGGTTCTATAGAGAACTGAAAACGACTTATCGATGAAAAAATGACTTCGTGACGTCATTCTTATACTTCTCATTTGCGAATCAATATTCGTTGGGTGGGGGTTTTCTGTTTCCAATAATGTTGGTGCCTAGGTACAAGTTATTTTTATGTCACACTCTTATCAAACCTGATTTACTTGGCTTTTTGGAAATTGGTGTCTTTGCATGTGGGTTGTGTGACCACGAGATTACGAGGTTTGCATCACTTCCATATTATGCTGCTTCGAGTATTGGTGGCTTTCTTTTGGCGAAAACTTTTCATAATCTTATATTCCTATAATTCAAAACATTTTAGTTATACATTTTTTCCTTACTATATCTTTCTTTTTCCTTGCAGATAAAAAGGGAGATATCTATAATGAAGCTTGCTCGACATCCTTATGTTATGCGCCTGCATGAATTATGGAGTATTAAAGGTTTATTTTTTTAGGATATTAAGTCTTGTAGGAGGCTTTGATTTCTTCTGTTATCAGATGTGCTTCCTCCTGACATGTGCTGTTTTACGTTAGATTTTAACAAGCCGTCCAAATATTTATATCATATTGTAATTCATTACTGGAGGTGAGATGTTTGATAAAATCATGAGTATTCTAAATTCAAATCCAACTCTTAGGATGGACGTGCATTTTGTAGTCTTAATAATATTCTCTGCTCACTGCTAATACAGAGCTCTTGTTAACCATGATTACGTGGTGCATCATGGGCGTCTTGGTGAGGCTGAAGCTAGGAGATACTTTCAACAACTTATTGATGATGTGGATTATTGGCATAGTAAGGGTCTACCACAGAGATTTAAATGTGTTGTTTTGCTGACATCCATAGAGCTGTTGTTCAGTTTCTTTTTCGCTGGAATCTTATAGTTAGTTCATGTTATGTATAGCCTGAAAATCTTTAACTTGTTTTTTTTTTTTTGGTAAGTTGACGTATGTATTAAAAGAAGAAGATACAAACATTATAAGGGGCATACCCCAGATTTACAATGATAACAGAGACATAAAACAACATATGGCTACAGGCTAGCCACCGACCATAAAACTGAAACCTCACTAGATTCGTTAGGGAAACCAATACAACCAGCTTACTAACAAATTAAGAATCTATGGTATTCACCCTCCAAGCTCGTTGGATCCTTTTGTTTTCATTTGTTGGTGCGACATTCCTCATCAAATCAAGCTTATCACGAAAATCTTTAACTTGATTCACACGGAAATTTAAAGATTTCAGATTTTGGTCTAATGCTCTGTCTAAACAATTAAGTCGTCATCAATAAGAGTTCTTGTTGTGTCACTATTTTACCCCATCAAACTTGAGAGAATTAGCAACGTATAAGGTGGAGAGCCTTAACCGGATGTGTGGTAACAGGGAAGCTCGAAAGCTGTTCCCGTCCCTGTCAGGGGAGATGCCAACCATCTCTCCTTTCTACGAACATGAAAGAAAAGATTAAATCACAATGGAGTGAAAAGAGAGAGAGAGAGAAAAGAGAGAGGAGAGAGAGAGTGGTGCTGTCGGAGCTACATCTACTCCGTCCACCGTTGGATTATTCTCATTTTTTACTATGTTGTTCCTTCCAACCTTCTCTCAACATTGACCGAACGGATTTGTTATCCAATAAACGAGGTAAGAGATATTGATCTCGCAATATTTCTACTATTCTGCATTTTCAGTTCTGGAACTATACAGAAGTGGTGAAATTGCAGCATATTGCATGGATTTTCTTCATGATTTCTGTTATGGCTGTCATAGACATGAAGGCCTTTGCCATATGTGAAGATTAAATCACAGTTCTTTGGAAAAGTTTCATTTTTCTTGCTAGTTTCAGAGTGGTTTGTCGTACCTTGATCTCCTTTGTTCACCGTTGGATCATTACCATATTTGAGTATGTTCTTCTTCGGAACCTACTCTACGTCTTGACCGAACGGATTTTTGTTACAATCAGTGTGCTGGGAGATATTGGCCTCGTAATTCTGTTATTTCTGAGCTTAGGTTGCTTCTTGGACTCAGTTTATCTTATTAGAATTTTGCTCCCTCTAATATTTGTATGCTACCATAATGTCTCTATGTTCTTCTGTGGAAAATGTTCCAATGGTTAGCTCTCACATTGAACAACACAATCAAGTTAAGTCTGGACATACATTAAGATTAGAACTGCAAGATATGTTGAATAGCCATGGGATGAGGATTTCTCAGTTTCAAGCTGATTCTGATGCTAGTATAGAGAAACACTCTACTGCCCGAGCTTCTAATGTTGTTCCAGAAATGAACCATGTGTTGGGTTCTAAAGTTGATGAGGTGAAGGTAGGGTCTCATCAACAAGAACAACTAAAACCTAGACCCAAATTGAATTTTTTAAATGCTTTGAAGGGTTCTGATGTTGATGACAATGAGGGTAGCAAGACCCTTGGCATTAGTTCAGTCCGTAATCTGCACTTTGCTCCCCCTACTATGACTGATGGTTGTGTGACAGTAGCTCCTCCACTTGATGTGTTTGAAGATGGCTGTGAATTTTGGAAATCCACCCTAGTTGGTCATTTTGTAGGGCAGAAATTACCGTATCCCGTGGTTAATTCTATTGCCAAAAGAATATGGAGCTCCTACGGTCTATCAGAAGTTTTGTCTTCGGATAATGGCTTCTTCATCTTCACCTTTGATTCGGTTGATCATGCCACTAATGTGCTGGAAAGAGCCCCATGGCACATGGCAAACAGGCTTTTGGTGCTTAAACGTTGGCAACCGAACATGCAATTTTTGAAAGATGATTTGGCAAGAGTTCCGGTATGGGTTAGGCTGTATAATGTCCCTCTCGAGTATTGGACTATTAAGGGGTTGAGCTGTGTAGCGAGTGCTATTGGAGTCCCCCTTCATGCGGATCATACGACATTGTTGCGTAAAAGGCTTAGTTACGCAAGAGTTTGCGTTGAGATAGATGCTTCGAAGACGTTGGTTAAGGAATATGATCTTCGCTGTCCAAATGGGTTATTCATAACAATTTCAGCTGAATACGAATGGATACCGTCGAAGTGCAGTAATTGCAATGTCTTTGGACACACCACAGCGCTATGTGCTACTAATAACATTGATAATCTTAAGGTGGTGGCAGAGGGTAAGAGGAATCTAGGAGCTATGAACTCTAAATCTGCGGATAACAAGCCGAATCAGTTTCAGTGGCAGGTAGTTGGTAAACGAAACAAGGGTTCTGTGAGTGGGGAGAATGCTCCCTTGGCATCTAAAGTGGGTAATTGTAATGAGAATGGTTGTTCAACATCTGGTATACATATGCCTCATTGTAATATGAATGATCATGCGACATCAGATGTGTGCAATGCTGGTTGTCATGAAGATGAAAATCCTTCCTCTCCTCTTGTCTTGAAGAGTTTACGAGAAGACATGAAACAGGAGCAAGGGGCTGCAAGTACTGCTTTAGATCAAGATATGGACGCAATGGGAGGTGATACAGATGGGGAACCAACCGATATCATGACAACCCCTCAAACCCTGAATTCCACCGAAAGGGAAACTGTTAATCTGTTAGCTATTAAGGCTAGAGACTCTCTAGAGAAAAAGAAAAGGGGTTCAAAAGCCTCTTCAAAGAAGAATCAGAAATCTGGCTCCTCTCCAGGAGGCACGTCAAGGTAATCTTTGTGTTGCTGTTTGTACTCCTCTCTATTTTCCTATGATTATTGGATGTTGGAATATTAGAGGTTTGAATGATCCTATAAAGCATTCAGAATTGCGTCGCCTCATCCATCAAGAGAGGATAGCTTTTTTTGGTTTGGTTGAAACTCGAGTTAAAGACAAGAATAAAGATAATGTTTCTAAACTTCTTCTGCGTTCTTGGTCCTTCTTGTATAATTATGATTTCTCTTGTCGTGGTCGTATTTGGGTTTGTTGGAATGCTGATACGGTGAAGGTGGATGTTGTTGGAATGTCAGACCAGGCTATTCATGTTTCTGTCACTATATTAGCTACCAAAATCAGTTTCAATACTTCAATTATTTATGGAGACAATAATGCTTCCTTACGTGAGGCATTATGGTCTGATATAGTGAGTCGTAGTGATGGATGGGAGTCAACCCCGTGGATTCTTATGGGTGACTTCAATGCTATCCGCAACCAGTCGGACATGTTAGGAGGGTCTACTACGTGGGTTGGTACTATGGACAGATTGGATACATGTATTCGAGAAGCGAAAGTAGATGACCTTCGGTATTCAGGTATGCATTATACTTGGTCGAACCAATGTCCCGAGAATCTGATTATGCGGAAACTAGATAGAGTGCTTGTCAATGAGAAGTGGAATCTGAACTTTCCATTATCGGAAGCGAGATTTTTGCCTTCGGGTATGTCAGACCATTCTCCCATGGTGGTAAAGGTTATTGGCAATGATCAGAACCTAAAGAAACCATTCAGATTCTTTGATATGTGGATGGATCATGACGAGTTCATGCCCTTGGTGAAGAAGGTATGGGATCAGAATTCGGGGGGTTGTCCAATGTATCAGCTGTGTTGCAAACTAAGAAAGCTAAAGCAGGAATTGAAACTTTTCAATATGGCTCACTTCTCCAACATTTCAGATAGAGTTAAAGATGCAAAAAACGAAATGGATAAGGCTCAACAGGCTCTGCATACAGCGCATGACAAGCCAATTTTGTGCATGCGAGAAAGGGATGCTGTTCGTAAATACCCTTCGACCGTCAGGGCTGAAGAGAGTTTTTTCAAACAGAAGGCAAGGATACAATGGCTTAGCTTGGGGGATCAGAATACTAGCTACTTTCACAAATCAGTAAATGGAAGACAGAATAGAAATAAGCTTCTATCACTTACAAGGGAGGATGGAGAGGTTGTCGAAGGACACGAGACAGTCAAATCAGAAGTAATTGCATACTTCCATCGTGTGTTAGGAGTGGATCAGATGCCTAGGGTTCTGAACGAGGAAGTGATGGACTCGGCAATTAACTTGAAACTGTCTTCAACGCAACAGCATCTACTCGCACAAGATGTAATAAGGGAGGAGATTAAGCATGCTATGTTTAGTTTGAAGAACAATAAAGCCCCTGGTCCGGATGGCTTTAACGCAGGTTTCTTTAAAAGAATGTGGCACATAGTTGGGGAAGATGTAATCAACGCTGTTAGATCCTTCTTTCAGACTCGTAGAATGCTTAAAGAAATGAATGCTACATCCATTTCCCTTATTCCTAAAGTTGCTAATCCTACAAGGTTGACAGATTTTCGTCCTATATCTTGCTGCAACACAGTGTACAAATGCATCGCTAAGATTCTAGCTGAGAGAATCAAAGTTGTTCTGCCATCTTTAGTTGGTCCATATCAGACTGCTTTTATCTCAGGACGGAGAATCAGTGATAACATTCTTTTGTCTCAGGAACTAATGAAAGGCTATCATAAATCTACGGGACCTGCTCGTTGTGCTATGAAAGTTGATCTGATGAAGGCTTATGACTCGGTGCGGTGGGATTTCGTTGACGCTATGTTAATAAAAATGGGATTCCATAGAACAGTCATTGATTGGATCATGGTTTGTGTTACATCATGTCAATTCTCTATCAACGTCAATGGTGAGCTTGCAGGTTACTTTCAAGGGGGAAGAGGGCTGAGACAAAGGGATCCATTGTCCCCATATTTGTTTGTCCTATGTATGGAAATCCTTTCGGGGCTATTCTGCAAGATGAGTGCCAACCAAGAATTCAAGTTTCACTGGAGATGCAAGAAGGACAAAATTTCTCATCTTTGTTTTGCTGACGACTTGATGATTTTTAGCAACGGGGATGTAAACTCAATTCGTATGATCAGAACTGTGCTCACAAAGTTTCAAGACCTATCAGGTCTGTATCCAAATCCAAACAAAAGTGACATCTTTTTGAGCGGTGTGTTAAATGCTGAGAAGGAGCAAATTATTCATATTCTTGGGTTTAGAGAGGGGGAGCTCCCTATGAAATATTTGGGAGTACCTCTTCTCTCGTCCAGACTAAAGGCTGTTTATTGTAAGGGCCTCGTGGATCGAATCACCTCTAAAGTTCGACATTGGACTTGTAGAACACTCTCGTATGCAGGATGGGTACAACTGATTAATTCAGTTTTATTTTCCATACAAGTCTATTGGGCATCTCTCTTTCTCTTACCTGGGCAAGTAATTAAAAATGTTGAGCAAATTATGAAATCCTTTCTTTGGTCAGGTTCAGATATGAGAACTACTGGGGCTAAAGTGGCTTGGGATCAGGTATGTCTTCCAAAAAAGGAGGGGGGGCTAGGAATAAAACGGATAACAGAATGGAACAAGATTGCTTTGTTGAAACACATTTGGAACATGTGCAATGACTCAGATGGCTCGATATGGTCTACTTGGATCAGATCCAATCTGTTGCGAGGTAGGAATTTCTGGACAATCAAGACGCCACAGAATTGCTCTTGGGCTTGGGGAAAGATTCTAAAGCTCAGATCCTTAGCATGGCCGAAGATGAAGTACATCATAGGAGATTGAATGACAACCTCTCTATGGTTTGACAATTGGCATCCTCACAGCCCACTCGCGGATTCTTACGGGGAAAGATTCATCTATGATTCAGGTATGACCAGGAACGCGAAGGTGAATGTGCTAATTCATAACTCAGAATGGAAAACTCCTACCACCCAAGCTATTGGCTGGCACCCCATTATAGAAGCTATTCCTTCCAATTCTAATCCTAAGATGGGGCAAAAGGATGAGATAGTTTTGTTGGATTCGCCAAATCACAGATTCTCGATCAAAGTAGCTTGGGAACAACTAAGACGTCATCGTCAGATGGTTGAATGGCATGACATTGTGTGGTTCAAGAATGCTGTTCCAAGACATTCATTTCTTCTATGGATGGCTGTCCAACAGAAACTCACAACTCAAGATAAACTTCATCGGTTTGGTATACATGGTCCCAATAGATGCTCGCTCTGTCTCCGCAACAATGAGGATCACAACCACTTGTTCTTTGAATGCTCCTATACTAAAGCGATCTGGTGGGATGTTTGTGACAGATGCGACATTCCAAGAATGACAAAAGGCTGGGATGAATGGATTCGATGGGCCACTCTCTCTTGGCATGGCAAGAGTTTCGTCAATTTTTCTCGTAAACTGAGTTTTGCAGCTACAGTGTATCATGTATGGCAAGAACGGAATGCAAGGATCTTTGCTGGAATGTCTAGAACTTCGAATTTGGTCTTTAATCAAATCGAATGTATCATTCGTGATAAGCTTGATTTGATAAGGAATGTCGCACCAACAAATGAAAACAAAAGGATCCAACGAGCTTGGAGGGTGAATACCATAGATTCTTAATTTGTTAGTTAGCTGGTTGTATTGGTTTTCCTAACGAATCTAGTGAGGTTTCAGTTTTTGGTCGGTGGCTAGCCTGTAGCCATATGTTGTTTTATGTTTCTGTTATCATTGTAAATCTGGGGTATGCCCCTTATAATGTTTGTATCTTCTTCTTTTAATACATACGTCAACTTACCAAAAAAAAGAGAATTAGCAACGTAGATCCTGTGGTCTAGGTACTCTGTCACAAGATTAATTGATACGATTAAAAAAAAATTGAATAAAAAAATTTGAATTCTAGTATAAACAATTAATTCTAGATCCAATTATTGGGTCGAGTTGAAATTTTAATCAGATTTTTTGGAATACTATTTTATTTCAGGACAAAATTTTAGATCAAATAAATTTTAAAAAGACCTTGCGATATAAATCATTATAGTCTATATAAATTTTGTTATTTATTTTATTTTAACTTATGAATTTTTTATTTGATAAGGATATTTTTCATATAACAATATAACTGCTTGTTTTCTAATTCTTCAAGAAAGATTAAAAAAAAGTAATAAGA
Organism: Populus nigra; assembly: GCF_951802175.1. Classification (NCBI taxonomy): domain Eukaryota; kingdom Viridiplantae; phylum Streptophyta; class Magnoliopsida; order Malpighiales; family Salicaceae; genus Populus; species Populus nigra. The sequence goes on along the minus strand of NC_084856.1, from coordinate 10,464,514 downwards.
ACTTTCAAAAAGTACAACTAATTATCTAGACAAATAAGGAACTAGAAAAATAAGGAAATTAAAGGGCAAAGAATCCAATTCTGGAGTTGGGAGCTCCGAATTGAAAAATATACCCTCTCCTCTCTCCGCCTTTTCTTTTCCTCTTACATGATCAGTTTTGAGTTTCTTGCATCTGATTATGTTTTAACTTTGTTGTTTCTTCTAGATTAGGTTTGTTTTCTTTCCTCGGCTTGTTCATGAGTTAAGATTCAAGTTTGGTTTCAGTTTCAGCTTCTACACCCTTTGTGTTCTTCTTTGTGTGCCATCCAATCAAGGGTCTTTAAGTTCTGTGGTTACAACAAAGGAAGGGAGTTCTTGGAGCAACCTTTTAGGATTATGAACACTTGACAGTAATATCACTATCAGGTGTTCATATACTTGCAGTATAGGGATGAGGAATGGCAATGAAATGGGCGTATTTACTGAATCAGTCCACCACCACGCAGATGACCTCCTTGCCTTCCGACTTAGGCAATCCTTCTATGAAATCCATGCTAATATCAATGAAAGGGGCCTGTGATATGGGCAGTGGTTGCAGCAACCTGGTGTGCGAGTGTTTTCAGTTTTATTCAACTGACAAACGGGACAGTCCCTAACATATTGTCTAACATGCTTCTATTGTCCCCTCCAATAGTACCAATTAGCCACCTTCTTGGCTGTAACAGTAGATCCAGAATGGCCTCCCATAGCGGAGTCATGGTATAAGGCAATGAGTCGAGTCTGCAGAAGTATATTGCGACCGACTACTATCTTTCCCTTTCTGCATAATAAGTGATTAACCCACGAGTAGTGAGGATGAGAATTGGGATCCTTAATTAGCTCCTGAATGATGGTTTGGACAACTTGATCACCTTCCCATGTCGCCTTTATTTCGTCCATAATTGAGGTGGTAATGGTAGAAACTGTCAAGGTGCTCAGCTAGCACAAGTTACCCTGGAAAGTGCATCTGCTGCAATGTTGTCCTTCCCCTTCTTGAATTCAATCTCATAGTTGAAGCCAAGAAGTTTGGCCAACCACACATGTTGGGAGGGACAGGTCACCTTCTGTTCCAACAAATATTTTAAGCTAATGTGGTCAGTGCGGATGGTGAAATGCGTACCCTATAAATAGTCAAGCCATTTCGTGATAGCCAATAGAATAACCAATAGTTCTCTTTCATAAGTGGAGAGAGTTTGCTATTTTGGGCCAAATGGTTTACTAATAAATGCAATTGGATGGCCTTCCTCCATCAGAATTGCCTCATTGCCTTTACTGCTGGCATCTATCTCAACCACAAAATGTTTATGCAAGTCTGGTAATACCAACACTGGTGGGTTAGTCATGATATGTTTAAGCTGAAGGAAGGCTGCGGTGGCTGGATCATTCCATTTATAGGCATCTTTTTGTGGTAGCTGTGTCAATGGTTTGCATATTGTACCGTAGCCCTTGACGAATCGCCTGTAATACCCTGTGAGCCTCAAAAACCCTCTAAGTTGCTTGATGTTGCTGGGAACAGGCCTGTCGATGATGGCCTTGATTTTCTTGGAGTCAGTTGCCACACCTGCTGATGAAATAACGTGGTCAAGATACTCAACTTGGTTGCTGCAAAAAACACGTTTACTGGCCTTGGCATACAATTCATTGATTTTCAAAAGCTCAAACACAGTCTCTAAATGGCCTAAATGGTCTGCCAGGGTGTTGCTGTAGATGAGGATCTCATCAAAGAATACCCTATAAACCTTCGTAAGTAACTCTGAAAGATTTCGTTCATCAGACTTTGGAATGTTGTCAGGGCATTGGTCAACCCAAAGGGAATGACCATAAACTCGTAGTGCCCGTTATGTGACTTGAATGCTGTTTTGTAGACATCCTCAAGAGACATCCTGATTTGGTGGTAACCCGATCGGAGGTCTATCTTAAAAAAGATAGTGGCGCCAACCAATTCTTCCAAGAGCTCGTCGATTAGGGGAATAGGAAAATTATCCTTCACTGTGAGTTTGTTCAGTGCCATGTAGTCAATGCATAGCCGCCAGGACCCATCTTTTTTCTTGACCAGAACTATGGGGGAAGCAAAAAGGCTATGGCTGTGCTGAATAGTTCCTAAGTCCAGCATTTCTTGAATCATCTTCTCCACCACATCTTTTTGTAAACTTGAATGCCTGTAGGGTCTGAGGTTAACTGGATCAGTGCCTTCCTTCAACGGTATATGGTGATCATGGCTGCGAGAAGGTGGCAAGTGCTTAGGTTCTTTAAAAATCTCATGGTAGTTTGCCTGCAAGGCTGCCAAACCAGTATTCTGTAGAGCACATGGTTGTAACTTGGTGGACATAGGTTGTTCTGCATGGCCTGTATATCAATACTGTGCAGGCTGCATAGACTAATTTCGGCTATCAATCTAGTGTTACACAACAGACCATTGAGTTGCTCTACTCGAATAGTCTCCATTGTTACCGGTTTGTCCCCTTTGATACAAACTTCTTGGCCCTGCCATAGAAATGCCATCCACATCTCTTCATAATTGCAGACAATGGTTTTCAGTTTAGCCAGCCACTAGATGCCTAAGATCATATTGTAATTTTGGAGATCTAATGTGTGTATACATCAATCTCGAAAGAGACCCCCTCCTACATGGACCATTGAAAATTTTTGCACAAAGAAGAACAAGTTATGAGTCCCCCATCAGCAACTTGTACAATTAAGGCCTTAATGCTGGCGAGTCTGCAATGTAACCTCTCTGTAACTTATTTACTAATGAAGTTATGGGTGCTGCCTGAATCTACCAAAATAAACAAGGGTTGTTTTTCTACCCTGCTAGTGACTCTTAAGGTATTAAGTCCTACTACCCCTTCTGAGGCTTGTTCTTCTTCAATTCCCCCGTCCCTATCACTACACTCTCCATCCTCTTCAACAAAACACAAGGAGTACAACCTTTTGTTCTGGCACCGATGGCCAGGAACAAATTTTTCATCACACCAGAAACATAGACCCTTAACCCTCCTCTCGTCTAAGTCCTTGTTTCTGATAGGTCTAGTGGTTCTGTTGATTGGGTTGGTGTTATAGGGTGGGGGGGGGGGGTGGGTAGTAAACCATTAGAAAATGGTTTAGAGGTGTTGATGGAAGATCCTGGTAGGTTTTTGCTGTAGCTGGTTGGAGTGTATGGTTTACTTTGATGAGCATACGCAGTGGGTTGGTAGGTTTGCTTAGTAGGATTTGAGCTGTAGCACCGGTGGGTGAGTGTATTGTCCTGTAAACGGGCAAGAGTATAAGCTTGTTTGAGAGTTTTTGGTTCAAATATTTTTATCAGATTCTTGACCTCCATTTCCAATCCTCCTATAAAAAATACCAGTGTATTTTTTTCAGAAATCTCTGATTGGTTCCATAGGATGTCAAAGTCCTTTATGTAGGTTTCTAAGTCGTTTTTCTGTTTTAACTCAATGAGTTCTTCTAATGGATTTCTTTCCCCTCCAAACCTACACAACATAAGGCTTCTACATACTCTGGCCAAGGCACTACCTGTCCCCCCAAACTTCTCATGAAATTATGGTGCCAACACAAAGCCATCCCATCCAAATAGTAAGAGGCCAATTTGAGCTTATCATGCTCAGCAACCTCTTCCACATCAAAATACTGATTGCATTTATAAATCCATTTAAGTACATCATTTCCCTCAAAGACAGGGAACTCTCGTTTTGGTCTACGCATGGAATAATAGGGAGGTGTACCTTCATTGGTTCCATTGAACATGACTGAGAAGTCTCTCGCAGTAGTGGAGTGAGGTGCAGGTGGTTGTTGTTGAGGCACCTTATGTGGATTGGTTTCACTGGCAGAGAGTTGAGTGTTCTGCAAGACTGAATCTACACGAAAGACAAGGGCATCAAGGACCTCCTTAAGCTCGCGAAAACGTATATTGGTATCTGCCCTGGTGTCATTAAGTTGTTGTTCTATTTGATCATACGCTTGAGCCTGCTCCAGATTGTTGGGTTCATTCGTCCTCCTAGCATCTTAGGACCTCGTCTCTGGTGGCATTGTCGAGTCGAAAGATGCTACTCGGTTACCACTTGGAGCAACCTTTTAGGATTATGAACACTTGACAGTAATATCACTGTTAGAGTTAATGAACAATAAGAAGAAGATAGTAATGGCAGGTAAGGGAAAGGAATTACACAGACTGTTGGTAAAGAATGTAGAGGAAAGAGTGAGAGAGAGATAGAGAGTGTGTTCCGAAGATCAAGGAATTTGTTATATCATTCTCATTTTATGCCCCTGCTAGTAACAGAAACGTACTATATATAACAGTTTTTCCCTCTTAAGATTCTAGAGCCTCTGATCTTGAGCACGTGGCTTTTACAATTGAATTATTAAAATGCATAGCATCGACTATAACTGAAATGTAAAAAAAACGCACTGTTTCACTTAACGGTAATTTAAATTTCCCTCCCTTAGATTATTTGTCCCATCTCTACTTGTAACAGTTCTTCTGGTGCAGCAATGAAAGGTTATGATGTTTTGAAGGTAAACATGGTAAGATAGATGCAGGCTTGGATGTTCACTTGGCAAAAAAGGTTGTTGCTGCAAAGAGGAGAGAGTTGGTCAATATAGGTGTAGACTTGGTTGTATCTTCTGATACTCGTATTACAAGACAAAATGAAGATAATCATGGTGTTATAGGGGATGCTTGGGTCAGGATGAACTCCAAGCCGACTGTTGAGAGCCTGGTCGTTAGCTCAAGTCTTGAGAAGTTCAAAAATGTAAAGTCTGGCCATATTTTAAGTTTAAAGTTGCAGGAAATCAAAGGTATCAAAGGTTTAAGTTGTGTTGCTAGTGCTATTGGATTTCCTTTCCATGCTGATTTTATTACCATATCACATAAAAGGCTTATAGCAGTTTGTGTTAAGATAAATGCTATAAAACTGCTGGTTAAGGAATATGATTTACACTGTACAAATGAGACTTGCATAACCATTTCTGCTGATTATTAATGGATTATATGCATATCTATTGCAAAGTTTCTGAACTTTCAACAGCCATGTGCTTTGAACAAAGGGAGTAGCTAAAAGGAATAAAATCTCTAAGTCTGGTGACGATGTTGCTTTTTCATATGGAGAGGCGTGCTAAGTGTGTTTGGTATTGAGATTGTTGTTATGATTTGAAAAAAGTTGTTTTATAAAAACACTTTTAGTTCAGGTTGATTTAGAAAAATATTTGTTTGGTTAAAACTGTGGTTGGAATTGAGGTTGAACAAAAATCAGTTTAATGTGTTTGGTAACCATTTGTAATTTTAATTTTTTATGTTTTCATATCGTTTTCGTGTGCCGGTCTCAAAAATAAATTTTGACAATATAAAACAAAATTTATATTGATGCTTCATAACTGAAAAGCACTAGGAACCGCCATCGCACTCATAATCCCAAACAGGCAAACTTTTTAAATTGAGGTAATAAAATAATTATAAAAGACATTAATATTCTTGTTTTATAATTGAAATATTATAGAGTTAACAGTTGATATTACATTAGTAAACAAACAATACTTTATATAAAGTATGTTTTATTGTTGGTTTTAGATAGTGTACTAGAATAAATATAAAAGAAATATATTTGTCTGAAGGGATAAAAAATAAACTAAATAACCACCAAAACATGTGATTATCCACTAAAATATCTCACACTCTTGACTTGAAATTTGAAATTTAAAAGATGGATAAACATAAATCTATTTTGTTTCAACTAAACTCGAATGCACCTACATTTGCAATGGAGTTTCAAATTCTTGCAACAAAATTTGACCAATCAAAGAAGAGAAGTTTTGTCCACAGTAGAAACAAAAACCCACGAAGAAAAAGTGAAAAAAGCTAAGACAGCAACACAAACATGCTACAGAACAACAGTAAAAAACTTTTAACGTTAGGGGGTTTCTGTTAGAGTAGATTTTTGACAATAGAGGAGAGAATGTTTGAATCGATTTGGCTGGGAGAGTGATAATCCAACGGCATTTTTTTTTTCTCTGGAGAGCCTGTCGGTGGATGATCAAAGTGAGGTTGCTGCTGGTTAGCAACTGCATTTTCCAAATTTTCATAGACCACAGGTTTGGCCACAAGTGGTGATGGATCTCACCAAATTCAACCCATGTTTGAAACATAACCAAACACTTTTTAGTTGCAACTTGCCTTTATCTCAGGTGCAACTGCATTACCAAACGGCACCTAAGTGTATCGTTCATGAGAAGACAAGTACCTAAGAAGATATAGCGCAGGATGAGGGAGATTCATGCGTTGTTGTGCCAGTAAGGAATGTCATTTCTAGTATTTCTTATTGATGCGAATCTCTTAATCACAAGGTCAACACAACCCACATGCAAAGACACCAATTTCTGAAAAGCTAAGTAAATTAGGTTTGATAGGAGTGTGACAAAAGATAATACCTAGGCACCAGCACTATTGGAAGCGGAAATTCTAACCCAACGAATATTGATTCGAAAATGAGAAGTACAAGGATGACACCACAAAGGCAAATGTTCTTCAATAAGTCATTTTAAGTTCTTTAAATAACCAACGAAGGGAGATTATCCCACCAACACACAACAAGTGCGCCAAACAAGAAGTTTTATTAATCTAAATTGTCTAACTTACATGTCTGATTATGGCTTTATTTATACTGACTCTAGATTGAAACAAACTCTAATGGACCCCTTATGTGGATATGATGCCCCCTTACAATTAAACCCAAATAATATAAATAAACCCTAAACTAAGAGCAAATAACAATAACAACAAATCTGAATTTAATATCCTAAATATGATAGGATCAAATTTGTTGTCCTTTAGAAGTTCCATATAAGCTAGGAGAATTAAATCTGAAGTTGCCTCCTATTTAGCTTTCTTGTTTATAAAGTATTTTTAGCTGATTTGGAAACTTATTTAATGATAGATTACTACTATAATAAAGATAGAATAATTGTTTCCATACACCATAAGAATTCCACATTAATATGGAGTCCATATTACACATGAAAACTAATTTTTTTGGTAAGTTGACGTATGTATTAAAAGAAGAAGATACAAACATTATTATAAGGGGCATACCTCAGATTTACAATGATAATAGAAACATAAAACAACAAATGGCTACAGGCTAGCCACCGACCATAAAACTGAAACTTCACTAGATTCGTTAGGGAAACCAATACAACCAGCTAACTAACAAATTAAGAATCTATGTTATTCACCCTCCAAGCTCGTTGGATCCTTTTGTTTTCATTTGTTGGTACGACATTCCTCATCAAATCAAGCTTATCACGAATGATACATTCGATTTGATTGAAGACCAAATTCGAAGTTCTAGACATTCCAGCAAAGATCCTTGCATTCCGTTCTTGCCATACATGATACACTGTAGCTGCCAAACTCAGTTTACGAGAAAAATTGACGAAACTCTTGTCATGCCAAGAGACAATGGCCCATCGAATCCATTCATCCCAGCCTTTTGTCATTCTTGGAATGTCGCATCTATCACAAACATTCCACAAAATCGCTTTAGTATAGGAGCATTCAAAGAACAAGTGGTTGTGATCCTCATTGTTGCGGAGACAGAGCGAGCATCTATTGGGACCATGTATACCAAACCGATGAAGTTTAACTCCTTATTGGTTTGTTCCCCATCTGTATCACCTCCCATTGCGTCCATATCTTGATCTAAAACAGTACTTGGAGCCCCTTGCTCCTGTTTCATGTCTTCTCGTAAACTCTTCAAGACAAGAGGAGAGGAAGGATTTTCATCTTCATGACAAGCAGCATTGCGCACATCTGATGCCGCATGATCATTCATATTATAATCAGACATCTGTATACCAGATGTTGAACAACCATTCTCATTACAATTACCCACTTTAGATGCCAAGGGAGCATTCTCCCCACTCATAGAACCCTTGTTTCGTTTACCAACTACCTGCCACTGAAACTGATTTTGCTTGTTATCCGCAGATTTAGAGTTCATAGCTCCTAGATTCCTCTTACCCTCTGCCACCACTTTAATATTTACACATGAAAACTATGTTGTTGCCCATTAAATATCCTTTCACGACTAGAAAATTCCCAAAACCAACTGCCACATCATTGTAGGAAAAGAATCATTGCCAAATAGGAAGTCCTTAAATCAAAAGAAAGTAAATAACAAAATTCATATAGCCTTTGTTGACAAGTATTGTGATGCCTTCATGATATCTGATTGACTTGAACGTTTAACCCAAGGTAGAACAACATGTCAAGAGACTCCACATAAAATTTCAGCCCGATCCAAAGGTCGAATTGAGAATTATAATTGTTGCTATGAAACTGGACAGTTACAAATTTTACATTAGAATCCGAATCTGAATATTTTTTTTTTGCCTGAATCATATCACTCATTGTAAGAATAATGTGGGAAACCCTATTCAGGCTTCGGCTATAAATGAATTAGATGGGCGCAAAGAGGAGATTGATCTGGAAGTTAGGGGAGGGGATAAGGAAGGGGATGAGGTTTGCACTAATATTGATCTGGTTAGTACTTCGCCACGATGTGGTTTTGATTCCAGTAGTATAGGTCACGACAATTAGATAGCAAGTAAGGCTAAAGACCCTCTTGAGAATAAGAAGAAGGGTTTAATGGGTTCGTCCAAGAAGAATAAGAAATCAATTCATTCATGAGGGGGTAAGATGAGGTAATTTTCTATGTTTATTGGATGTTGGAATATTAGAGCATTTTGAATTGCATTGTCTTCTCCAGAAAGAAAGGCTAGCTCCTTTTTGTTTGGTTGAGACTAGAGTTAGAAAATGTAATAAAGAAAGGGTTTTTAAGCTTATTCTTTAGAATTGGTCGTTCTTGTATAATTATGAGCTCTCATTGTGGCTGAATTTGGATATGTTAGGATGCAAATACAGTGAAGGTGGATCGTTTGGGAGATTCAAATCAGGTTCTGCGCGTTTGTGTTACTTTGTTAAGTACCAATACTTGCTTTAATGTTTCTATTGTTTATGGAGGTAATAGCTCGTCTCATTGAGAGGCTCTATGGTTTGGTATTGTTAGATGTAGTTAGAGGTGGGAGGATACCCTTTGGATCCTTATAGGCATAGTTTCGAAACCCGACCCGGTGGTCGACCTGGTCTAAGATCGGGTCACGGGTCAGATGGATTGACCCGGGTTAACCTGAGTCAACAAAAAAAAAAGGATTTCCCTAAATTGCAATTTATGGAAAGAAATTAGATAAATAATGTAATTATATATATATAAAAAAGGAATAAGAAAGAGAGTTAATCCATCATTAAGATACAGAAAATGAATTAAAACAATAAACCAACTTTGAGAATGGAATTCAAAGCAAAATATAAAGCAAATCAAGGAAGGTATAAGGGGAAGCAGACCTGTATGCCATTAGGAGAGTTAGCAGCAGTGAGGACACAGAGCTGAGGCAAGGTCTCAGGCAGAGGTTTAGGATGGATGGTCCGGACAGAGGCAAGCCTAGGAACAGACTTCAAGAGAGAAAATTTAAAGGCTTTGTCGTCAAAATTACTGCGTAAAAACAAGTTTGAATTTGGATACACTTGGAGAATATTCCTGACAATGGAGGGTCTAGTTAGTTCAAACCTCCTGGCCCCACCAACCAAACACACCGTCATTCTCGACCGACCTAACACATAGTTCAACGAAGTTGACACTGCAATTCACGGGCTCCAAACTCGGGGGAGCAATTGAGGAATAATTCGATGTTGTTGTTGTCGTTGTGGTGGTGGTGGTGGCAGCGGGGGAGAGGGTGTTCACGGACGCGGTTTTATTGAAGAAGTGGGAAGCGAGGGGGGCAAAAGAGGAAAAAGGGTTGATTGGTGTCAAAGAGACGGTGAGGAAAAAGAGGAGAGTGAGAGGAGGGATGGTGAAAAGGAGAGGTTTCGAATATAGATCAGAGAACCATCTGGACATGAAAGGAGGTATGGTCATTTTTTGTGGGGATTAGATTAGCATGTGTTGTGGGTGAAGAATAAAGGTTGGATCCTAGTTTTGGCTACTACGCCCATGAAGGGGAAAATTGCTGAAAAACTTGAAGGAAATTATGATTTTTTCTTCTTTTCATTTTCTTTGAATTGAAATTTAAGGGCTTTACAATTTCTTTCTGTTGGTGCGAAGACTGCTCTTTGATATCCTCAGTTTGGTTTCTAAGAAAATGTAGAAATAAAAAATGAGAGTCCAAAATGACGTGGTTTCACGTCCATGTATATTAAAAAAAAAGAGAGGTCGGGTCTCAATCGAGTTTATCCGGGTCGTCCGGGTACCGAGTCGACTCGCCAGGGTTCCTGGTCGACCGGGTTTTGCTGGGCCAACTCCCCAGCGGGTTTTTACTTAGACCCGGACTGGTCCCAAGCCCGGGTCGGATAGGTCCCGGGTCGACCCGCTGGGCGTTTCAAAACTATGCTTATAGGAGATTTTAATGCAATTCAGTCTTTAGCTAAGAAGAGAGGTTGAGCTACAAGTTAGGAATCATGGTAGAATGATCTTAACAATTGTATTTACTCAATCTTCTTTGGAAGACCTTCGATTCTCGGGTTCCAAGTTCACTTGGACTAACCGGCAATGTAACAACCCTATTTTGGAAAAATTGGATAGGGTGCTTGTAAATATAAAGTTGTTCTTGGCTTATGAAGCTACTTTTCTTCATTTTGGCATTTTCAATCATTCTTCGATGTTAGTGAAGCTAGCGAGCATGCCCAAAAGAAGAACTCTTTTCAAGTTTTTTTTATTTTTGGGTTGATCATTCTCAATTTAATCCGACAATCCGAGGCTTGGGAGATAGAAGTCTTTGGTACTCCTATGTTTATACCGTGTAAGAAGTTGAAGCATGCTAAGATTGCATTAAGAGACTTTAATAATAAATTTCTTGCAAAGATTTTGGATAGGGTTTACATAGCAAAGAAGGCTATGGAAAATGCCCAAAGTATGATGCAATAGAATCCTCTTAACTTAGATATTCATAGAATTGAATCTGTATTTGTTAAAGAGTGTGTGAGACTTGCTCAAGTCGAGGAGAGCTTTCTTAGGCAAAACTCTCAGGTTCAATGGCTGAATCTAGGGGATAAGAATTCAAGTTTCTTCTTCCACTCCATTAAGAATCATTAATATCATAACAAAATTCTCTCAATTCAAGGTGGTGATGACACTTGTATTACTAACGTAAAGAAGGTAAATGACATTGTTAGTTACTTTGAGAAGATTTTAGGAGGGCCACGGTCAGAATATATTGATCTCTTTCTTCTTGATGAGGTTCTTCCCTGGCAGTTGTCGTCATCTCAAATCACGAGCCTTAATAACCAGATTAGTGATAATGAGATTTAGAAGGTCCTTTTCTCTTTTAAGGATAACAAAGCTCCTGGTTTACAGTGTGGGTTTCTTTGAGGAAGCTTGGAGTATCGTTGGTTAAGACACCCTATTGTTGTTCTATCCTTCTTCAGTTATGGCCGATTACTCAAACAGGTGAATGCAACTACTATAGCCTTAATCCTTAAGGTTGCAAATCCTTCTAGATTAAGGATTTCAAGCCTATTTCTTGTTGTAATACCGCCCGTTTCAGTTTTCTTTTATAGAAGGACGCAAAATTAGTGACAACATCTAACTTTCTTAATAGCTTTTTTATAATTATCATCGAGAAGAGAGTCCTTCTAGGTGTTCTTTAAAGGTGGATTTGATGAAATCTTATGATTCAGTTGGGTGGGACTTCGTTTTAGTTGTTCTTCGTATAGTTGGCTTTCCTCCTCGTATGGTTAATTGGATTAGTAAATGTATATCCATGACTATTGCTTGACTGCTTTTTATGATCGGCTTGTTTTAACTCGCAAGTGCACGAGTATGCGATGTAGCAATTAACTCGGTAAGATCGAGGTCATATCCACAGAGAGCTAGATCTGGAAATTAAGCTAGGTATAAAAAAAAACTCAAGAGAAATTAAAATTAACAATAACTTGGTTGAAAATGATTGATGGATTTGTTTTTAAAGACGAAAAAGTGTAAATAGATTTTAAATGACAAGAAAAAATAAGTCTTGGTCCAAATCAATTTTAATGGTGATGTATTGGTGATTCCTTCAACATATATCAGATTACTCAACCTAATATCAACAATGATGATATTAGATCGGAAGATATTACAATGAAGTTTAAAAAGATGAAGATTGATTATTGCTTAAGAATGAACAAGTACTTTCATATTAAGTAAGACATTGAATCAAGCAATCTCTATACCAAAACTAAGGTTTGTGCATAAAAATTCAAGATTATAACATTACCTAAATGATTTCTAAAATTTCTTTGCAATAATAAAACATTCATGAAGAAAATAAGAAGATAAATATTAAGATTCATTCATATCTTAAAAAACTTACCTCAATCATCATCATCCTTGATTTGGATCCAAGAAGGAGATTAGCCAACCATGATTATATATAATAACACTTTAATAAACATGAAATAACTTGAATCAAACTGAAATAATGTTATGTTTAGTTTCAAGAACAACAAAGCCCCTGGTCCGAATGGCTTTAACGCAGGTTTCTTCAAAAGAATGTGGCACATAATTGGGGAAGATGTAATCAACGTTGTTAGCTCCTTCTTTCAGACTTGTAGAATGCTTAAAGAAATAAATGCTACATCCATTTCCCTTATTTCTAAAGTTGCTAACCCTACGAGGTTGACAGATTTTCGTCCTATATCTTGCTGCAATACAGTGTATAAATGCATCGCTAAGATTCTAGCTGGGAGAATCAAAGTTGTTTTGCCATCCTTAGTAGGTCCATATCAGACTGCTTTTATCTCAGGACGGAGAATCAGTGACAACATTCTTTTGTCTCAGGATCTAATGAAGGGCTATTATAAATCTACGGGACCTGCTCGTTAGCTTGATTTGATGAGGAATGTCGTACCAACAAATGAAAACAAAAGGATCCAACGAGCTTGGAGGGTGAATAATATAGATTTTTAATTTGATAGTTAGCTGGTTGTATTGGTTTTCCTAACGAATCTAGTGAGGTTTCAGTTTTATGGTCGGTGGCTAGCCTGTAGCCATTTGTTGTTTTATGTTTCTGTTATCATTGTAAATCAGGGGTATGCCCCTTATAATGTTTGTATCTTCTTCTTTTAATACACACGTCAACTTACCCAAAAAAAAAATTCTATAAAGAAGAACACAACACAATTTCAGTAAAAATTCGGACACAAATCTGACTCTAACTTTGGACAGCAATTCGACCCACTTGAAAACCTCTTTTGGAGATGGCTATTAGATACATATATATAGACTATTCTGTTAGCTTTCCAGATCATTAAAGAACAGCTTATTTGGACATCTGAGTCAAAAGTTATGGGCAAAACATTGATAGGTGTTCTGGAAAATCGAACCAGGCCAGCTTGGAGAACACTTTGGTGCACGTTTTTCTTCCTCCTTTATGAGCTGTCTCTTTCTTCTTTTGACCTAAAAATAATATCACAATGTCCCTTCCAACTTTCCATCCATGTGCTTGCCCTCTTGGATCAATGAATTACCGAAAATAAATCAAATGTTATTTGTTGTGTGGACATGTAAGATCATGGATTGTGCTTGGGCTGATTTGGAGGCTGATTTGGGGTTGAATTTAAGTATCAAATAAGGATACAAATGTACCTATTATTGGGGCTAAGATTGACATTGAAACCTTGAGTGTTTGATGGTTGTAGTTTGCACACAACATAAGGCATGTTTGGGCTTGAAATAGATAATATGATATTCTTCTTTAGAATTGAAATAGAATTGATTTTTGGAGCAAATTTGAAGCACTTATTTGAACCAAGATTTGCTTCAATCTTCAACTAAATTTCTCTTCAATTCTTTGTTCCGAATTCCGACGTTGAATTTTCTGAAATAATTCATTTAAGCTCCAAAACCTATCGAAACATTAAAAAAAACTTCATTACTAAAAAGCACATCAATTATTATAAAAAAAACCCAAATAAAAAATAATAAATAAATATGTAAAATAAGAGACTTAATGATACTTTTGATGCACAATCAACTAGATTGGGGAGCTTCATGGCTTTTAGCTTGTAGTAGAGGCTAAGGCAAATACATCATTTATCTCCCTATCTATTTGTCCTTGCTATGGAGTCTTCTCGGGATTAATGAATTAGTTGGGTAGAAATCAAAACTTTAGATACCATTGGCGGTATGAGAAGGAGCAACTTACTCACTTGTGTTTTACTAATGATTTAATGATTTTTTTACCAGGATAAAGGGGGTACGGTTTCCGTAATCAAGAAGTTCATTAACCAATTTTAGCTTCTTTCTGGTTTGTCTCTAAACCATGACAAAAGCAACATGTTTTTGTGTGGTGTTGACCATATTTCTAAAACTTAACTTCTTGAGGTCCTTGGGTTATAAGGAAAGGAATTTGCCAGTCAGGTACCTGATTGTTCCTCTTATCACTACAAAGCTCATATTTTTCTAATTGCTTGATCCTTGTGGGGTGTCTAAGGCTAGGACTTGGACGAATCGCACCACACCCTCTCGTTATTAAGTTCATCATCTCTTCTATTCAGGTGTACTAGTCTTCTCTTTTCATTTTTCTAAAGGCTATTATAGTGAAGATCATATCCTTTCTATGTTGCTTTTTTGTGGAGAGGTAGTTATCTTGCTTTTAGTGCTGCTAAAGTTGCTTAAGAGAGGATTTGCTTTCCAAAGAAGGAAGGAGGTTTAAGAGTTATTAATATGGAGGTTTTGGAATTAGGCTGCCATGGTTAAACACCTATGGAATTTATACCTTACTCCGGGTCATTCTATTTGGTCATCTTGGATTCATACTTGTTGCGAGGTAGGAGTATTTGGGAGGTGTCGTGTTCTGGCAACTGTTCTTAGAGTTGGAGGAAGATTCTTGGTTAGTGTAGTATCACTCGTAAACTTATATATCATTACATAGGTGATGACTATTCTACTTCTCTTTGGTTTGATAACTGGCATCCTATATTATTGATTCTGGTTTGGGTAGAGATGCTAGTGTGAGTTGTATTATAGACACTCAGGAGTGGAGGTGGCCTCTTGCTAGATCTCTTGGATGGATTGAGCTTGCTATAGGTGTACCCTAGTTTCTTTTCTTCTAGATGATAGGAGGTGTGATATTGTTTATGGAAGGATGCTCTTACGGGTATTTTCTCCATTTTTTATGCTTGGAATGCATTCCGCCTTGTTCTATACAAAGTGGTGTGGTGGGGACTTGTATGGCATAAACATGTTCCGTGTTTCTCTTTCATATTATGGCTTGCAATTTGGGAGGCCCTGTCGACTTAGGATAAGCTCATGTTTTATAGTCTCGTTCAGACCAATAGGTGTCTCCTGTGTGGGGGTGGCGGTAAAGATGTTGATCATTTATTTTTTGATTGCCCCTTCTCTCAGCACATTTGGTATGACTTGTGCTCTAAATGCCTCATTCCATTCAATTATTATCCTTAGGCTAGTACCGGTGTATGGCTTTTTGTCTTAGGTAGATGTAATTTCTCTTTAATTTTTGGTTATTAGATTGATGTCAGCTATTACAGTTTACCACATCTGGAAGGAGAGGAATGATAGGCTACTTGGAGAGGCTCCTCGTAATGACTCGGTTGTTTATATATTGTTCAGTGTATAATTACATAAGTTAACCTTTGTCATAATATGGCCTCTTCGTATAATAATAGAAAGCTTCATATTACGTGGAGGGTTTACTAACAACACTTTTTTACTCTAGATGATTTCTCTTGTTTTAGTGTTGAGGGTATGTCCTTTTAGCATTTCCATAGGGTATGCCCCAGTTTCTTTGTATTTGTTTCTCTAGCTTGGTTTTAATTGGTTTTGATGACTAGGCTTAGAGGGATTGTCCTCTTAGCTTTATTTTGGTGGGCCCTGCATTTTGATGTTGTTTTGTTTCTTTTTTGGTTAATATACTTACTACTTTTTCAAAAAAAAAAAAAGTTTAATAAGAGTGTGATACAATAAAAACCTGCCCCAAGAAACTATTGTAATGAAGTCAAATGACTTCACGAAACTAATTAATATTTAATAAGCCAGATTCAGTTCATTTAAGAACCAAAAAATACAGGAAACTCTCACATGCGTTAAAACTAAAAAGTTTAGAAGTATTATTCATTAATTGCTGCTGAAATTTAGACTTACATGTATTTAAATAGTTCTGAAAAATTAACCCTAATAGATCTGTCCTTGTAGGCTGAATTGACCCACATGCAAAAACTGACTCAAAACATTTATTAGTAAGGCAACCCTGATCCAAACAAGCCTTGGATCCTAGCTGAAAATAAAGTATTAATTAAGTCCAAACAAGTCTTGGATTGTAACTAACAAAATAAATAAATAAAAAAACAATAAGTCCTAAGTCTTTATCTGTCGTTAAAAGAGAAGAAAAAAAAAACATTGCAAGTCTGATACAAGATTTATTTATAGCCTATAATGTTGCCTAACAATTTTAGAAACTAAAAGAGAAGCTGTATTTATCTTTCTTTTGGAAGGAAAAGGATGCTCTCTTTAATGCTCCTCTTTGCCATCTCTTATTATCCTTTCAATACTAGGAAACATAATAAGAAGAATGTACTGGCCATGTGTTTTCTAAATCAGTTTAGATTCTTTTGTTTTTTCTGCTGTGTTTTCTCCTCGTCTAACAAGGAAATAAAATAAAATTAATAAATTCTAATATGTAAAGGAAATAATCAATATTCCCACACATAATAGAAAATCTAATATTAGTTAGAACTCCACAAAACACTTGAAAACATCACATAACAAGACTAGCTGAAACCGATACAAAATTGACAGCCTTGTTGTCGCAACTTCAATGCCTAAATAAAGGTGTATTGAACTCCTCTTGCATATAGATTAAATGTATTAAAGTCTCCTTTGATAATCAGTCAATTCAATGTTTTTTTCAACACCTTCACTTTAGACCTGATGATGAGCCCATTTGAAATGTGAATTGGATTCTTAGGGTTGACGGGCTGATCCACATCAATGCTGGTCATTTCTCAGCTCCAATTTCGCCATACTTTTTCAGGTGCTTTCATTCCTCAGTCTACTGACTACTAATCACAATTATTATTGTTAATTTTCTGGTTGCAGGTATGTGAAGTTGCTCCAACCTTTTTAATGGTAGATATTCAGAGAGCTACTGGAGATGCAGCTGAATACCTCAAGGTCAGTTGTTGAGGCTATCCAGTTTGTATTTTGTATGTGTTTGCTGCAGGGCTGGTACTCAGTAGTTGCATATCATTCTTAAGATAACTTAATCTCTCTTCCTTTAAAACTGTTTCTTTGTATAGAAGGATGTGCTTTTCTTTATGCAGTTCTACAAGAACTTCTGTAGCAATCTTGACGGATATCATCTGGAAACCACCCGATGAATCAAGCAAATCTACAATCACCACGTCAAAGAGCAAAAAACGCTGATCTCATTTCTTGGATAGTATTTTGATGCAGACTGCTGTTTATGCATGGTTGCACCCGAGGTCATGCAGTTGTAGCTTACATAACCCTTCCTTTGATGTCATCTAACACCTCAGCCTCTCCTATGTTCCAGAAGGATAGAAAATATATGCTTGGATTTTTTATTTATTTTTTCATTATTATTATGATTTAATGAGTAAAGCTTTGTTCACGCGAGGTCCACCATGGCAATGCTGTTTTGTAGTCATAACATGTAACATATCTATATATACATATATTTGGTATACCTTAATACATACCATGGCATGATAATAAAAAAAATGTATCTGTCTTGGTGAGTGAAAAAATGGCCCTACATTTGTCACGAATCAAATGTTCTCGCATTTCTGTTTTACAACAAGAGCTCTCGAAAATATCAGATGAAATGAATTTTCATGAAATTCCAAACAGCCGAAGAAAAAAAAATAGAGTTAATCCCACTAAGTCAAATGGAGATGTCAAAGAAGACCATGTGAATCTGCACATGAACATTGTCCATTAACAAACTTATGAAGCCGCTTCCCATCTTTAATGATGATATGTCTAGTGGTATGTGATGAGACAACCTTCATAAAATCATGGCAATCCTTGCACATAGTGACACTCTTGATGACCCTAATTGGTGCACCAATGGGCGTATTCAATAACCCAAAAGTTACTGCCAACTTCTCACTGTGGTAAACAGCAGAAGAGAATGCCTTCTGTTCGGCTTCCTCTTCCTCATCATCAATTACCTCCATATTCTCGAACTGCTCGTACCCGAGACTCTTTGCTCTGTCAACCAAATCATTCAATAGTGTATGCAGCTCTGCAGTATGGTTATGCAACCGGTTATTTGTTTTGAATGAATGAACCTCTCCCTTAATGCTGATCCTACTCCAGTCCTTTAACTTTCCGACTTTCTCCTCTTTCATCAATCTTCTCACCATAGAAACATCCTCCCACCTCTCTGCAGAGATGTACATATTTAACAACACGACATAAGTCTCAGTGCTTCTGGGCTTGAGTTTGAGTAACTGTTCAGCAGCATAAAACCCTAGTTCTTCATTCCCATGATTTCTACACCCAGCAATCAAGAGCAACCATATAAACTCGTTTGGTTCTACATCCATTCTCTTGATGACATCAAAAGCTTCATCTAGTCTACCTAGCCTCACAAACATGTCAACCAAGCATCCATAATGGTCCATTACTGGCTTAATTTTGTATTCCTTTTGCATTATTTCAAAATACTCAAGTGCTTCATCGACCATTCCAGCATGGCTACATGCAGCCAGAACGCCCACAAAAGTGATCTGGTTTGGCCTGAATCCAGCTAGCCTCATGTCTTCAAAAAGCTGCAGTGCATGCTGAGACTGGCCATGCCGTGCAAAACTTGTAATCATGCTGGTCCAAGATATCAATGTTCTTGTAGACATATCCAGAAAAGCTTTTCTTGCCCTCTCAATACTTCCACACTTGTCGTACATATCCACAAGTGCAGTTCCAACAACTACATCTGATAAAAACCCTGATTTAATAGTCTGGGCATGTATTTGTTCCCCCTGCTCTAAGGCTGCCAGCCTACTGCATACAGTTAGGATACTTGACAAGGTGAATAGATCAGGTTTCCTGCCAGAGCGATTCAACTTCAAATACATGCCGAGTGCCTCAGTTCCAGTTTGCTGTGCTGAAAAATTGTCTTTCGCAAGATCCATTGCTTGAGCATGACCTGCAATCATTGCATTCCACGTAATCAAGTTCTTATATTCCATTCTATTAAACAAATTCTTCGCCTCATCAATGCATCCACATTTAAGGTACAAGTAAACAAGAGAATTTGTGATGCGCAGGTTTGATTCATGGCCAAGTTTAGTGCTCAATGAGTGAACCTGCATCCCCAGATCCGAAGACTGTATTGTGCTGCACAAGCTCAACACGCTTGTTAGTGTGAAGTCATTAGGCTCAACATTCTCAAAAAGCATTTCAATGAAAAGTCTTAAACCCATTCCTGCTCTGCCATTGTCACCGCAAGCAGATATAATCGTCGTCCAGGAAATTACATCCTTTTCTCCAGTCTCACGAAAAGCTTTAACCGAAGAGTCCAAGCTGCCAAATTTCGAGTACAAACTACAGAGAGCATTTCCAATACTGGAGTCGTGACTGATCCGGTACTTAATAATGAAGGCATGGAACTGTTTCCCCAATGTGATAGACTCCAGAGAAGAACAAGCATTCAAAGCAATTGACAGAGTGAAATTTGAAGGAAATGACCCAGATTCTAACATGTCTCCAAAAACCTCAACAGCTACCTCAGGTTGTGAATTTTGAACATAACCTGTCATCAAAGTTGTCCACACGACTACATTTCTTCTAGGCAAATTATCAAAAACTTTTCTAGCATTTACCATAACCCCACATTTTGCATAAACATTGACTAGAAATGACATAACAAAAAACTCTTCATGGGTTCCAGTCTTTATCACGTGAGCATGAACCATTTCAGTCTCTGGGACCGAAACCTTGTCTATGCAATGTTGCAAAAGAGGAACATAATAAGAGGACTCAACTTGTTCGCCCTCTTTTATCAATGAAAGCGCTTCGTGAAACTCCAGAGGCCTGAATGGTTCAAGATTTGCATCCGATTGGGTATTTATAGAACTCCTTTGATACGAAATGTTAGAAGTCTGAGATTTACAGATGCAGTCGAGTGTCAGCAAAGAGCGAGAATAGGAAACGCTAAGTATATGGCTAATAATTAAAACACATCAAAACAACCTTTTCAATGCATTTGGAACGAAAGACTAATATTTATTTAGCTCTTAACAAAAAGCAAGTAAAATTATCATTTCCATCCACTAACAGACAACAGTAAAGCAAAGACACCAAAAAGATGTTGTTTGATACATACATGATCTTCAACAAATCAATCCGGCTATGTGTAAGGAAGAGAGAATTTAAAATATATAAAGAAAAGAAAAGAGTTACAGCAATACCTTTTCGGTGGCAGAGGGGTGCTTTTTGAGTTCAGTTCCAAGCCTGAGAGTGCCAGTGATAGCAACAGAGGGCAAAGAAGCCATGGTAGGAGAAAAGGGAATTGATGAACAAGACTGTTATTGATGGCCTTAATCTTTCCGTTTTTTTTTTCTTTTTCTTTTATCTATAGTAACTTGGGCGGACTGGATAGAATAGAATTGTGGAGGGAAGAGAGAGTTGCCGCAACTAAAGTCCCTCTCCTTTCTTTCATTTGTTGTTTAACCACTTTTAACTTTCTACCGCTAAATAGTGGCTAATAAAATAAAATTTAAAAAATAAATATAGGCAATAAATAATAATACCCCCTCCTCCTCCTCGTCTACAATTTTTTTTTAAGAAAAAAGAAAAACCTTTGCCAGTTTTGACACCACCCTTTAAGATTTTTTCCCAGTGGTTGAATGAAGAATCTATTTTTAATTGGTTTGATATAAAAGAGTGATTTAATCTCCATTAAAAAAAATACACTTTCACTTTATAAAACAAAATTCAACAAATCGGAGCTGAGCTTGGACTTCTAATTTTTATTTCACTTCTTTATCTGGGCCAGATTTAGTATGCATTGTCATCTTTATAACTTGTATGTGTTAAAAAAATAAACCAACCAGTCAAAAAAACAAAAGCAAAATTTTTCTTAAGCCCTAAATCAGTATCTCACTAACGTAGTTGCATGCCTCCTCACCTCTAGTCCTGCTCCTGCTCACATCCTCTCTCAATCTCTCCCGCCCATAGCTCTATGGTCTTTGTTTGTTAAATGGTGTTTCCTTTAGTATGTTCAAGGTTGGGTTTTTTTTCTATTGGATTCTTATAATATTGTTTTGCTTTTTATCTAGGGTCTTGATTAACTTTTTTTAGAATTTATAATTTTAGATAAAAAAAATTTAATTAATTGTTTGGGATTGTGTTTCTCCCTCATTTTTTTGCCACTGCCAGCTTACATATATAACTCATATCTTATTCAATCATCATCTCACTACACAGTACACCACAATTTTTCCTTGTTAAAACAATCATCATTACTTAACAAACATCCAATATGCAATGGTTTTTTGAAAACTTGTTTGATCTATTTGATGTGTATTGATCATAGTATTCTTGTGTCCTAAATATGTTTGTTGTATATATAGATTCCAGTTCAAGGGTTGAGTTGTGATGGATTTTTTTGTGAGGGTATGTCTGAGGTATATTCCCTACTCTTCATGTTTAACTACTATCGTCTATGACTTGGTTTTGCATTTTTTTTTCTAATTTGTATTTTAATAGAAATTAATTCGTAGTTCTTAGGTGATGACTTCAAAAGCTAGGGATCACACATTCCTTACAATGTTGTTGATTTCTTTTTTTTTTTTGGTAAGTTGACGTATGTATTAAAAGAAGAAGATACAAACATTATAAGGGGCATACCCCAGATTTACAATGATAACAGAAACATAAAACAACAGATGGCTATAGGCTAGCCACCGACCATAAAGCTGAAATCTCACTAGATTTGTTAGAGAAACCAATACAACCAGCTAACTAACAAATTAAGATTCTATGGTATTCACCCTCCAAGCTCGTTGGATCCTTTTGTTTTCATTTGTTGGTACGACATTCCTCATCAAATCAAGCTTATCACGAATGATACATTCGAATTGATTAAAGACCAAATTCGAAGTTCTAGACATTCCAGCAAAGATCCTTGCATTCCGTTCTTGCCATACATGATACACTGTAGCTGCGAAACTCAGTTTACGAGAAAAATTGACGAAACTCTTGCCATGCCAAGAGACAGTGGCCCATCGAATCCATTCATCCCAGCCTTTTGTCATTATTGAAATGTCGTATCTGTCACAAACATCCCACCAGATCGCTTTAGTATAGGAGCATTCAAAGAACAAGTGGTTGTGATCCTCATTGTTACGGAGACAGAGTGAGCATCTATTGGGACCATGTATACCAAACCGATGAAGTTTATCTTGAGTTGTGAGTTTATGTTGGACAGCCATCCATAGAAGAAATGAATGTCTTGGAACAACATTCTTGAACCACACAATGTCATGCCATTCAACCATCTGACGATGACGTCTTAGTTGTTCCCAAGCTACTTTGACCGAGAATCTGTGATATGGCGAATCCAACCAAACTATCTCATCCTTTTGCCCCATCTTAGGATTAGAATTGGAAGGAATAGCATCTATAATGGGGTGCCAGCCAATAGCTTGATGGTATGAGTTTTCCATTCTGAGTTATGAATTAGCACATTCACCTTCGCGTTCTTGGCCATACCTGAATCATAGATGAATCTTTCACCGTAAGAATCCGCAAGTGGGCTGTGAGGATGCCAATTGTCAAACCATAGAGAGGTTGTCATTCCATCTCCAATGTTGTTGATTTCGCCACTTAGGTATATATGATCTGCTAGAGTAAAGAGCATTTTATATGGCATGTAGTATTATTTCTTTATTTGTAAATTATGAAAATGGAAAATAAATGTATTTTTATGTCTTTTTTGAAATTTCTAGCTTTTGTGTATTTCAAATGCTATTCATACTCCAATCAAGACTTTATTTGAAGTTATCGGTTAATAATTAGAGTTGGCAAGATTTCTAGAGTATATAAAAGGTAGGCATTGCTTGGAAGTAAGGCAAATTAAGAAGAGTGATTTGTCATTCAACTTGCGTGTTTGAAGTTTTGCTTCAACCAAATAGGATTTTCCTTTTATAATGTGATACGAACCTCGTAGTTACGCAACCTACAATCAAGACTGAGATCTAATCAGAAAGTTGAAATAGGTTTAATAGGAATGTGACACAAAAAAAAACTTGTCTCAAGACACTAGCACTATTGGAATGAAGTTAAATGATGTAACGAAACCAGTTAGTCTTCGATAAGTCAAATTCAGTTAATTCAAGAACCGAAGAATGCAAGAATCACTCTCACATGTTAAAAATAAAAAGTTTAGAAGTATTATTCATCAATGGCTGCTGAAATTTAGGATTACATGTCTTTAAATAATTCTAAAAAATTAACCATAACAGATCTACCCTTGTGGGCAGAATTGACCCACTTACAAAAACTGAGTCAAAACCTTTATTAGTAAGCCCAAATCCTAATCAAAACAAGCCTTGGATCCTAGCTGAAAATAAAGTATTAATTAAGCCGAAACAAGCTTTGGGATGTAGTTAACAAAAAATAAAAATAAATCTATAAGTTCTAAGTCTTTATCTATCCAATGATCCTAGAAACCAATGTGTCATTAAATACCACTAGCCCTTCTTTCCTTGTGTTAGCTAGGATGAATAAGAAATCCATATAAGAAAAGAATTTTGGAACATTAATGAATCCTTATCGCCCTTGAAAATTATGTTGCAACCCATTAAAGATCCTTGCCATACTTGAAACATATGTTAAATCATGGAGTTGTTACATGTGTGATGACAATACTATAATATATTTAATGAAAAAAAAAAAGAATTCATCAATGATTGATAAGGAAATATTAAATTGAGAGGACACATTATTGTGCTTGTATAATGGATTAATGATATTGATTATCTTAGTATAGTTGTAAAATGTAAATACTTACATTAATTTTCATTATCTTGTATGTTTACAGGATTTTGGAACATTAATGAATATTTATCACACTTGAAAATTATGTTGCAACTCATTAAAGATCCTTAGAGAACAAGGAAATTCCCAAAACATTATTTCACATCCTTGTAAGAAAGGATCTTTGCCAAATAGGAAGTCCACAAGTCAAAAGAAAATAAATAACAAAATCCATGCAACATGTTCTAACCTATATCGCAAGTCTTTCCAGAACTCAGATTCACCTAAAAGTTTACCCTAACATAGAAAAATATCTCTGGGATCTTTTGGTAAAGTTTCAGCTCGATTTAATGGTTTGATTTGGAGTTATGTTCAATAATATAAAACTGGACGGTAGAAAATTTTATGCCACAATCTGAATCGGACCTTACTTAGATCGTATCATAATGTTAGTAGATTAAGTCACTACTGTTTTTCAAGGTTTTTTTAGAATGCTCAAATCTTTGTAGGCATTTCAAAGTTCATGCTATTAATTATGTTATATAAAGGGCAAAAGGTGGGATTCCTTGCAACTTCTTAAATCAGAATTCTCAAGCTGGGTACTTTCATTTCAACTCTAGAAATGATTTCATGTCTTAGGTTTTCTTATTGATAACATTTTTTTTATTTGTTACTGATGTTTATCTAAGCTCTGATGAATTCTTGATTACAGAATTATATTGTTCATCTATTCACACAAGTTGGCTTTAATGATCCTTCACAAGATGATGTATTAAAGAGCCACTTTGACATAGTCAACCTAAACCAAATTCAATCTTAAGTTTTAATGATACTTGAAGCACGAAACCGTAAAGGAGTTGCAATAGGCAAAATACCTAAACTGCAAAATGTAGGAAATTTGGCATCATGTATGCTTGCAACCTTGTTAATTTTGCCCTTTTTTTATTATGTAATTTTACCAATTTATAAAAATAGTGTAATCAATTTTCTCATGAATTCTCTTTATTCTCAACCCTTTGCCCACTACAACAATTAGCAATTGAACTTGCAGGCTCCAAAATAGTAGCCTTAGAAGGTACCCAAAACCTCTATCACAATGGTTGAGAGTAGGGATGGAAACCGATACCTGTGGATCTATTTTTGTACTATCTATACCTGAACCTAAACCCAAAAATAAGTATCCAAACCCGACTGGGTATGGATTTTTTATACCTAATCCAATCAGGTTTCGAGTACACATCGAGATCCATAACCTGAACTTGAATGATATATTTTACAACTATTTAGTACATGATTAACTTGATATGCATGTAATTTTTTTAAAAAAAACTTTAAGGCTATTTATTTATTTTGGGTCTAGTAGACCAATATCTATACCCAACCCAAAACCTGACTTTTTATGTTCAGGTTTTACCTAAACTTGATCCAAACCTGATTGGGTCTAAAAACTTCCAACCTATTTAGGTAAGTTGGAGTCAGCATCCATCAAGTTCAGGTAAAATTGTCATCTCTGGTCGAGAGTGCATAAATGTTTTTTTTTTTTTGTTATGATGGATTATTATATTTGCATTCAATAACTTGGTTTTTCTATAGCATATTTGTTGGGAGGGTGTGGACATGAAGTTAAAGGGTATATAATAATTGATCTATAAGGGAGAACCTATTAGTTATCCAAAAAAATTACTACTAAAATTGTTTTTATATCGATAGGAAAATCCCCTAAACCTTTTAGTTCTTCCTGTCGTGGGGAACATCTTAGTGATATGATTATTGTGAAAAAAGTAAAAATGAGAGAAGATGTCGCCATTTGATTTTATAGTTACTAGAAACTCTAATTGGTCCTCATAGATTTTTTAGTACGGAGCTAGTTATGCTAAAAGTGAAGATGAAAACCACCCTATAATATCCTATTTATAGCAACCTGAACTGTTGTTTGATTTTACAAAAAAAATCCATATTATGCATACATGTTATTTTACCAAGCATATCCATTTATAAATAACCACAAAAGTATTCCAATAAATTAAATTAATATAATTGGACATAAAAAAAACAAAAGTATGAATACATTGTAAATTTATTCAAAACAAAATATGTGTCAACATAAGTATACGATTCAAAAATTAACAAAACAAATAAAAAATTGTTCGAACAACAAATAAATAATATATGGGACTAAAATTGACCTTTACGAGTTGTCAGAGTCAGTTAGAACTAGATGAAAAGGCTGGAATAAGGAGAAAAAATGGTTGGGAAAATGGTAGTCTCTACGTGTGTACTACAGACGCTAGGCGACAATCTAGATTGCAATGCTTATTTCCATGCAATGCCAGGGTAGGGTGGTGTATGGACCTATTTGAGGGGTGGCTCTGATGAATGTTGATAAGATACAAATATTGTTGAGGGAAACGAACCCAAGAATGAGTGTTACATTGTCACCCCTATTATTATTGAACTTTGTCATTTTATATTTTACTGAAAACTATCGAAACTGTCTTTTCTTTAAGTATGTTTTCCATATGTTTTATGATTGTATTATATCATTTCAAAGAAGTATGACTTTTCTTTATCTCATTGTTTTTTTGAAATCAGCAAATATGTTTTGTTATAAAAATGGTATTTGACATTTTATTTTAATCATGCTTGGATAAATTTAATGGAAAATAAGTTCAAACTCCAGCGTGCTTCGCTCGGACACTAATGGGCGACCCTACCCTTTTTAGACCAAGAAAAATTGACCCTCATAACTTCATATGATGTCATGGCTTTATTCAAAATGTTGTGATCCAATTGGTTTTGTGAAAATTCTTGGCTAAAACAATTCTAAAAAATTGAAGTTGCCTTTTTATTTAGAAACAATTCGATATTTGCTTAAAATAATATTTTGAAATCTTGCTTATAGGATGGAAAAGAAATAAATTAATTAATTAAGCAAACCCTACTCTGAGGTGACTAACGAACCTGAACTAATTGAGATGAAAATTGAAAAACAATTGCGGTCGTCCACATTATATGTCTTTAAGGCTATATTTTAGTTGTATGCAGTGGATTCGGTAGTCATAAACTCACAAAATATAGTTCTTTGCAAGTCCAAACCATTACACTAAATGAGATCCAAATTTACTAGTTCTAACTGCTTGCGCTTTAAATGAGGGAATGTCGTCTTTGTTATCCCTTTCACATTAAAAAATATATATATCCCTTGAAGTTCCCTTTAAACCTAATAAAAAATTTCTTAATGAAAACTTTAGCTATGATCACTGATGTGAACCTTGTGATTACGTGGTCACGCAACCCACACGCCAAGACATCAAATTCCCGGAAAGCGAAGTAAATTAGGTTTGATAGGAATGTGACACAAAGATAACTTGTTCATAGACACCAGCACTACTGGAAATGGAAACCCCCACCCAACGAATATTGATTTACGAATAAAAAGTGTAAGGATGACGCCACGAAGTCAGTTGTTCTTCAATAACTCATTTTTCAGTTCTTTAAAGAACCAAGGAAGAGAGATTATCTCACCAACACACACACACAGTGCGGCAAACAAGAAGATTTATTAATTTGAATTGCGTAACCCTTACATATTTGATTATGTCTGTTATTTATACCGACTCTAGACTTAAATAAACCTTAATAGACCTTCCTTAGGTGAACTTATATGAGGCCCCCTTACAATTGACCCAAATAAGTAATAACAACTCAAAAACTAAGAAAAAAATAATAAAAATCCAAAAATTATTATCCTAAATATGCTAGAATAAGATTTGTCACCTTTAAGAAGTTCCAAATAAACTAGGAGAAATCTAATTTGAAAACTTTATGCTGCCACCCCCTTTTAGGTCCTTAATTTTCCTTGTTTAACTTGGAAAAATAAGAAAACTAATTTCCTCATTTGTTGCTAATTTAATGACTTTCCTTCTTAGGTTAGGAAAAACATTAAATAATCCTCCCCTATTTAGGAACAAGATCTAGCCAACTTCTTTACTTAATTAGGAGAATAAATTGCTGACTTTTGTATCCTTGTAGTATTAGGAAAAAGAAGTCTAACAAGGCTGGTATGGGACCGGACACATCAGCCCTTTGTTTCACATGAATTGAGCTCTTCTTGGACCTGAATTAGATGAATTAGAGGCTATCATTCATGCTCCTTAGATGTCCCAAGCTTCTCCAGGTCCATCTTGCTCCTTATGTTCTAAACAAGCTCATTCAATGCTTTTTTAAGCTTATTTGCCCTACCTCTTGTAATTGACCCAATTAGCACCTCCAATGGGTTGTTGGCATGATTGCGCTAGGTGTTGGGCTGATCCTCATCATCCCCTCTCTCTTCAAAAAGATTCAACCTCGAATCATCAACTACATCAAATAGTGTAAGATTAGAAACATTAAAGGTAGCACTAACATCATACTCACCTGACAAATCAACTTTATATGCATTGTTATTGATCCTTTCAAGGATCTGAAATGGCCCATCTGCTCGTGGTTGTAGCTTTGATTTCTTATGGGCCAGAAATATGTCCTTGCACATATGCACCTAAACCAAATTGTCAGGTTGAAAGACAACATGTTTGCGCCCCTTGTTGGCTTTGGTCGCATACACATGATTCCTTTTTTCAATTTATTGCCACACACTCTCATGGAGTGAATTCACCACCTATGCTTTACGATTACCATCCAAAGCCCTTTCAACAATAAGTAAAGGAATCAAATTTATGGGCGTTACAAGGTTAAATCCATACATAATTTTGAATGGTGACAATTCAATAATATAGTGCACACTATGATTATATGCAATCTCTATATATGGAAAACAATCTTCTCAATTCTTTAAGTTCTTTTGAATGACAGCACGTTAAGGTCTTATTAACTACTTTAGTTT
This sequence comes from Populus nigra, assembly GCF_951802175.1. Lineage (NCBI taxonomy): Eukaryota > Viridiplantae > Streptophyta > Magnoliopsida > Malpighiales > Salicaceae > Populus > Populus nigra. Next base: position 10,435,564 of record NC_084856.1, on the reverse strand, counting down.
GTCCATCTATTTGGGGTTAACAAGTAGTTGAAAACAACAATTTAGTACCCAATTTGCCCCATAACACCTTCCAAAAATAGCTAAGGAACTTAACATTTCTATCAGAAACAATGCTCTTAGGGACCCCGTGAAGCCGTACTATCTCCCTAAAAAACAAATCAGGAATGTTGGTTGCATCATCGGTTTTATGACATGGAATGAAGTGTGTCATATTTGAAAACCTGTCAACAACAACAAAGATTAAATCCCTACCCTATTTTGACCTAGGTAAACCTAAGACGAAGTCCATCGAAATGTCTACAGATGGTTCTTTCGGTGCACGTAAAAGGGTAAACAAGCCATATGGTTGAGTCTTAGACTTTGGTTTTCCTACAAGTTATGCATTTATCACATATACGTTGCACATTTTGTTTCATTTTAGACCAATAAAAATGTTCATGCAACACATACAAAGTCTTAATAACACCAAAATGCCCCATCATCCCGCCCCCATGTGCTTCACGTACAAGCAATTCACATATACAACTTGATGGAACACACACAAATGACTCTTTTTAAACAAATATTCATCAAGTCTATAGAACTTGCCAAAAGATGAAGTGTTGTAAGCATTGTAAACATTAGCAAAATCACTATCATCCTTGTACAATTCTTTTATGTGTTTAAATCCTAGAGATCTAGCATCCAAAGTAGATAAAAGAACATACATGCGCGAAAATACATCAGCTACAATGTTTTCTTTTCCTTGCTTATTTGGCATGTCTGCTACTCAACTTACCTTGCCCTTTCAAGTGCTTCAATGATTCATGATCTAAACGTATCACAAACTCTTTGGGCCACAAGTAATGATGCCACATCTCTAAAGTTCTTTCCAAGGCATAGAGCTCCTGCCATATGTACAGTAATTCAAGGCTGCCCCATTAAGTTTTTCGTTAAAATACGCAATAGGCCTCCTATTCTGCATTAACACAGCTCATATACTTATACGTGACGCATCACATTCAACTTCAAAAGCTCTCGTATAGTCTAGCAAAGCTAAAACAGACGCCAGACAAAGTTTACCTTTCAACAAATTAAAAGCCTTATCCTGTTCATCATTCCATTTAAATCCAAAAGACTTTTTCACAATTTCAATTAAAAGTGCAACAATAGTACTAAAATCCTTCACAAACTTTCTATAAAAACTAGCAAGTCCATGAAAAATCCTTACCTTTCTTACCGATTTTGATGTAAGCTAATCCCGGATGGCCTTAACTTTCCCCTCCTTTATCTCGATACTCTGCACAGTTACGATATAGCCAAGAAACACAATTTTCTCCATGTAAAAGTACATTTCTTAAGATTAGCATACCTCATTACGCAATACACTAAGTACATTACGCAAATGATTAAGATGTTCATTTAAGTTCTTGCTATAGATCAAAATATCATCAAAATAAACATCAATAAACTTACCTATAAACGCACGTAATATATGATTCTGAAACATTTATGAATCCTTTCCACACTTGGAAACTATGTTGCAGCCCATTAAAGATCTTTGTAGAATTAAAAGATTCCCAAAACAAGCTGTCACATCCTTTTAGAAAAAGAATCCGAGCCAAATAGGAAGTCCACAAGCTAAAAGAAAGTAAATAATAAAATTCATACAACCTCTATTAACCAGTATTGTAATGTTTTCCTAAACTTTGATTGCTTGCAATTTTAACCCAAGGTAGGCAAACATGTCAGGAGACTCCAGATAAGATTTTTGCCCAATTCAACATTCGGATTAAGAATTATAATTATTGTCGTGAAACCGGACGGTTGTGCATTTTACGTCAGAATCCAAATCTGATTGTTTATTCATTGTCCGGATCATATTAGTATCACTAGCTACATTAGCACAACTAGCTCCATCTATTATCATGCTACATACCTTGTTTTAGATGTAACATCGAGTGTGAAATATGTTTTCTCGTTGCTGATTTACATTATCTTCTTTGATTTGCATGTTCAGTGTGCACCTTATAACCAAGGCCTCCCCCTCAACCAGATATGCAATCTCCTCATCACTATAATCCACCAAAGGTGACATCTCTTCACTTTTAAATTTGTCACTTTCAGATTCAACCTCACTAAGCATAATTCTTCAGTTTGGACCCTGAGATGCAATGTGCCCCTTCCCTAAACACTTAAAACATTTAATATCTTTATCACGAGTAGGTTGATATTTAGATTTACTTGTCCAATCCATATGAGCATCCTTTTTGGCCTTAGGTGGTTCAGCCTTTGCATATGGCCATTGGACAACCCCTCTCTCTTCAGTTTCGGCCTCCATGTTGAGGAAGATGAAGCCGAATTGGTCTGAAAATATATACTGCCCCCTTCTCTTTATTTATCTCTCCACCTTCATTGCCATATGGACCATGTCCTCAAATTCCAGACAATGTTGTAATTCTACGACATTCGCAATGTCACTATTCAACCCATTTAGAAATCTAGCTATAGTAGCTTCCCTATCCTTAATCACATTGGCCTGAATCATTACGATCTCTATCTCCTTGAAATACTCATCCATGGACCTAGAACCCTGATTACCCTGCAATTTAATAAACAAATCTCTATAATAGTGGTTAGCAAATCGCCTTCTCATCAACAGTTTCATCTCCTCCCACGACGCTAACGACGTCTCTCCACTCTTTCTCCTATTGATCACATTTGGATCCCACCAAATCAGTACGATATTTGTGAACTCAATTTTATCTTCTTCGCCTCCGAATAGTTATGACAATAAAAAATTCAATCCACATTTTTCTCCCACTCCAAATACACCTTAAGATCAGTTTTACCTTGAAAAGAAGGTATTTTTAGTTTGATAGCATCCAAATCACCATTAAAATCATCATGTCCCCCAACACTACAGAAATTTCCTCTTTAACTAAATTGGCCTCTAGTTTCTATTCCCAAAATCCCTCCAGTTTCTAGGCTGCCGAAAACCTCCCCGATGGCCTATGGTCTCGTCTTCAAAACCACCATCACTAATATCATCAACGTCCTCCTCAAAATCCTCAAAATCAGCCCACCTTGGCCTTTCGGCCCTACTGCCACTGTTTGTTTTTGGTTCAACCCCAACCTTCCTCACGTCTTGGGTGCTTGTACCAGCCTCGTCACCATGTCTCTCCACCCTATCAAGTTTGTCACACACATTCCCCATCATATCATAAAATTCATCCTCTCTATCATCTGCATTTTGGCTTGCATTTGGAACTTAAGTTCTCCCTCGGGATATATGGTGTGTTGTTTTGATCTGATATGATAGTACCTACAAAAATGAGGTAGTGGTAAACAAAATATCCTCACGTCATTCGTGTTTTGCTCAAACACTCTTAATACCCTCACATTCTCACACCTCTCATCTCTCACCTTCTTGTAGTTCTTAGCAGTGCAAACCAAATATTTATATATGACTCAAGAAGCAATAAAAAACCAGAAAACAAGCAAAACGAAACTGCGATGATAGTCTAGCAAGTAGCAAGCGAATCTATTCAACATATGAACGAAACTAAAGACGCGAATAAAAACATAAATGAAATATGCAAAACAAAATGTTAGATATGCTGAAATTATATTGCCAAAGGAGAAAACAGCAAAAAGAAAGCGAATTTTAAAAGTTGATGCAAAACATGCCCGTTTAGGAAAAGTTAAGTTTGAATCTGGAACCTATAGTAAATGATGTCTAATTGAGCTAAATTTCAGATATAGTGTGATTTCAACCCAAATAGACAGAATATGAAATTTGAGAAATATGTAATGATATGATCCAGGAAAGATTAAATTCGGATTTTGATGTAAAATGTGCAACTATCCAGTTTTACGGCAATAGTCATAATTCTCAATCCGACCATTGGAGCAGGCTAAAAATTTCATGGAGTCTCTTGACATGTTGTCCTACCTTGTGTTAAAATGTCAGATCAATCGAAGTTCAGAAAGGCATCGCAATACGGGCCAACAAAGGTTGTCACGAATTTTGTTATTTACTATCTTTTGACTTGTGGACTTCCTATTTGGCTATGATTCTTTTCCTAAAAGGATGTGGCAGCTTATTTGGGAATCTCCTAATTCTCCAAAGATCTTTTTTTTTTTGGTAAGTTGACGTATGTATTAAAAGAAGAAAAATAAAATAACTTATCGCTAGAAGGAGGGCTTGAACCTCCGACCTTGTGGTTAACAGCCACACGCTCTAACCAACAATTCTCCAAAGATCTTTATTGGGCTGCAACATAGTTTCCATGTGTGGCAAGGATTCATAAATGTTTCAGAATCCTTTCTTACAAGGATTCCTTATTAATCCTAGCTACAACAAGGAAAGAAAACTTCAGAATAAATTCTACCTGCATATCAGATTTCCTAGTCTATTTGGGACTTCTTAATGGCAACAAATCTGATCCTATATTATTTAGGATATTAATTTTGGATTTATTATTGTTATTATTATTTTCTTCATAGTTTAGGGTTTATTTATATTGTTTGGGTTTAATTGTAAGTGGGCATCATATAAGTCCATATAAGGGGTCCATTAGGATTTATTTTAGTTTGGAGTCACTATAAATATGGGCATAAGCAGACATGTAAGGCTAGACAATTCAGATTAATAAAACTTCTTATTTGCCGCACTCTATGTGTGTGTGTGTGTGTGTGTTGGTGAGATAATCTCCCTTCCATGGTTCTCTAAAGAACTGAAAACATGACTTATCGAAGAACAACTGTCTTCGCGGTGTTATCTTTATACTTCTCGTTCGTGAATCAATATTCGTTGGGTGGGGGTCTCCTTTTTCAATAGTGCTGGTGCCTAGGTACAAGTTATTTTTGTGTCACACTCCTATCAAACCTGATTTACTTGGCTTTCTGGGAATTGGTGTCTTTGCGTATGGGTTGCGTGACCATGTGATCACGAGGTTCACATCATTTGGTAGCAGAGCTTGGCTCCATCAATCAGGTTATATCACTTTGCAATTTTTTGTTGTTGTTTTTGCAAAAACTTAATTAGTGTCTAATTTTTTCTTCTCCTTGATTTTGCAGCATAACAAAAAAAAAAGTTATTTTGTTTGGTTTCTGTCCAAAATATATCAGTTGCATCAATAAAAAAGAGAAAAGAAAAGAAAAAAAAGTTGTTCAAAAAGACATTTATTGGTTTCTGCCACAGAAAAAAAAACAAGGGAAAATTGGATCCAATCAACTTAGAATTAGCTCAAACTTGAGAATCTGATTACTGGGGTCCTAATCACATCACATATCAAATTTGGGGTCAATTGGATATTTTTTTCTTTGGTTTTCAATTTCGGGTCCAATCAGGATTCTTACCCTTTTTGCGTCAGTATATCAAACCTTATCATAAATTGCTCAAACTTTATATTCTATCTATTTGGGTTGATATCGCAATGTATCTGAAAGTTTAGCTCAATTGGACATCATTTAATTTAGGTTCCAAATTCCGACTTAACTCATTGTAAAAGAGTCTGTTTTGCGTCAACTTTTAAAATTCAGTTTCTTTGTGTTGTTCTCATTTCTTACAGTATAATTTCAACATATCCAATATATTTGGGTGTTGTTTCATCGTTTTGCATATTTTGTTTCTGTTTTTATTCAAGTCTTCAATTTCATTCATATTTCGAATAGATTCGCTTGCAACTCGCGAGACTATCATCCCAGTTTGTTTTTGCTTGTTTTCTGGTTTCTTATTGCTTCTTGAGTCGTATATATGCATATTTTGATTGCGCTACACAGTTGGTTCTATTTGGTGTTGGTTTGAGTTCCACAAGAACAAAAGGAAGGTGAGACGAGAGGTGTGAGATTGTGAGAATATTAAGAGTGTTTGAGCGAAACACGAGCGATGTGAGGATTTTTTTTCCACTAATCAATTTTTGCAGGTACTATATCATGTCAATTCAAAACAACACACCACTCACTCCCGATGTAGAACTTCCAAATGCAAGTCATGAAGAAGATGATGGAAAGCATGAATTTCATGATGGAGAACATGTGTGACAGACTTAAGAAGGTAGGAAAACAAGGAAACATGGTTAGAACATGGACCCAAGATGTGAGAAAGGTTGGGGCTGAACCAAAATCAAACAATGACAGTGGGGCTGAAAGGCCAAGGTGGGCTGATTATGAGGTAAACATTGATGATATTGGTGATGGTGGTTTTAAGGATGCGACCATAGGCTATCGGGAAGGTTTTCGGCGGCCTAGAAACCAAAGGGATTTCATGTGTTTTGATGAGGTGCTATGGCAAAAGAAAAGGCAGATTCAAAAGGAGAGGTGGTATCAAAGGGAGAGAAATAAAGAGATTAGTGTTCTAAAAAAAGAATCCAATAGTCTATCCCGTATTCTAGGGGAGATGAAGCAAGAACTTGATGTGTTAACGGCAGCAATCAATGCCCAACAAGCTTCAGAAAGAGAGGAGAAAAAAGGCTGCAATGATGATATACAAAATAGAATGGCTGCAACTTTCATCCAAAGTTGTTGGCGATGATTGTTGGCAAGAAAAGAACTCCAAAGGCTTAGGAAAAAGGCTTAGGAAAAAGGCTAAGGAAATGTCCATCCATCTTGAAGAAAGAGGGAATGATACAATCCAGGAAAGATCAAATTTGAATTTTGATGTAAAATGTACAACTATCCAGTTTTATGGCAACAGTCATAATTCTCAATCTGACTATTGGATCAGGTTAAAAATTTACATGGAGTCTCTTGATATGTTTTCCTACCTTGGGTTAAAATTGCAGATCAATCGGAGTCCGGAAAGACATCACAATACGGGCCAACAAAGGCTGTACGAATTTTGTTATTTACTTCCTTTTGACTTGTAGACTTTTGGTTAGGATTCTTCCTAAAAGGATGTGGCAGCTTATTTGAGAATCTCCTAATTCTCCAAAGATCTTTATTGGGCTGCAATATAGTTTCCATGTGTGTCAAGGATTCATAAATGTTTCAGAATCCTTTCTCACAAGGATTCCTTATTCATCCTAGCTACAACAAGGAAAGAAGACTTTAGAATAAATTCTACCTTCATATCAGATTTCCTAGTCTATTTAGGACTTTTAATGGCAACAAATCTAATCCTATTATATTTAGGATATTAATTTTGGATTTATTATTGTTATTATTATTTTCTTCTTGAGCTATTTGGGTGATTAAAGCGAATTTTTTTTTCCTTTGTTCGAATAGAAGGGATTTAGCAGTTTAGGATTATGATTATTTTTAATCAAAATTATCGTTTTTACTTCTTACAATTGTTTGCAGTTTAGGATTAGAGCTGTCTTGTACATGTAATTTCTGAATCTTACATGTAATTTTGCAATTTTGTAAATGTAATTTCAATATCTGCTACTGTAAACTTGTGTTGATTCTGTTGCTGTTGCTGTGTTGATTCTATTGATGTAGCTTGTTTCTGTGTTGATTTTGTTGCTTTGTTGGTTGATTTATAAGGTAACACTAAGTAGTTTGATTAAAATCATGTTTATAAGCTTGTGTTGATTGATTTGATTCCGCATACTAGTTTTGTTTTGATGGGTTTTTCTTATTCGGTTTTGTTTTGTCATTCTGTAAAATGTATTCATTATTCTGTTTTGGATGATCTTGATTGTCATTTTGTATTCATTAAAATCATGTTATTCTTGTATTCATTGTTCTGTTATTTTTGTAATTATTTTTCCTCAATTGATAAATTTTCTAAGCTTGTTTTGACACACTTTCTAAGCTTGTTTTGACATGTTACTTCTGTAATATTTGTTTCATTTTAATTTTTAAACATGATTTTAATCTTTATGTTTACTAAGTGTTGAAAAGAATTGTGTAAGTGATAATGAACATATTTGCATTTGGTAGTTACAGATGGAAAACTTTCAAAATCAAAATGCTTCATCCACTGACACTACCCAACATCAACCAATGCCCTAGCTTCAAACACTAATCCAACATCAACTCCTACAGTATCCACCACGAAAAATAAAGGTAAACAACTTCAAGTTGCATCTAGGAAAAGAAATGTTGATGATAAAAAAAAGTCACAAATTTGGGATCATTTTACAAAACTTGATGGTGATCCTACAACCCCTAGAGCTAAATGTTGATGGTGATCCTACTATTATTAATGGGATAAGTAATATGTAGAGTCATTTGAAAGTATGCAAAAAGTTTCCTTTGTGGTTGATAAGAAGCAAAAAATTTTGGTATTAGAACCTAATAGAGTAGGGGGTGAATTAGGAGATCGAAGTGTGGGAACTCTTAAGGCAATAGGTTATGATTATGATGAATACAGAAAGGCACTAGTGAAAATGGTTATAATTGATGAGTTGCCCTTTAATTTTGTGGAGGGTAAGGGATTTAAATTATTTTCTAGGACCTTGCAGTCTAGATTTGACATTCCTTCTCGTTTCACTGTTATGAGAGATTGTTTGAAACTTTATGTTGAAGAGAAGAAAAGATTAAGAGAGCTCTTAAAGGTCAATGATTATACTTAACAACAGATACATGGATATCAATCCAAAACATTAACTATATGTCCTTAACGGCTCATTGGATTGATAATGAATGGAATTTGCATAAAAGAATTCTGAATTTTTGTCAAGGGCATGAACTCGTCATGATCCATCCACATATCGAAGAATCTGAATGGTTTCTTTATGTTCTTCTGATCATTGCCAATAACCTTTACCACCATTGAAGAATGGTCTGACATACCCGAAGGCAAAAATCTTGCTTCCGACAATGGAAAGTTCAGATTCCACTTCTCATTGACAAGCACTCTATCTAGTTTTCGCATAATCCTCAGGACATTGGTTCGACCAAGTATAATGCATACCTGAATACCGAAGATCATCTACTTTCGCTTCTCGAATACATGTATCCAATCTGTCCATAGTACCAACCCACGTAGTAGACCCTCCTAACCTGTCCGACTGGTTGCGGATAGCATTAAAGTCACCCATAAGAATCCACGGGGTTGACTCCCATCCATCACTACGACTCACTATATCAAACCATAATGCCTCACGTAACGAAGCATTATTGTCTCCATAAATAATTGAAGTATTGAAACTGATATTAGTAGCTAATATAGTGACAGAAACATGAATAGCGTGGTCTGACATTCCAAAAACATCCACCTTAAGAGAAACCAAATACGACCACGATAAGAGAAATCATAATTATACAAGAAGGACCAAGAACGCAGAAGAAGTTGAGAAACATTATCTTTATTCTTGTCTTTAACTCGAGTTTCAACCAGACCAAAAAGAGCTATCCTCTCTTGATGGATGAGCATCAGCATTCCAACTCGAGTTTCACCGTATCAGCATTCCAACAAACCCAAATACGACCACGATAAGAGAAATCATAATTATACAAGAAGGACCAAGAACGCAGAAGAAGTTGAGAAACATTATCTTTATTCTTGTCTTTAACTCGAGTTTCAACCAGACCAAAAAGAGCTATCCTCTCTTGATGGATGCGCATCAGCATTCCAACTCGAGTTTCACCGTATCAGCATTCCAACAAACCCAAATACGACCACGATAAGAGAAATCATAATTATACAAGAAGGACCAAGAACGCAGAAGAAGTTGAGAAACATTATCTTTATTCTTGTCTTTAACTCGAGTTTCAACCAGACCAAAAAGAGTTATCCTCTCTTGATGGATGAGCCGACGCAATTCTGAATGCTTTATAGGATCATTCAAACCTCTAATATTCCAACATCCAATAATCATAGGAAAATAGAGAGGAGTACAAACAGCAACACAAAGATTACCTTGAAGTGCCTCCCGGAGAGGAGCCAGATTTCTTATTCTTCTTTGAAGAGGCTTTTGAATCCTTTTTCTTTCTCTCTAGAGAGTCTCTAGCCTTAATAGCAAACTGATTAACAGTTTCCCTTTCGGTGGAATTCAGGGTTTGAGGGGTTGTCAGGATCGTTGACGTCAACTCCTTTTCGGTTCATTCCCAATCTGTATCATCCCCCATTGCGTCCATATCTTGATCTAAAGCAGTACTTGCAGCCCCTTGCTCATGTTTCATGTCTTCTCGTAAACTCTTCAAGACAAGAAGAGAGGAAGGATTTTCATCTTCATAACAATCAGCATTGCGCACATCTGATGCCGCATGATCATTCATATTACAATCAGACATATGTATACCAGATGTTGAACAACCATTCTCATTACAATTACCCACTTTAGATGCCAAGGGATCATTCTCCCCACTCACAGAACCCTTGTTTCGTTTACCAACTACCTGCCACTGAAACTGATTCTTCTTGTTATCTATAGATTTAGAGTTCATAACTCCTATATTCCTCTTACCCTCTGCCACTTAAGATTATCAATGTTATTAGGAGCACATAGCGTTGTGGTGTGTCCAAAGACATTATCCATTCGTACTCAGCTGAAATTGTTATGAATAACCCATTTGGACAGCGAAGGTCATATTCCTTAACCAACGTCTTCGAAGCATCTATCTCAATGCACACTCTTGCGTAACTAAGCCTTTTACGCAACAATGTAGTATGATCCGCATGTAGGGGAACTCCAATAGCACTTGCTACACAGCTCAACCCCTTAATAGTCCAATACTCGAGAGGGATATTATACAGCCTAACCCATACCAAACTCTGGCCAAATCATCTTTCAAAAATTGCATGTTCGGTTGCCAATGTTTAAGTACCAAAGGCATGTTTGCCATGTGGCATGGGGTTCTTTCCAGCACATTAGTGGCATGATCGACAGAATCAAAAGTGAAGAGGAAGAAACCACTATCCGAAGACAAAACTTTTGATAGACCGTAGGAGCCCCATATTCTTTTGGCAATAGAATTAACCACGGGATACAGTAATTTCTGCCCGACAAAATGACCAACTAGGGTGGATTTCCAAAGTTCGCAGCCATCTTTAAACACATCAAGTGGAGGAGCTACTGTCACACGACCATCAGTCATAGCAGGGGGAGCAAAGTACAGATTACGGACTGAACTAATGCCAAGGGTCTTGCTACCCTCATTGTCATCAACATCAGATCCCTTCAAAGCATTTAAAAAATTCAATTTGGGTCTAAGTTTTAGCTGTTCTTGTTAATGAGACCCTACCTTCACCTCATAAACTTTAAAACCCAACACATGGTTCATTTCTGGAACAACATTAGAAGCTTGGACAGTAGAGTGTTTCTCTATGCTAACATCAGAATCAGCTTGAAACTGAGAAATCCTCATCCCATGGCTATTCAACATATCTTGCAGTTCTAATCTTAATATATATGTCCAGACATAACTTGATTGTGTTGTTTAATGTTAGAGCTAACCATTGGAACATTTTCCACAAAAGAACATAGAGACATTGTGGCAGCATACTAATACTAGAGAGAACAAAATTCTAAGAAGAGAAACTCAGTCCAAGAAGCAACCTAAGCTCAGAAATAACAGCAACCTAATCTCATAAACAACAAGATTCAGATTAGTTCATGAAGGAAGAAGATAATTACAGAATTACGAGGCCAATATCTCCCAGCACACTGATTATAACAATGATCCGTTCGGTCAAGATGTAGAGTAGGTTCCGAAGAACAACATACTCAAAAATGGTAACGATCCAACGGTTCACCATTGATTTAATCTTCACGTATGGCAAAGGCCTTCATGTCTATGACAACCATAAGAGAAATCATGAAGAAAATCCATTCGCTATGCTGCAACTTCACCACTTCTCCATAGTTCCAGAACTGAAAATGCAGAATAATAGAAATATTGCGAGATCAATATCTCTTACCTCGTTGATTGGATAACAGATCCGTTCGGTCAATGTTGAGAGAAGGTTGGAAGGAACAACATTGTCAGAAATGAGAACGATCTAACGGTGGACGGAGTAGATGTAGTAGCTCCGACAGCACCACACTCTCTCTCTTTCTCTCTTTTCTCTCTCTCCTCTAAACTCTAGGACTGATGGTTTTGACTCGCTTGCTACTCGGGAGACTATCATTGCAGTTTTATTTTGCTTTTTTTTTTCTGGTTTTTATTACTACTTGAGTCATATGTTTATTTTAATTGCTAGAGCGGACTCTAAGTTATTATTGTAGACAATCTATTGCTAAGTTTGATATCAAAACCGGAGTTATGGTATATGAACTTGTGAAGCAACTGAGTTTAATAATTATGGCGGATCTACGTTATTAATCTTAGGAAGAACATTCAATCAAATCAAACATAGGCTGCAGATAGTTATGTTTTCTTGATAAATCAACTTATCTAGTTCTTAAGGCTGCTATTGAATTAAATTACTAGTGCAGACACTGTTGTTGTTTAATGGTTAGGGTTAGTTATACGGCGGATCCGTTAACTAACCAATGTTAAGAGGAGATAAATATTCAAAATATAAATTGATGTTTCGATTCCATGATCAGTTCTCATTTTCCGTAGGTGGATGTTTACTTGTAACCAAGGTTTGTTCTCTTAATAATTTTCTAATTTTATTAAATTTTGTTTGATAGTTTTTTGTTTTCTTTTGCTTTAGCCTAGATAACGTCCAAACCCCCCCTCAAATTGCATATCATCTAATATAAAAATCTGACTTGAACCATCCTCGTGGGATCGACCCTTTGCTTGCTCTATACTATCTTGTGTGTTGTGTTTGAAGCTAGGGTAATTAATTTGTGTGACCGCGACATTGTAATAATTGCCCTTGGTGTTGGGCTGATCCTCATCAGTACTGGACAAATTTTTTGTGTTACTATAATTATTGATTTTGAGGCTTAAAATGATGTAATTTAGAGCTGGTGTATATAACATTATGGACTTATTTTGAACTAGTGTTGAATTATTTGTAGTTTTATAACTCTCTAGATATGAGAAACACACTAAGTAAGGGTCCAGACTGATATAGTACTGGACATATTTCTTATGCTATTATAGTGGCACAACTGAGTGTTATGTTGTTCTTCATGAAAGTTATAGCCATATGTATTAGCTTTTCATAGAGACAAACCATGCTAAAAAAAGAGTTTTGAAACTTTTGTTACGATTAAAACACTAAACAGTGTTCAGGGTTGGGTGAACTAAACAGTTAGCACTAATCAAGCTCAAATCTTTTCTTGGAATTTGTTGTTGATTAAAAGGTTCTAACACTGGGAATGATGTAGTAAAAAAGTGATGAAATGAACACCTAGTGTGAATGCCCATGTTTCAGCCTATAGAAATTTAGTTGGGAGAATCCTTGAGAATGTACGTGTTGAATTTAATTATATACTACTTGACAACATTGTGATGAACTTAATGAGGTTATGGAAAAGAATATGATCCTTGAACATATTTAGTAGTACTTCATATTTGGAATGTTTATAACACCTTATGCCACGTGATAATGAATGAGAATTTGATGTTGTCACATGAAGAACACAAAAATATGCTTGTTAGGGGAATGATGACATAGGCTTTGACCACCTTAAGAGAGGATAGCAACGAAAGACGCTTATGAAGATAGTAATGTGTGATATTGTCATGGAATAGAAACATTACATGTTTCCCTTGCTTTATGAACTTTGGAAAATTTGGTTACATTAATTTAAATAGTTCTTGAAAAATTAACCCTAATGAAACCCTTATGTGGACTTATATGAAATCCACTCAAAACTGGCCCAAAAACCCTAAACTAAAAAGCCCATAACCTGATCTAAATAAGCCTTGGATTGTAGCTGAAAACAAAGTATTAATTAAGCCCAAACAAGCCTTAGATCTTAGCTAACAAAATAAAATAAAGCCCTTATTATTAAATTCATGTTCTTCCATGAGAAGACGAGAAGGAAATAGAATATTATAGAACTGATTCAAGCTTATTTATAGCCTTCCATGCAGTCCATTAATCCTATTATAAACAAAAGGAAAAGGTAGCCACTCATGTTGTTTCCAAGTTGTAGGATTCTTTTGTTTCCTTTGTTGTCCTCACCTCATGGCCCAAATAAGGTTGTATTGGGCCCTTCTTGTACATAAATAAGATGTACTAGGGCCTCATCTTCATACTCCAATGGACCCTTCAATTCTGACTTGGTCAAAACTTTCAAAATCAATGCATTCAATGCCTCTTTCAATGTCTTTGTCTTAGACCAAGTCATGAGACCATTTGGAACATGTAATACGTCATTGCTGGTGTTTCTGGGCTGGTCCACATCATCCCTTCTCTCCTCAAAAAAATTTGACCTCGAATTAAAACCTATGTCTAACAACATAAGATCAGCAACATTAAAGGCAGCACTAACACCATATTCACTTGGAAGATCAATTTTGTATGCGATGTCATTGTTTCTCTCTAAAACCTGAAATGGACCATCAACACGAAGCTGTAATTTTGATTTCCTTTGGTTAGGAAATCGTTCCTTATGCGTGTGCACCCAAACCTAATCACCGAGTTGGAGAATAACCTCTTTTCTCATCCAGACTAAAGGCTGTTTATTGTAAGGGCCTCGTGGATCGAATCACCTCTAAAGTTCGACATTGGACTTGTCGAACACTCTCGTATGCAGGACGAGTACAACTGATTAATTCAGTCTTATTTTCCATACAAGTCTATTGGGCATCTCTCTTTCTCTTACCTGGGCAAGTAATTAAAAATGTGGAGCAAATTATGAAATCCTTTCTTTGGTCAGGTTCAGATATGAGAACTACTGGGGCTAAAGTGGCTTGGGATCAAGTATGTCTTCCAAAAAAGGAGGGGGGGCTAGGAATAAAACGGATAACAGAATGGAACAAGATTGCTTTGTTGAAACACATTTGGAACCTGTGCAATGACTCAGATGGCTCAATATGGTCTACTTGGATCAGATCCAATATGGTCTGCAATGATCTGGTGGGATGTTTGTGACAGATGCGACATTCCAAGAATGACAAAAGGCTGGGATGAATGGATTCGATGGGCCACTGTCTCTTGGCATGGCAAGAGTTTCGTCAATTTTTCTCGTAAACTGAGTTTTGCAGCTACAGTTTATCATGTATGGCAAGAACGGAATGCAAGGATCTTTGCTGGAATGTCTAGAACTTCGAATTTGGTCTTTAATCAAATCGAATGTATCATTCGTGATAAGCTTGATTTGATGAGGAATGTCGCACCAACAAATGAAAACAAAAGGATCCAACGAGCTTGGAGGGTGAATACCATAGATTCTTAATTTGTTAGTTAGCTGGTTGTATTGGTTTCCCTAACGAATCCAGTGAGGTTTCAGTGTTATGGTCGGTGGCTAGCTTGTAGCCATCTGTTGTTTTATGTTTCTGTTATCATTGTAAGTCTGGGGTATGCCCCTTATAATGTTTGTATCTTCTTCTTTTAATACATACGTCAACTTACCAAAAAAAAAGGATCAGATCCAATCTGTTGCGAGGTAGGAATTTCTGGACAATCAAGACACCACAGAATTGCTCTTGGGCTTGGGGAAAGATTCTAAAGCTGAGATCCTTAGCATGGCCGAAGATGAAGTACATCATAGGAGATGGAATGACAACCTCTCTATGGTTTGACAATTGGCATCCTCACAGCCCACTCGCGGATTCTTACGGGGAAAGATTCATCTATGATTCAGGTATGGCCAAGAACGCGAAGGTGAATGTGCTAATTCATAACTCAGAATGGAAAACTCCTACCACCCAAGCTATTGGCTGGCACCCCATTATAGAAGCTATTCCTTCCAATTCTAATCCTAAAATGGGGCAAAAGGATGAGATAGTTTGGTTGGATTCACCAAATCACAGATTCTCGATCAAAGTAGCTTGGGAACAACTAAGACGTCATCGTCAGATGGTTGAATGGCATGACATTGTGTGGTTCAAGAATGCTTTTCCAAGACATTCATTTCTTCTATGGATGGCTGTCCAACAGAAACTCACAACTCAAGATAAACTTCATCGGTTTGGTATACATGGTCCCAATAGATGCTCGCTCTGTCTCCGCAACAATGAGGATCACAACCACTTGTTCTTTGAATGCTCCTATACTAAAGCGATCTGGTGGGATGTTTGTGACAGATGCGACATTCCAAGAATGACAAAAGGCTGGGATGAATGGATTCGATGGGCCACTGTCTCTTGGCATGGCAAGAGTTTCGTCAATTTTTCTCGTAAACTGAGTTTTGCAGCTACAGTGTATCATGTATGGCAAGAACGGAATGCAAGGATCTTTGCTGGAATGTCTAGAACTTCGAATTTGGTCTTTAATCAAATCGAATGTATCATTCGTGATAAGCTTGATTTGATGAGGAATGTCGCACCAACAAATGAAAACAAAAGGATCCAACGAGCTTGGAGGGTGAATACCATAGATTCTTAATTTGTTAGTTAGCTGGTTGTATTGGTTTCCCTAACGAATCCAGTGAGGTTTCAGTGTTATGGTCGGTGGCTAGCTTGTAGCCATCTGTTGTTTTATGTTTCTGTTATCATAGTAAATCTGGGGTATGCCCCTTATAATGTTTGTATCTTCTTCTTTTAATACATACGTCAACTTACCCAAAAAAAAAAAAAAACCTCTTTAAGTCCCTTATTTGCTTTAGAAGCGTATAGTTTGTTATTTTACTCTATTTGCAGTTAAACTCCCTTATAAAGTTGTCTCATCATCTTTGCCTACTTTTTCACCATCTAAACTTATCCTTTCTTCAAACAGTAAAGGAATTAAGTCCATAGGAGTTAGTGGATTAAACCCATAAACAATTTCAAAAGGAGAAAAGTTGATGGTCGAACGCACAGTTCTATTATAAGTTGACAGGGGGGTTGATTGACAACTTAAGACATAATACAGTTTGATATAATACTAAGTCAAAGTAAATGTTAATGGGGGTGATAATGTAACAAACGGAACTTACCAAAAAAAAATAATATAACAAACGGTTGTGATACCTAGAAACACAAGTATGGTAATGTTACAAACAAATTATGCTAAGTAGTGATGGTAACTAGTAAACATAGGATTAATATGTGTGGTTGCTCTAAGGATTGTACCTAAGAAAATCGATAACTAAGGAAATGTGCATTTGACCATTGATTTTCTCCTTGTTAAATTATTTATGAATTTAATCCACTAACTTTCATGGACTTAATTCTTCTACCTTTGAAAGAAAATGTAAGTTTAGATAGTAAAAAAAAGGCAAGGATGAGGAGACAACTCCATGAGGCAGTTCAACTATAAATAGAGAAAAAGAACAGATTGTACACTTCTAAAGAAAATAAGAGGCGTAAACAAGTTGTTTTCCAAACTGGTGATTGGGTTTGGATGCACATACATTAGGAACAATTTCCTAACCATATGAAATCAAAGTTATAGCCTCGTGGTGATGGTCCTTTTCAAGTTTTAGAGAGGATTAATGACAATGCCTATAAAGTTGATCTTCTAGGTGAGTATGGTGTTAATGTTATGTTTAATGTTGTTGATCTTACTTTGTTTAACAAAAGTTTTGATTCGAGGTCGAATCCTTTTAAGGAGAGAGGGTATGATGTGGATAAGCTCGAGAACACCAAAGACCCATTACACCTTCCAAGTGGACTAATCGGGTTCTTAGGTTCAATGTTCACTCGGACTAACTGGCAATGTAACAAGCCTATCTTGGAAAAATTAGATTGGGTGCTTGTAAATATGAAGTGGAAGTGTGAGTTCTCAGCTTCTAAAGCTACCTTTCTTCTTTTTGGCATTTCTGATCATTCTCCGATGTTGAAGAACCTAGTGATCATGCCCAAAAGAAAAACTCCTTTAAAGTTTTTTGATTTTTGGGCTGATCATCCTCAATTTAAGTAGACAATTGTTGAGGCCTGGGAGATGGAAGTCTTTAGTACTCGTTTATATGGTGTAGGAAGTTGAAGCATGTTAAGATTGCATTGAGAGACTTTAATAAGAAATTTCTTACAAAGATTTCGAATAGGGTTCATATAGCTAAGAAGGCCATGGAAGATGCCCAAAGTATGATGTAGCAAAATCCTCTTGACTTAGATATTCATAGAACTGAATCTATATTGGTTTAGGAGTATGCGAGACTTGCTCAAGCCGACAAGAGCTTTCTTAGGCAAAAATCTTGGATTCAGTGACTAAATCCAGGGGATAAGAATTCAAATTTCTTCTTCCACTTCGTTAAGAATTATCAATGTCGTATAACACAATCAAATAGTTGATGTCTTCTCCCAAGTGAAGGAGTGTCAAAGTAATAAATAACTTTGAGTTGTGATATTATTATTGCAAGGATTTAAACAAAGATAAAACAATTGACAAGGTTAGAGGATCCACTAATGAGATTTCAAATAAATAAAGTCCAAACTCTTTTTATTACTCATCGAATGATTTATCATTCATGGCTCTTTATAAAATTTACACGATCATATTAATTATTTTATTTAAGAACACCAATACTTGTAAATATTGTCAAGTATTCATGGTGCTAACTTATGTCAACAATAAATCAAGTTTCTTTTATAGCATAAGTTTCGGTTATAGCATATAGTAACTTATGAAAGAATTAAGTATTTGTTGTATGAAGAGTTATAAACCATGAATCTAGACTCACCACTTAACAAGCAAGGTATTAAGAATGAGTAAAATAATAATTATAAAACATGTTAATAGCAAACTTTCTTGAATATAAACATTAAAGTTCATATTTAGTTTATACTATATTTATTCTAACACCATTAGTGTAAGCTTTTCATAGTGGCAAAATAAACTTAACTAAAATATAATGAATAAGAAAAACATAAATACATAAGATAAGAACATAGTTATGATCTAAATTAACTAAGTACAGTGAAGCAAATGAAAAGTATAAACAAGAGATTAATGAGAATAAAACATGAAATAAAACTTGAGCATTGCAAAAATACAAAGAAAGAAAGCGAGAGTAAGATCTTGATCTGAAAACCAAGATACCTAAATGTATGGAAAATGCCTCATTTTATAGCTAAATTTTAGAACTATTGATTTGATGGCTTGTGGCTAATTTGGTAGCTGGACAAAATATCATTAATAACATTAGAATTTGAACAAATAATCTGCATGAAAGTTATGGTTACTTGTCTTAACTTTCTAACAAAAAAATAATGAGCTCATTTTAACTTCTAGAATTCAAGATATAGGCTGAATAGTGTCTGGGCTGCAGGACAGATTCAGACTTCTCTTTTGTTGCCCTTTCTTTGTCTTCTCCAATTCAGTAGTTAAACATATTAATCAATTCTCTGAATTGTGAAATATGTCTATTTGGCAAACTCGCATTTAAAATAAGCATTTACCATAAATTAAAAATATCTTATATTTCAGACTTGTTATTATCAAAACATACTTAAGTTAGGAAATTTAATGATACTTTAAGTGCAATATAATGATATAAAACGTTTAATAAAAAGACAATTTTAAGTACTTATCATCGTAACAAAATTCTCTCAATTTAAGGTGATGGTGACACCTGTATTACTAATGCAAAAGGGGTAAATGACACCATTGTTAATTACTTCGAGAAGATTTCAAAAGGGCCACGGTCAGAATGTATTGATCTCTCTCTTCTTGGTGAGGTTCTTTCCCGATGATTGTCGTCATCTCAAATCACGAGCCTTGATAATCAGATTAATGATGATGAGATTCAAAGGTCTTTTTCTCTCTTAAGGATAATAAGGCTCCTCGTCCAGATGGTTTCAAAATGGGTTTCTTTAAGGAAGCTTGGAGTATCATTGGTCAAGATACCCTTGCTGTTGTTTGGTCCTTTTTCAATTCTAGTTGATTACTCAAACAGGTGAATGCAACTACTATAGCCTTAATCCCTAAGGTTGCTAATCCTATTAGGGTTAAGGATTTCAGGCCTATTTCTTGTTGTAATACAATCTACAAAAGCATTGCTAAGATTATTTTTAATAGAGTTAAGAGAGTGCTTCTTGACTTTGTTGCCCATTTCAATTTTGATGTGAACCTCGTGATCACGTGGTCACGCAACCCACACGCAAAGACACCAATTCCCGGAAAGCCAAGTAAATCAGGTTTGATAGGAGTGTGACACAAAGATAACTTGTACCTAGGCATCAGCACTATTGAAAATAAAGACCCCCACCCAACGACTATTGATTCGCGAACGAGAAGTATAAGGATGATGCCACAAAAATAGTTGTTCTTCGATAAGTCGTTTTCAGTTCTTTAGAGAACCAAGGAAGGGAGATTATCCCACCAACACACATTAAGTGCAGCAAAGAAGTTTATTGATCTGAAAATTGCGTAACCTTACATGTTTGGTTATGCCTTTATTTATACTGACTCTAGACTTAAGAAAACCCTAATTGACCCCCCTTAGGTGGACTTATATGAAGCCCACTTACAATTGACCCAAATAAGTAATAATAACCCAAAAACTAAGAAGAAAATAATAAAAATAATAAAATTCCAAAAATTATCATGCTAAATATGCTAGAATCAGATTTGTCACCCTTAAGAAGTCCCAAATAAACTAGGACAAATCTGATTTGGAAAATTTGTGTTGCTGCCCCCCTTTGATGTCCTTGATTAGCTTGGATTTCCTTGTTTAACTTTGACAAATAAGAAAACAAATTTCCTCCTTTGTTGCTGATTTAATTACTTTCCTTCCTAAGTTAGGAAAGCATTAAATAGTCCTCCTCTCTTTAGGAATAAGATATGGCCAACTTCCTTAATTAGGAGAATCAATTGCTGACTTTTTATCCTTGTAGCATTAGAAAAAACAAGCCTAACAAGGCTGGTATTGGGCCGGACACATCAACCCCATGTTCCACACGAAATGGGCTCTTCTTGGACCTGAACTAGATGGATTAAAGGCTGCCCTTCATGCTCCTTAAATGTCTCAAGCCCATCTAGGTCCATTTTGCTCCATATGTTCTGAACAAGCCCATTCAATGCTTCTTTAAGCTTCTTTGCCCTAGCTCTTGTGATTGACCCAATTGGCACCTCCAATGGGTCGTTGGCATGATTACGCTTGGTGTTGGGCTGATCCGTATCAAATTTGTTTTTATAGAGAGGCAAAATATCAATGACAACATCTTATGCAAGAGCTTCTTCATAATTATCATCAAGAAAGGGGTCCTCCTAAGTGTTCTTTGAAAGAGGATTTAATGAAAGCTTATGATTTAGTTGGGTGGGACTTCATTTTGGTCGTTCTTTATATAATTGGCTTTCCTCCTGATATGGTTAATTGGATTAGTGAATGTATCTCCCTACTAATACAAGGCTTTATATTGCGTGGAGCTAACAATATTTTCAACTCTAGATGATTTATCTTGTTTTGATGTTAAGGGCATGTCCTCTTGGCATTTCTTTGGGGTATGTGACATGACCAAAAGATTGATGTCTTCTTCCAAGTGCAGGAGTGTCAAAGTAATAAATAACCCGGAAAGACCGGGGTCGAACCAGAGGGAGGTTACTTGTATAAATTATAAGCAACAATAATACAACAACAATAGTAACAACAACAACAACAATAATAGTAGTAGTAGTAGTAATAGTAATAGTAATAGTAGTAGTAGTAGTAGTAGTAGTAGTAGTAGTACTAATAATAATAATACCAATAATACTATTAATAATGATAATAATAAAGAAGAAGAAGAAGAAGAAGAAGAAGAAGAAGTTGATGAGAACTTTGAGATGGAAGATTAACGTAAGGATTAAACAATGATAACAACAAATGTCAAGGTTAGAGGATCCACTAATGGTACTTCAAACAAGTATAGTATAAACTCTTATTATTCAATTGGAAACCACACACAAAGGAGGTTCCAATCAGATTATAAATTGTTAACATGATTACATTAGTTATCTTATTCGAATAATGCTAATACTTGTAAATGTTGTCATGCATTCATGATTATAACTTATGTTAACAACAAATCAAGTTTCTTTCATAGCTCAAGTGTCGATTATACCATACAGTATGAGCTATGAAAGTGCCAAGTATTTGTTGTACCAAGTGTTATACAACATAAATCTAGATTATCCATTTAACAAGCAAAGTATTAAAAGTGAACAAGATAACAAATATAAAGCATGTTAGTATCCAACATTAAGGTCCATGTTAAGTTTATATTATACTTATTCTTACACCATTAGTGTACCCTTTTCACCTTGACATAATTAACTTAGCTAGACATAATGAAAGAAAGAAACATAAATAAACAAGATAAGAACATAAGTAAGATAAAAGTTAACTAAGTAAAGGAAAGGAAATGAAAGGCATAAACTTGATATTAATGAAAGCAAAGCATAAGCAATACAAAGAGAGAAAGATCATGATCTGAACACCAAGATGCCTAAATACATGGAAAATGCCTCCTTTTATAGGGAAAAATTCAGAACTATTGATTTGTTGACTAATTGATGAGTGGGTGGCCACATCTTGACTTGGTGACAATTCTTATCTTCTTGTCTGCCAAAAACGTCATTGATGACGTCATAATTTGAACAAACTTAAATCATGAAAGTTCTAGGAAATTGTCTCATCTTTCCAGGGTAAAGATTTGAGATCATTTGGACTTCTAGAACTTGAGATATGGGCTGAACACTGAACAGTGCCTGGGCTACAGAACAGATTCGGACTTCTTTGTTGTTGCTACAATTTGGACTTGAAAACAGCCTTTTTAAATCTTGGGCTCCACATGAAAGTTGTAGGCCTATGTCTTATCTTTCCATCCATATAACATGGACCTAAATCCAAGATCTGTAGCTCCAGATATGACCCAATTACCGAACAGTGTTCCAGTTTGGACTGCACCAGCATCTCTTTTCTAAGTTTGGCCATCTCTTTATCCATTCGATTTCAGTACTTCAACTCATCAATCAATTCTTTCATTTATGTGATAGGCTTACATTTAAGATGAACATTTACCATAAATTAAAGGTATCTTATATAATTAGATATATTATTATAAAACATGCTTTAGTTAAGGAGTTATTGATACTTCAAGTGCAAAATGATGATAAGTACTAATCAATATTTTTTTTTGGTAAGTTGACGTATGTATTAAAAGAAGAAGATACAAACATTATAAGGGGATACCCCAGATTTACAATGATAACAGAAACATAAAACAACAGATGGCTATAGGCTAGCCACCGACCATAAAACTGAAACCTTACTAGATTCGTTAGGGAAACCAATACAACCAACTAACTAACAATTAAGAATCTATGGTATTCACCCTCCAAGCTCGTTGGATCCTTTTGTTTTCATTTGTTGGTACGACATTCCTCATCAAATCAAGCTTATCACGAATGATACATTCGATTTGATTAAAGACCAAATTCGAAGTTCTAGACATTCCAGCAAAGATCCTTGCATTCCGTTCTTGCCATACATGATACACTGTAGCTGCAAAACTCAGTTTACGAGAAAAATTGTCGAAACTCTTGCCATGCCAAGAGACAGTGGCCCATCGAATCCATTCATCCCAGCCTTTTTTCATTCTTGGAATGTCGCATCTGTCACAAACATCCCACCAGATCGCTTTAGTATAGGAGCATTCAAAGAACAAGTGGTTGTGATCCTCATTGTTGCGGAGACAGAGTGAGCATCTATTGGGACCATGTATACCAAACCGATGAAGTTTATCTTGAGTTGTGAGTTTCTGTTGGACAGCCATCCATAGAAGAAATGAATGTCTTGGAACAGCATTCTTGAACCACACAATGTCATGCCATTCAACCATCTGACAATGACGTCTTAGTTGTTCCCAAGCTACTTTGATCGAGAATCTGTGATTTGGCGAATCCAACCAAACTATCTCATCCTTTTGCCCCATCTTAGGATTAGAATTGGAAGGAATAGCTTCTATAATGGGGTGCCAGCCAATAGCTTGGGTGGTAGGAGTTTTCCATTCTGAGTTATGAATTAGCACATTCACCTTCGCGTTCCTGGCCATACCTGAATCATAGATGAATCTTTCCCCGTAAGAATCCGCGAGTGGGCTGTGAGGATGCCAATTGTCAAACCATAGAGAGGTTGTCATTCCATCTCCTATGATGTACTTCATCTTCGGCCATGCTAAGGATCTGAGCTTTAGAATCTTTCCCCAAGCCCAAGAGCAATTTTGTGGCGTCTTGATTGTCCAGAAATTCCTACCTCGCAACAGATTGGATCTGATCCAAGTAGACCATATTGAGCCATCTGAGTCATTGCACAGAATCCAAATGTGTTTCAACAAAGCAATCTTGTTCCATTCTGTTATCCTTTTTATTCCTAGCCCCCCCTCCTTTTTTGGAAGACATACCTGATCCCAAGCCACTTTAGCCCCAGTAGTTCTCATATCTGAACCCGACCAAAGAAAGGATTTCATAATTTGCTCCACATTTTTAATTACTTGCCCAGGTAAGAGAAAGAGAGATGCCCAATAGACTTGTATCGAAAATAAAACTGAATTAATCAGTTGTACCCGTCCTGCATACGAGAGTATTCTACAAGTCCAATGTCGAACTTTAGAGGTGATTCGATCCACGAGGCCCTTACAATAAACAGCCTTTAGTCTGGACGAGAGAAGAGGTACTCCCAAATATTTCATAGGGAGCTCCCCGTCTCTAAACCCAAGAATATGAATAATTTGCTCCCTCTCAGCATTTAACACACCGCTCAAGAAGATGTCACTTTTGTTTGGATTTGGATACAGACCTGATAGGTCTTGAAACTTTGTGAGCACAGTTCTGATCATACGATTTGAGTTTACATCCCCGTTGCTAAAAATCATCAAGTCGTCAGCAAAACAAAGATGAGAAATTTTGTCCTTCTTGCATCTCCAGTGGAACTTGAATAATTAACATTCTTTTCTCTGTTAATTATAGTGTCACAATAATTTTCCACTGCTAGTGTAGGGAGAAAGATAAAGAAAAGATGCACCTGATCTAATAGGTCATGTGCCTCCCTTTTATCAGCACGTGTGACACTATTGTTCATAGTCCACCTCATTCACTAGTGCATGCCGCCACTATTTCAGGTGATTTTCATCATTGCTTGAAGAGTAAAAATGTTATTCCCATTGCCATATAATTATTTAAATATTTTTTATATGATTCTTATATTTGATGTGTTTCTGGGTCTGTGCCTTTTTATGGTTCTGGGGATTTTAAGTTGTAAAGGGTTTATTTTACAAGGCGGATGAGGTTGGAATCAATACCTCATAATAGGGTTGGGAGGACGAGTTGCAACAAAATTATTCAAGGTGGTGTGAATAAGCCCATGAATACTAAAGACCCATCACACATTCCAAATGGGCCCATCACAAGGTCCAAAGCAGAGGCATTGCAAAAAGCATTGAATGGATTGGTTGTGCAAGTTTCGGTCAAGGCTAAATTTAGAGATCCTTTGGAGTATCAAGAGAAGGCCTTAGTACATTTAATCCATGTGCAAAAAGGGCCTAATCCATCCTTATTTGGGCACAAAGTTTTAACACTAAGACTGTCAATTTTCTATAAGTTTTGGCCACCCTTGTTTTGTGGTTTCCTAACTAGTTTTTGGATTTCCTATTATATGTGGGAACATTAATTATTTCATTTAAATACTAGGATTTATTATTTTATTTTTCTTGTCAGGTGATGAGAAAACATTGCAAAGTAAAACAAAGGAATCTAAGCTAACTTAGGAAACATATATGGCTACAAAAAGTAGCATCCTTTTCCTTCCAAATAAAGGATAAATACAAGGCTAAGATCAGAATTCTATTCTAACTTAAAAGTAAAAGGGGAAACAACTTCTCCTTTAGTTCTTAGGATTGTTGGGCAGCATTATAGGCTATAAATAAGTCTTGTATAAGGTCATAATCTTTTCTTTTCTTCTTCTCTTTTCATGGCATATAAAGACTTATGGCTTATGGATTTTATTTTTATTTTGTTAGATAGAGCCTAAGACTTGTTTTGGCTTAATTAACACTTTGTTTTCAGCTAGAATGCAAGATTTGTTTGGATCAAGGTTTATGCTTACTAGTAAAGATTTTTGGTCATTTTTTGTATATGGATCAATTCACCACACAAGGATAGATCCATTAGGGTTAATTTTTTTATAACTATTTAAACAAATGTAAGCCTAAATTTCGGTGGCCATTGATGAATATTACTTTTCAGTTTTAATTTGTGAGAGAGATTCTTGTATTTTTTTTTTATTCTTGAACGAATTGAATCTGACTTATCAAAGATTAACTAACTTCGTGACGTTATTCGACTTCATTCCAATAGTGTCGGTGCCTTGGGCTAAGTTTTCATTATGTCAAATCAGATTTTTTTTGGCTTTTCGGGATTAGATCTTAATCTTGATTACGAGTTGCATTACCATGTGATCACGAGATTCACATTACTATGTTGGTTAAAGAGTATGTGAGACTTGCTTGAGTCGGGTTCAATGGTTGAATTTAGGTGACAAGAATTCAAAGTTCTTTTTTTAACTCGGTCAAAAATCATCAATGTTGAAGTAAGATTCTTTCCATTCATGATGATAATGGCACTTGTATTATAGAGGCAAAGAAGGTAAATGATATCATTTTTAACTATGAAAATCAGAGGAGGGGGGGAGGGCTCAGTTACATTCTTCCATTGATTATTCTCTTATTAGTGAGGCCCTTCCTCAACAGTTATCTTCTTTTCAAATCATGACTCTTGATAATCAAATTAGTGATGAGGAAATTTAGAAAGTTCTTTTCTCTCTGAAGGATAATAAGGCTCCTAGTTTAAACAGGTTCAATGTGGGTTTTTTTAAGAAAGCTTAGAGCATTGTTAGCCCATATACTTTTAATGTTGTTTGTGCTTTCTTCATTTCTAGCCGGTTACTCAAGCAAGTTAATAATACTTCTATAGCCTTAATTCCTAAGGTTCTAAACCCTACTCGGGTCAAGGATTTCAGACCTATTTCTTGTTGTAACACTGTTTACAAATGCATCGCCAAGATTATTGCTAATAGAGTTAAGAGTGTGCTTCCAGGTTTCGTTGGCCTATTGACCGCTTTTATTAAGGGGAGAAATATCAGTGACAACATTAAACACAAAAGCTTCTCTGTAATTATCATCGAAAAGGGGGCCCTTCTAAGTGTACTTATAAGATGAATTTGATGAAAGCTTATGATTCAGTTAGGTGAGACTTCTTATTGGTTGTTCTTTGTATTGTTGGTTTTCCATCCCGAATGCTTAACTAGATTGTTGAATGTATTTTCACTACTATATTCTTTACTTGTAGTAGAGGGTTAAGGGAGGAAGACTCTATGTCTCCTTACCTATTTGTTCTTGCTATGAATGTTTTCTAAGGGTTGATGGGTTAGCTGGTTAGATATAAGGACTTTGGATTCCATTGGTGTTGTAAGAGGGGGAGCAACTTACTCATTTTTTATTTGTTAATGATTTGATCAATTTTGGTTGGTTTCTGGTTTGTCTCCTAATTATGATAAGAGCAATATGTATTTGTGTGGTGTCGAGTTTGATGCTAGAACGCGGCCTCTTTATTAAGTTGTTTCATGTGGAATTGATGCGAATCTTGTGATCACATGGTCATGTAACCCACACGCAATGACATCAAATTCCCGGAAAGCCAGTAAATCAGGTTTGATAGGAGTGTGACACAAAGATAACTTGTACCTAGGCACCAACACTATTGGAAATAGAAACCCCCACCCAACGAATATTGATTCGCGAACGAGAAGTATAAGGATGATGCCACGAATATCCCCTCTGTTGACCCATGTTTTGATGCCTTCCTAAAATCCGATTGACCTGCAATTTTAACCCAAGGTAGGAAAATATGACAGAAGACTCCATGTAAAATTTAAGCCCGATCCGAAGGTCAGATTGAGAATTATAACTATTTCCGTATAACTAGATAGATGCATTTTGTACGTCAAAATCCGAATTTGACATTTCCTAGATCGTATCATGACCTCATATTCTCTAGCATAAAAATTGGAATTGGATTGTTTCTTTAGTTTTTCCATGCACTTCTAACTTTCTTCACTCCTCGTCTTACTTCCACTCTCGGCAAAATTTAGGTGTTTTGGGTAGTGGCCGAATGTTTGTTTGCGTTTGGATGGGCGGCCGAATAGGTTATAGTTGTGTTTTGGGTTCTGGCTGAACCTGTTTGTCTTCTTTCCTCATGTCCATCACCTTTACTTTCTCTCCTCGTAGCTTTAAGCCTTTGAGCTTTATTTGATCTTCATACTCTTTTTTTGGATAAAGTAAGTATATTAACCAAAAAGGAAACAAAAAACTACAACAAAGTGCAAGTGGCCCACAGGCAAGGATAGTTGGATAAGACCCGCCTAGCCAAAGACTCCAAAAAAGAAATATAAGGACATGGCATATCCCAAAGTAAGGTTAGAAGGACATTCCCTTCAAATCTAATCACTGAAGCCCAATTAGACCTATGTTAACCTAACTAGCCCAACTTGATCATCATACACCTGTTAGGGTGTAAGAGGTACAAGAGTGATGGTTTTGCCATCTCTTACAATGGTATACTTATTTTTAACCCTGTCATGACTTGTCTTCTTATCATATTGTCATGGCCTCCCCAATAAGATGTGACTCTCTTATATTGTTACCCTATCACACATAACTTTATCCACATACTTCCTAATAAAAAATGGAACCATAACTTGTTTAGTCACTTTCATTTCAGCATTGTCATTCAACCATTGCAATCTATATGGTCTATTATGCTTATACACAAATTCAATTTACTAACAAGGGTAGTGTTAGCCATAGTAGTACAGCTTCCACCATCAATAATTAAACTATACACTATATTTTGTAAATAGCATCGAGTGTGGAAGATATTTTCCCTTTGCTGATCACTATCATCTTCCTTGACTTGAACATGATGTGTGCACCTTGTAACCAAGAATTCCTCAACAGGTAATGCCAATTCATCTCAGTACAATCCTTCAATGGTGGCATATCTTTATAATTTGACTCGTAACTCTTGGATTCCACATCACCATTGTCTCTCCTCACCATTATCCTCATATTTAGACACTTTGAAGTATAATGTCCAAGTCAAAACATAACAGCTTGAGTATGTTTTGGTTGAGAGTTAGATTAACCTTTGAAACCCGTAGAGGTTTCAACCTTAGAAGGTGATTCGGCGTTAGTAGGGATAAAAGGCTTTGGTTGAGCAGCCCTCTCTGTCCTCTAATTCAACCTCCATGCTGATGAAGATGAAAATGAATTGGTTTGAAAACATGTGGTGCCCTTTCTCTTTATTTACCTCTCCACCTTCGTCATCATATGGACTATGTCCTCCAACTCTATATCATTTTGTAGTTTCACCACATTCACAATCTCCTTATTCAGCCCACTAAGAAATCTAACTATCATGACCTTCCTATCTTCAACTATGTTGGCCCGAATGTGGCAAACTCCATTTCCTTGTAATACTCATCCACTGACTATCTAACCTTAAGTCAAACTTTGCAATTTCATATACAAATCCCTATAATAATGATTAGGCATAAATTTTCTCCTCATCAATACTTCCATCTCTTCCTATAATCTGGGCTAGCCCACAAACACAAGCAAGGACCCATTACATGTTCCAAATGGACCAATGACTCGGTCCAAGAAAAAAGCATTCAAAAATGCATTGAATGCATAAGGTTTCAACTAAGTTAGATTTGAAGGGTCCATTGGAGTACCAAGAGGAGGCCTTAGTTCATCTTATCCATGTGCAAAAAGGGCTCAATTCAACCTTATTTGGGCCATAAGGTTTCGGCAACAAGGCTGCCAATTTTCTAAATTTTCGGTCAGCCTTGTTCTTATGTGTTTTATGGATTCCTAATTAGTTTTGGACTTCTTATTATGTATGGGAACATTAATTATTTTCTTTAAGTATTAGAATTTATAATTTTGTTTATTTCCTTATTAGGTGAGGAGAAAACACAATAAAGAAAACAAAAGAATCATATTATAACTTAAAAACAACATGGGTAGTTATCTTTTCCTTTAGTTTCTAGGATTAATGGGCTGCATGGAAGGCTATAAATAAGCCTTTAATTAGTTCTATAATATTTTCTTTCATTCACTTCTTCTCACATCAGAACATAGATTTAGTATTCTAGGTTTTATTTTATTTTGTTAACTACAACCTAAAACTTGTTTGGGCTTAATTAATACTTTATTTTTAGCAGAATCAAAGGCTTGTTTGGATCAGGTTATAGGTTTTTTAGTTTAAGGTTTTTAGGTTAGTTTGTAAGTAGGTCAAATCAATCCACTAGGGTTAATTCATTATGGTTAATTTTTCAAAAATTATTTAAACTCATGCAACCTAAATTTCAGCAGGCCTTGATGAATAATACTTCTAAATTTTTTAGTTTTAACGCGTCAGAGTGATTCTTGTATTTTTCAGTTTTGTTTTTTGTTTTTTGGATAAGGTAGGTATATTAACCAAAAAGATAGCAAATACAAAAAAAAGGATATAAGCCAACAGGGGGCACCGACGGATAAACCTGTTTACCCTAAACCATATAGAAACAACATAAAAAACTGGACAAATTCCAGTAACAACTAGGCGTAAATGTCCTCAAAACCTAAAGAGCCAAGAAACAAATGAATAGGATTAAAAATATCATTAGAAAATCCCCAAGCAATATGAAGTCCTTAATACAAGTCAAAGAATCCATATTACAAAAAGAATTAACAATATCTCTAAAAATCATCGAACTAGTCCGAGGATTATCACCTTGGAAGAGTGCATTCCTTTCCCTCTAAATATAATAAATGGCAGAAACTAACATCAATCTCATAAGCACCGAATTAAAAGAGTAATTTTAGCATATTTAGGATGATAATTTTTGGATTTTTATTATTTTCTTCTTAGTCTTTGGGTTATTATTACTTATTTGGGTCAATTGTAAGTGGGCCTCATATAAGTCCACCTAAGGGGGGTCCATTGGGGTTTATTTTAGTCTAAAGTTAGTATAAATAAAGACATAACCAAACATGTAAGTTATGCAATTCAGATTAATAAAACTTCTTGTTTGCCACACTTGTTGTGTGTTGGTGGGATAATCTCCCTTTCTAGGTTCTCTAAAGCACTGAAAATGACTTATCAAAAAACAACCGGATTCGTGGCGTCATCCTTATACTTCTCGTTGCGAATCAATATTTGTTGGGTGGGGGTTTTCTATTTTCAATAGTGCTGGTGCCTAGGTACAAGTTATCTTTGAGTCACATTAAAGAAATCGAGGTCACCTTCGCTTTACATAAATGAGTAATTTCCTCCCTCTCACAACACCAATGAAATATGAAATCAGAATGTCTAGCCATTTAACCTAACAAACCCGAGAGAACTTCCATAACAAGAACAAACAAATAGGGTGATAATGGATCACCCTATCCTAAACCTCTAGAACCAGCGAAGAAACCGTGGAGTTCTCCGTTGATCGAGATTGAGAATCTAGTAGTAGAAATACATTAACCAATCCAATTAACCATACGCGAGGGAAAGCCAATCGTTTGGAGAATAGCCAATAAGAAATCCCATCTTACCGAGTCATAAGCTTTCATAAGATGCATCTTCAGAGAGCATTTAGGAGGACCGCTCCCCTTTCTGTGATAATTATGAAGAAGATCTTATGAAAGTAAGATATTATCACTTATATTTCTCCCCTCAACAAAAGCAGATTGGAAAGGCCCAACCAAATTAGGTAATGTTCCTTAACCTTTGATGGGTTAGCGACTTTAGGGATTAAAGATATAGTTTGTAGCATTTACTTGCTTGAGAAGCCGGCCAGAAAAGAAGATCGAATAGCATTAATAGTGTCCGGGGCGACAATACTCCAAGATTTCTTAGAGAAACCTACATTGAATGATCAAGGTCAAATTCGAATTTTGATGTCAAATGTGCAACTATCTAGTTTTACAGCAACAGTTATAAATCGCACTCCGACCGTTGGATCAGGTTGAAATTTTACATGGAGTCTCCTGACATGTAGTCCTACCTTGGGTTAAAATGTCAGATCAATCGGAGTTTGAGAAAGCATCGCAATACAGGTCAACAGAGGCTGTATGAATTTTGTTATTTACTTATTTTTGACTTGTGGACTTCCTATTTGGCTATGATTCTTTTCCGAAAAGGATGTAACAGCTTATTTTAGGAATCTCCTAGATCTACAAAGATCTTTAATGGGCTGGAACATAGTTTCCAAGTGTGGCAAGGATTCATAAATGTTTCAAAATCATTTTCTTGCAATGATTCGTTATTCATCCTACCTACAACAAGGAAAGAAGATTTCAAAATTAATTCTACCTTCAAATTTGATTCTCCTAGCTTATATGGGATTTCTAAAGGGCAACAAATCTGATCCTCTCATATTGAAGATATTAAATTTGGATTTATTATTGTTATTATTATTTTCTTCTTAGTTTAGGGTTTATTTATATTATTTAGGTTTAATTGTAAGTGGACATCATATAAGTCCACCTAACGGGGGTCCATTAGGGTTTATTTAAGTCTAGAGTTAGTATAAATAATGGTATAACTAGACATGTTAGTTAGACAATTCAGATTAGTAAAACTTCTTGTTTGCCGCACTTTGTGTGTGTGTGAGAGAGAGATAATCTCCCTTTCATGGCTCTCTAAAGAACTGAAAACGACTTATCCGGATGGTTTCAGTGATGTGAACATCGTGATCACATGTCACGCAACCCACGCCTCCAATTCCCAAAAAGCCAAGTAAATCACGTTTGATAGGAGTGTGACACAGATAACTAGTACCTAGGCACCAACACTATTGGAAACGGGAACCCCCACCCAATGAATATTGATTCCCAAACGAGAAGTATAAGAATGATGCCACGAAGACAATTGTTCTTTGAAAAGTTGTTTTCACTCCTTTAGAGAACCAAGGAAGGGAGATTATCCCACCAACACACAATAAGTGCAAGCAAAGAAGTTTATTGATCTGAAAATTGAGTAACCTTATATGTCTAGTTATGTCCTTATTTATAGTGACTCCAACCTAAAATAAACTCTAATGGACCCCTTATGTGGACTTATATGATGCTCGCTTACAATTAAACCCAAATAATATAAATAAACCATAAACTAAGAAGAAAATAATAATAACAATAATAAATCTGAATTTAATATCCTAAATATAATAGGAACAGATTTGTTGCCATTTAGAAATCTCATATAAGCTAGGAGAATCAAATCTAAAGGTAGAATTAATTCTGAAATCTTTTTTTTTTTTTGTAGCTAGGATGAATAAGGAATCCTATTAAGAAAAGGATTCTGAAACATTTATGAATCTTTACCATACCTGGAAACTATGTTGCAGCTCATGTTTTTTAAAGTTGGTAGGGAAATTAAAAAACTATAGTTCTCTATTTTTTAATCAAATATAAATATATTTTTCTTCCAGGTAAGACAATAAAATGAACCATTCATAAATATTTTGTAATGCAACAAAATGACTCTTCTTATAGTAACTTTATTCCTTCCACAACTTCTATCTCCAAGTATTTGAGTCAAAAAAATTCACATCCAACGCAATGATGTAGATAGAATTATTTATCATGCCAGCAAGACTTGGGCTTCAATAATCTCACTAGTGCAAACAAAGATAGACATTAAGAGAGAGAGAGAGAGAAGAGAGAAAGAGAGAGAGTGTGGTGCTGTCGGAGCTACATCTACTCCTTCCACCGTTGGATTGTTCTCATTTCTGACTATGTTGTTCCTTCCAACCTTCCCTCAACATTGACCGAACAGATTTGTTATCCAATCAACGAGGTAAGAGATATTGATATCGCAATATTTCTACTATTCTGCATTTTCAGTTCTGGAACTATGGAGAAGTGGTGAAGTTGCAGCATAGTGAATGGATTTTCTTTATGATTTCTCTTATGGCTGTCATAGACATGAAGGCCTTTGCCATATGTGAAGATTAAATCATAGTTCTTTGGAAAAGTTTCATTTTTCTTGCTAGTTTCAAAGTGGTTTGTCGTAGCTTGATCTCCTTTGTTCACCGTTGGATCGTTACCATTTTTGAGTATGTTGTTCTTCGGAACCTACTCTACATCTTGACCGAACGGATTATTGTTACAATCAGTGTGCTGGGAGATATTGGCCTCGTAATTTTGTAATTCTCTTCTTCCTTCATGAACTAATCTGCATCTTGTTGTTTATGAGTTAGGTTGCTGTTATTTCTGAGCTTAGGTTGCTTCTTGGCCTCAGTTTATCTTATTAGAATTTTGCTCTCTCTAGTATTTGTATGCTACCATAATGTCTCTATGTTCTTCTGTGGAAAATGTTCCAATGGTCAGCTCTAACATTGAACAACACAATCAAGTCAAGTCTGGACATACATTAAGATTAGAACTGCAAGATATGTTGAATAGCCATGGGATGAGGATTTCTCAGTTTCAAGCTGATTCTGATGCTAGTATAGAGAAACACTCTACTGTCCAAGCTTCTAATGTTGTTCCAGAAATGAACCACGTGTTAGGTTCTAAAATTGATGAGGTGAAGGTAGGGTCTCATCAACAAGAACAACTAACACTTAGACCCAAATTGAATTTTTTAAATGCTTTGAAGGGTTCTGATGTTGATGACAATGAGGGTAGCAAGACCCTTGGCATTAGTTCAGTCCGTAATCTGCACTTTGCTCCCCCTACTATGACTGATGGTCGTGTGACAGTAGCTCCTCCACTGATGTGTTTGAAGATGGCTGTGAATTTTGGAAATCCACCCTAGTTGGTCATTTTATGGGGCAGAAATTACCGTATCCCGTGGTTAATTCTATTGCCAAAAGAATATGGAGCTCCTACGGTCTATCAGAAGTTTTGTCTTCGGATAATAGTTTCTTCATCTTCACCTTTGATTCTGTTGATCATGCCACTAATGTGCTGGAAAGAGCCCCATGGCACATGGCAAACAGGCCTTTGGTGATTAAACGTTGGCAACCGAACATGCAATTTTTAGATATGAGAACTACTAGGGCTAAAGTGGCTTGGGATCAGGTATGTCTTCCAAAAAAGGAGGGGGGGGGGCTAGGAATAAAACGGATAACAGAATGGAATAAGATTGCTTTGTTGAAACACATTTGGAACCTGTGCAATGACTCAGATGGCTCAATATGGTCTACTTGGATCAGATCCAATCTGTTGCGAGGTAGGAATTTCTGGACAATCAAGACGCCACAGAATTGCTCTTGGGCTTGGGGAAAGATTCTAAAGCTCAGATCCTTAGCATGGCCGAAGATGAAGTACATCATAGGAGATGGAATGACAACCTCTCTATGGTTTGACAATTGGCATCCTCACAGCCCACTCGCGGATTCTTACGGGGAAAGATTCATCTATGATTCAGGTATGGCCAAGAACGCGAAGGTGAATGTGCTAATTCATAACTCAGAATGGAAAACTCCTACCACCCAAGCTATTGGCTGGCACCCCATTATAGAAGCTATTCCTTCCAATTCTAATCCTAAGATGGGGCAAAAGGATGAGATAGTTTGGTTGGATTCGCCAAATCACAGATTCTCGATCAAAGTAGCTTGGGAACAACTAAGACGTCATCGTCAGATGGTTGAATGGCATGACATTGTGTGGTTCAAGAATGCTGTTCCAAGACATTCATTTCTTCTATGGATGGCTGTCCAACATAAACTCACAACTCAAGATAAACTTCATCGGTTTGGTATACATGGTCCCAATAGATGCTCCCTCTGTCTCCGCAACAATAAGGATCACAACCACTTGTTCTTTGAATGCTACTATACTAAAGCGATCTGGTGGGATGTTTGTGACAGATGCGACATTCCAAGAATGACAAAAGGCTGGGATGAATGGATTTGATGGGCCACTGTCTCTTGGCATGGCAAGAGTTTCGTCAATTTTTCTCGTAAACTGAGTTTTGCAGCTACAGTGTATCATGTATGGCAAGAACGGAATGCAAGGATCTTTGCTGGAATGTCTAGAACTTCGAATTTGGTCTTTAATCAAATCGAATGTATCATTCGTGATAAGCTTGATTTGATGAGGAATGTCGTACCAACAAATGAAAACAAAAGGATCTAACGAGCTTGGAGGGTGAATACCATAGATTCTTAATTTGTTAGTTAGCTGGTTGTATTGGTTTCCCTAACGAATCTAGTGAGGTTTCAGTTTTATGGTCGGTGACTAGCCTGTAGCCATCTGTTGTTTTATGTTTCTGTTATCATTGTAAATCTGGGGTATGCCCCTTATAATGTTTGTATCTTCTTCTTTTAATACATACGTCAACTTACCAAAAAAAAAATATCAAGTTCTACCTTTTAAGTCAACAATTTCTCCAATTGAACTAAATTTTTAATTCGTTAAAAACTCATTACCATCACGTAAAGTAACATCAATCATCCTTAAATCATTGTTCACATCATTCATACATAATTATAACACAATTTTATAAAAGCTATTATGAACCCATCACTATTCTCCTTCCCTACCCATGGCCGACCATCAAGACCTATTTAGCCCCTCAATTGTTTTTATCAATCCATCATTATTCTTTTCATTCCATAATCTATAATGTCCCTAAAGAATTAATTTCAAAGGAATTTGCTTTTCCCCCCATATTTACATCAAGAATCCTAAATCAACATGTTAGAATCTTAATGAAAATCAAGCAAATTTCATTTAAAATTAACATAAACAAGCTCTAAACATCTTGTAGAATCATAAATTGAGTTTCGAATGATCACCCAGTTAAGTTTTCCAGAACCTTTTTCTTTTTCCCTTCTATTCTTCACTTCCCCTTCTAATCTCTCTCTTTCTCTCTTTTTTTAGTTACAGTGTTTTTGTGTATTTCTCTCCTCAAGATTCACTCTAATCACTTGATTTTACCCTTTTTTTTTAGTTCTTAGCATTAGAAATTGGAAGAAATTCAAACACTCCCTCTCCGTTTTCTTTTGATTGTACCACCAGCCTCCTAGGATTTTAAGGGAGAGAATAGTTTTTTTATTTGTGATTTTGCCCCACAATCTCCCTTAATTATTATCTTGATTATTTTATCAAACTTCTATTAGTACTTAGTACCATTTTTTGAACTAACTTAGTCCAAATTACCTTATTAAACTTTCAAAACAACCCATATCATCATTATTTTTTATTTTTATTTATCATATTGCTTTTTTATAAGAAATTTTTTGGACTTAAAATTTTCTTGCATTATCCATTATTCAATGGTAAAATCCATTTAAAATAATCAAATTTGTTGCACTCGACATCATAGCGACTTTCAAAGATTTAGGTAAAAAAAATAGACATCTGACATCTTGTTTTTAGAGGGGAAAAAGATCTGGTTTATGGAGTCGCCACCTAATATTATGATCACTAGGAACCCTAATTAGTATAGAGATTCTATGGCACGAAACTAGTTACATAAAAGAAAAGATATTATCATCCCTAAAACGTCTTACTTGAGGTAGGTTGTATTATTGATTTTTTTTTAAATTGCTAAGGATTTGTTGTATTATGCTTTTGATAATCTGCCTATAATATTTTTGACTCCAGCGTTAATGAATATTTAACTACAAATACTTCGAACCCTGGTGTTAGTAAATATTATGAAAAAAAGATATGATATTCCTGACTTTGGTGTTAGTGAATAGTAGGGTTCAGAATAATTTTTAATTCTAGTGTTTCGATTCATAATTCTGGCATTAATGAACATCAAGGGTTTTCCTAATTCTGACACTAAAAAATACAAATATTCTTGACTTTAGCTCTAGTGAGCAAGTAAAATTTTTAATTAAAAGCAAAATATATTTTTGTGTTTTTGCAATAAAGGAGCCTTCTTTTTTTTTTAGAGAAAAGAAAAAAAAAAGAAAAGACAAGTATATATTTATACCAGATTCTCATTTCACAGTATAAGTCTACAATCTAATACTAAGTAAAGTCATAAAAAAATATGCAAGGGACCTACAAAGAAATTCAAAAAGGTCCCCAAATTGTTTTTGAATTTTTTGATATCTTAAAAGGCCTATTCAAATAAAAAAAATAAAAAAAGTGCATAAAAGTGTGTTTGCCAAACACACCCTTAACCCCCTCAAGAAAAAATTAGGCCCAGCCCGATCTTAATCGTTTCTTTTTTATAGGTTGGATCTAGCCCAACCATACGGGCTGGGCTTAATCCAGCCTACTCAGTTTGGTCACGAGCCAGCCCAGTGACCAAACTAGTTAACAACAACATGCAAGCATGCATGAATTATAATTCACGCATGTTTGCATAGTAACCAGTTAATTAAAATGCAAACAAGGGAAGAAGCTTACCTAGTACTATTGTTGGAGACGAAGACGTGAGGCAATCATGCCTGATCGAACGAGTGGCGCCTCTGTGATGGTCCTCCTCTCCTTCTCACTCTTTCTTCTGTATGATTTTTTTTGTTCTCCCTATCTCTCTTTGTCACCCTCTTTGGCCCTCTATCTTTTTTTCCATCCTCCTCTCTCATTTTGGCCCTTCGTTGGGCTTTTATAGGGCCAAACTCCTAGTTGTTTATGTCACTATCTTTTCTTCTAGGATGATAATCTTGTAGATGAAGATGATCACGGCTTGGGTTTGCTCCGTGCTTGGTGGAGCGAAAACACCAACAGTTGTACCATTGTTGGACTGTTAGTGATTAACTTTATCCTTGAGCCAGAGGCGCATCGTGGGGATGAATAGAGGCCATTTGGATTTTGGCTTGGATGATTTGTGGTAGATACCCCGGTTTGTGATTTTGGCTTGGATTTCATAAGATTGGTTAGGTTTAACAGAGGCCATCTAGATGGCTTCTTCGGACAATCTCCCTTGTTCCAGAGGAAGGAGACGATGAATAGTTTTCATAATGACGCTGTTTTAGGCTAGAAAGAGTCATTCTTCAATTTCCCCCCTGAAGTTTTGGTGTTATGCAATCAAATCCTTATCTTTGAAAATCTATTTTTTTTTTTAATTTCGGCCCTTGATTAATGCAATTGGACTTTTGAATTTCTGCATCATTTACAAAATAGTCTTTGATTTCAAATTTAATGAAGTCAGTCCTTAATTGACTCCTCAAACTTTTAATTCATTCAAAATTACCTCTGAAAATAATCAATTAACCCCCTTACAGTATTAGCGCCCATTCACTTCGTTATCTAGAATTTAATTTCTTGCAATTTTGATCCAAATTGACCTTGAACTTTGATATTTCTTCAATTAAGCCCTTAATTACATTAATTAAAATAATTCAAAGTTTAATTAAGTCTATAAACTTATCAATTCTTCTAATTGTTTTGGCTAAATTGACTTCCAACTTTATAATTCATCCTTATCAGCCCTCAAACTTTCAATTTGTGTTGTCCTGACCCAATTCTCAAATTATTTTTTTATTCATTTTTTTTTTTTATTATTATTTTGAAAATTCAAAATTAGATCATAATAGTTGCCCCCTATTTATAATATTTACAATGCAAAGTTATTGAAAATTTTTGTTTCCTTTTGACTTTACATAGTAAATTTATAAAGAAAAATAAACATAGAAAAGAACTTTTACTTCTTTCAAAAATCTTGAAAATTTCAAAAGTAGTAACTTGATAGATTACCCTTGTTGAGAGATAGAGAAATGTAAAAATTGGTCATTTGAAAGGCGACCTACATTGTCAATGAAAAATTCAAAGATTTTCAAAAATGATCTAATTGTTCCATGTGACTTGCCTGTTGATGAAAACGTTAGAGACTTTGACTTATCAAAAGTGGTCTAATTATTCAAGCGACTTGCTCTTTGGGGAAAAATACAGAGATTTTTTGGAAGTGGTCTAATTATTCCAAGCGATCTGCCCGTTGGTGAAAAATACGAAGATTGTTTTGAAGTGCTTTTAATTGTTTCAGGGGATTTGTCCATTGATGAAAAATACAAAATAATTTCTATAGTGATCTAATTGTTCTAGGCAATCTACCTGTTGGTGAGAAATATGAGGATTTTTCAAAAGTGGTCTAATTGTTTTAGATGACCTGCCCATTTGATGGAAAACACAATGATCTTTCAGGATTGGTTTTATTTTTCTAGATGACCTACTTGCTCGTG
Source organism: Populus nigra (assembly GCF_951802175.1). Taxonomy (NCBI): domain Eukaryota; kingdom Viridiplantae; phylum Streptophyta; class Magnoliopsida; order Malpighiales; family Salicaceae; genus Populus; species Populus nigra. The sequence goes on along the minus strand of NC_084856.1, from coordinate 10,395,542 downwards.
AAAACAAACATGGAAGTTTTTCAATATTGGTGTCATTGTAATGGGTGACCTACTCAATAATGAAATATATAATGATTTTTTTTTCAGGTTGGTCTAATTCTCATGGGCGATCTGTCTAGGTAAAAAATACAAAAAATCTCTCAAAAGTGAAAAAATTTCAAAAGTATTTTTAGCCATTTCAAAGTGGCCTTCCTTTTGATGGTTCCCATCGGGGATTTCTCTTATGTATTTTTTCAAAACACATTTTTCAATATTTTGGAGTTAGATGACATGTATGCATATTTATCTTATTAGAAATATAGGCCCCCATTTCTTCTCATCTTTTTATTGCTTGATTGGTCAGGTCTTGCTATTTCTGATTTAAGTCCTCTTGGTCGTTTGGCTTCTAGCCTACTCGAGTTGGTCTATGTAAGTATTTTTCTAGAATTATTCAATTTTACACAATTCAACCTTTATGATGCCCATCATGACCCATTTACTTGCTAGAAATTCTATATCTCGTTGATTAATTTGAGAGGATCATTCATTACTTTCTTGTCTCACTGTTAAAAACATTTAGTGTCACTTGTTGTCTTGAAAGATTCAAATTGCCTCTTATAAACAACAATGCCCCCTTGTCTCAATACTAGAAGTAAAAAAAATTTTTTACTGTTACCTTGAAGGGATCAAATCACCTTTTAAGTACAATATTGTCCCTTTGTATTAGCAATTACCCCTAAGTGTGCTCATACAATATTGACTTTGCATTTTGAAAACAAAAATTATTTCGATGTAATGTTTAAAGCGTTTTGCTTTTAAAATCTTGCAACTCCCTTGTAATTTTTTAGAAAGGGGATGATTTTGTTCTTGTATTGGCGAGATTGCAATCGATGAAAATACATGATGAGGTGACCTTCTGCTTTTTGTGGGTTTTCAAAACAAGTGGCTAGAGTAAAAGCTCGAGGTTTTGTTTGAGAAAAATTTTATTAGCATAAATAATAATGAGTAGCTTGTTCTCGATGTCATGCCTCCTATAAAAAAGTATTTTTTGCATTTTGAGATCATCGTTTATTATTCCAGGTTGCTTACTTGCTTGATTAGAAAGGACTTTTATAGGTACATAACATAGGATGTTGTTATTGGCTATGAAAGAAAAGGATTCATAAAGGTTAAAAAGTGTTTCAAGGTTTCAAAATTTAGCATCAATATCATTAGTTTGACTCTGTCTTTCATTTTTTTCTTTTGATTCTTTTTTTCATTGTTTTGGCCGGGCATCCTCATTTTATCTTGACTATCATTTTCGCTTTTGATTTGCGTATGCCCCCTAATATTTGAATTTCTTGGGATCTTTTGCCTTTTGGTTTTCTCACGTCTTTTTCATCCATTATTGATTAATGAAATGTCATTTGGCCCTAGTATAAGGTGTGATGCTAGTCAGGGTTTTTTTTATGAAAGAAAATTTATTCAGGCACAAAAGGGGAGCAAAAGGGATGTGTTCATTTTAGAATGTGAAAAGGATAACAAAGATGACATTTTCTCATTTCAAGCGCAAGCATTTAAAATCAATAAAATTTGACCTCGTCTAGTGTGATGGTTTGGATTTTTGCAAAAAGATGTATTCCATGATTCTATGAACAATGAATCCACCACGTACCATTAAGCATACATTTAAAACACATGGCTCAAGAGTCATGGTGTAGGGTGACAATTCATTTTTCTATTCATATTCTCTGGTTTAGAGTTTGGTCAACTCGATGAAGGAGTTGCTTGATTCATTTGTCATTCTATAAATAGAATATCAAAATGTTGTTTTAAACAAACATCAAGTTATTTCTGAAATCAAAAGCAAGTTTAATATTTCAAAATTTCACCAAGGAAAAGATTTTTGCAAAATAGGTTTTGAATTGTGAGATCATGTAAAGTTGTAAAGGTGTATTTGTGGGTTATTATAGGGAACCTCTTTTAGGATTTATGAAAATAAATAATGCTTGGCCGTAAATCAAAGAAAGAGACACAATTGAAGGAAAAACTCATTATTTTATTGAAACTTTAGAAAAGAGGCTTAACAATAAAGACTTTATGCTTACATCTTGAGTTATCATTACTAGCAAGGGAATACATAAAAAGGCTAAACACTTAACAACCAATTGATTGGAGTTTTCTAGAATCTCTCAATTGTTCCTCTCCTACAACCTCATCAACAAGGGCATCTTTCTAATAGTCAATTAGGGTTATGTAAACCATTCTTAACCATTCATCTTCAGGATAATTGATTTCTAGGGACCGATGTGGAGAAGTTAGCTATAGAAGGAGTAGGTTTTCTTTGTTTTGATAGTTCTTTCTCTTGCCTTTGTAACCACCTTTGATATTAAGAACCTCAATTTCCTTCTTTTTTTTAGTGAAACCTTCTCTTAAATCGAGTCAGCAACCCTACCTAACTAGATGACTTGTTCTATCTTCTTAACTATAACAACCAGGTCAATGAAATATTGTTTAGAGCTTCTAACTAAATATTCAAAGTATGGGGCCTTAAAGGTGTTGGAAAATAAACTGATCATCTTTTTTTCCAACAAATAAGGATTAACCTGTGCAACTGCCTCATGCCACTTTTGGGCTTATTTCTTTATGGACTCCTTGTTGTCCTTCTCTATAACTTACAAGCTTAACCTATCAGGGGCCACATCCATATTGAACTTATATTATCTAATGAAGGCATCAACCAAATCCTTTCACCTTGGTATTGTCCAACCACATATACTAAGTGAGGGCAACGTCACTCAAGTTGTCTTGAAAGAAGTGAATCAATAGTTTCTCATTATAAACCACCTCAGCCATTTTATTGTAGTACGTTTTGAGATGAGTTATAGGACATTGAGTTTCGGTATATTTAATAAATTCTAGCACTCTAAATTTTTTTGGATTGACAACATCAGGCACTAAACACATCTCAACAGCCTTTATAAGAATATATAGGCTAGTTCCCTCAATTGCCCTTATCTTTTTCCTCTAGGACAACCAATTTTTTTAGGCCATCTTCTTTTACCACCTTGTCTTTTTGAAATTCCATCACTGTAAAGTTAATGGTAGGCGACATTCTTATGGGATATGTTGGTTAAGTAAATTGGGAATACATTACCTGTTAAGATTCAGATGGAACATCATTTGCCCCCAGATTCTATAGATTAAAGGGAGTTGTAGGTATAGGTACAAGTTGAGCTATAATTGTTGGGTGTAGATGTTGATTCTCCGGATTTAGATCTTAATGCCTATTCGAGTAGACTAGTAAGCATTACAACTTCTTCTTTAAGACTTTCTAACTCTTTTTGGTGTTAGGCTTCCAACTAGGCTTCTTTTTGTTTTTCCATTTATCTTCTTCTCAAGCGAGTGTTATAGGTGTGGCGTAATGGGGGACCTATATTTGAACCTGCTAAAACAAATCATGTAATTATACAGAGTAAATACAGAAATGATGATGTTATCAACAAAAAAAAATGCATATTAAATGTGGACTCTCCCTTCATGGGGTGACAACGGTCATTATTTATGGATTTTAGGAACCTGAGGTCATTATCATGCCAATGAGGAGATCATTGTCTAGTCTTGCCTAAGTTTGAGCTTTTGATAACTCTTTAGCTTCCAATTCAAGACAATTTCTTTTTGTCAACTGTAATAACTCAAAATCTTGTAAAATTCCTATGTGACGACCATTTGCCACCCAATGGTCTTAGAGTACATGATGCCACATGTTGGGCTTTCTATAGTGAGATTACATAGGGTACAACCTAGGAGGTAGGTTCTAGTCGTTAAGTGTATCAAGGGGTAGGTTGTTATTTAGTCTTCAAGGATCTCTTGCATGCTTTGTGATCGTCTTTGAACGATCGATATAAGGCTTCTAAGGAGTTTGAAGATAAAGATCCTGAATAAAATCAGATTAGCATACCAATCACTTCCAACTAAACAATCAAGCAAGAGTTGAATGGTTTAACGAGTCTTGCCTGGGTTAAAGTCATTGGGGTATCGTTACTTCCCCACCTATCCTAAATTTTAAGGTGTGTGCTCTTAAAGTGATGCATGGAAATAAGGATGCATGCTTGCAGTAAAGACAAGAAAATAAACAGAGCACAACAAAGAAGATAGTAATAATAAGACAAAAATCAAAGCTTAGTCCTAACTCCCTAGTGGAGTCATCATTCTATTGCACCTAACATCGCGATGACCTTTAGATTTAGGTAAAAAGAAAAAATATTTGGCATTTTGTTCTTAGAGGGGAAAAATGTATGGTTTAGGAAGTCACCACCTAGTATTATGGTCATTAGTGGTATGATATTGGTTACGTAAAAGGAAAGATATTATCATCCATAAAATATCATACTTGAGGTAGGTTGCATTGCTGATTTTGTCTTAAATTGCTAAGGATTTGTTGTATTATGCTTTTAATAGTCTGCCTATAATATTCTTGACTCTAATGTCAGTAAATATTTAACTACAAATACTTTCAACCCTGGTGTTGATAAATATTATGAAAAAAGGTATGATAGTCCTAACTTTGGTGTTAGTGAATATTGAGGTTCAAAATAATTTTCAATTCTAGTGTTCCGATTCATAATTTTAGCATTTGTGAACATCAATGGTATTCTTAATTCTGACATTAGTGAATATAAATATTCCTGACTCTAGCGTCAGTGAACAAGTAAAATTTTGAATTAAAAGCAAAAAATATTTTTATATTTTTGCAATGAGGGAGCGTTTTTTTTTTTAAAAAGAAAAAAACAGAAAAGACAAGTATATATTTTATACCAAATTTGCATTTCACAATATAAGTCTACAATTCGATACTAAGTAAAGTCATAAAAAAAACATGCGAGGGACCCACAAATAATTCAAAATGATCCCTAATTTTTTTTGAAATTTTTTGATATCTTAAAAGATTTGTTTGGCTAGATATTAAAAAAAAGAAAAAAAAGGGTATAATAGCCTAAAAAAAAGGTTGACTAGGACTGAGGCTCAGGCCTAATGCGGTCTCAACAATTATTTTTTTTTAGATTAAATCTAGCTCAGTCATATAGACTGGGTTTGATCCAGCCTACCCGCTTGATTTCCAAGGTGGTCCACAGCAACAAGAAAGCATGTCACCATATAAACATGCGTCAATTATAATCCATACATGCATCCTTGGATTAATACAATCAAGCTCTTATCTTTGAAAATCTTTTTTCTTTTAATTTCGTCATTAGATTAATACAAGTGGACTTGTGAATTTCTGTGTCATTTATATAATAGTTATTGGTTTCAAACTTTGAATTCTTGCAAAATTACCCCTGAAAAAATCAATTAACCCCTTTATAGTATCAACGCCAATTAACTTTGGTCCTTGAAATTTAATTTCTTAGAATTTTGGCCAAAATTGACCCTAAACTTTGATATTTCTTCAATTAAGCTCCTGATTGCATTAATTAAACTAATTCAAAGTTTAATTAAGTTTCTAAACTTATCAATTCTTCTAATTTTTTGCTAGATTGACTTCTAACTTTATAACCTCATCCTTATTAGTCCTCAAACTTTCAACTTGTGTTGTCTTAACACAATTCTTGAATTATTTTTTATTCATATTTTTTATTTTTATTTTTATTTTACAAATTTAAAATTGGATTATCATAAAATTATTGATATAGGTTTTTGAATTGTATAAATATATATTTTTATATGCATTCTAATGAAAAAGAAACTATTTTATATCTATATTTTAATATATTTAATATTAATATTTTTTATTCTTATAAGAAAAACCATTGAGAAAAATTATGGAGATTAAATAGAGAATTTTTAAATAATTCATTTTAATGCTTTTGGTTCTTCCTATAGATATATATAAATAATTTTTCATTGAAAAAAAATAAGATTTTGGCTCTTCATTTGGCTATCAAGTTTCTGCTGCAAAATAATACAAGAAAAACTAAATTACTTGTTTTTTTAGCTCTCCTAATATAGATGCCCTAAAGCCTATAGATAAATTTAATAAATAAATAGAAGCCTAGCTAGTCTCATGAGTTTTTTTATGTTTACTTTAGCACAATTAAGGAAAATTAGGGAAAATAACACATTGAACAAAAATTAAAAAAATAACACAATTTAAAGAGTTATAATGACAATTATAGCTCACGAATCATATATAATATCTACAAACTCTCTTAAATAAATTAGTTAAAATAATTTTAAAAATCTATTGTTATACAAAAATAATTGATTTATTATTACACAAACTCTACTATTAAAACGATTTATGTTTGAATTTAAATTATTTTTTTAAAAAAAGTATTCTTTTTAAAAACAAAATTACATAGGTTATCTAGGATTTGTGAGTTTTTTTTTTTTTTGGTAAGTTGACGTATATATTAAAAGAAGAAGATACAAACATTATAAGGGGCATATCCCATATTTACAATGATAACAGAAACATAAAACAACAGATGGCTACAGGCTAGCCACCGACCATAAAACTGAAACCTCACTAGATTCGTTAGGGAAACCAATACAACCAGCTAACTAACAATTAAGAATCTATGGTATTCACCCTCCAAGCTCGTTGGATCCTTTTGTTTTCATTTGTTGGTACGACATTCCTCATCAAATCAAGCTTATCACGAATGATACATTCGATTTGATTAAAGACCAAATTCGAAGTTCTAGACATTCCAGCAAAGATCCTTGCATTCCGTTCTTGCCATACATGATACACTGTAGCTGCAAAACTCAGTTTACGAGAAAAATTGACGAAACTCTTGCCATGCCAAGAGACAGTGGCCCATCGAATCCATTCATCCCAGCCTTTTGTCATTCTTGGAATGTCGCATCTGTCACAAACATCCCACCAGATCGCTTTAGTATAGGAACATTCAAAGAACAAGTGGTTGTGATCCTCATTGTTGCGGAGACAGAGTGAGCATCTATTGGGACCATGTATACCAAACCGATGAAGTTTATCTTGAGTTGTGAGTTTATGTTGGACAGCCATCCATAGAAGAAATGAATGTCTTGGAACAGCATTCTTGAACCACACAATGTCATGCCATTCAACCATCTGACGATGACGTCTTAGTTGTTCCCAAGCTACTTTGATCGAGAATCTGTGATTTGGCGAATCCAACCAAACTATCTCATCCTTTTGCCCCATCTTAGGATTAGAATTGGAAGGAATAGCTTCTATAATGGGGTGCCAGCCAATAGCTTGGGTGGTAGGAGTTTTCCATTCTGAGTTATGAATTAGCACATTCACCTTCGCGTTCTTGGCCATACCTGAATCATAGATGAATCTTTCCCCGTAAGAATCCGCGAGTGGGCTGTGAGGATGCCAATTGTCAAACCATAGAGAGGTTGTCATTCCATCTCCTATGATGTACTTCATCTTCGGCCATGCTAAGGATATGAGCTTTAGAATCTTTCCCCAAGCCCAAGAGCAATTCTGTGGCGTCTTGATTGTCCAGAAATTCCTACCTCGCAACAGATTGGATCTGATCCAAGTAGACCATATTGAGCCATCTGAGTCATTGCACAGGTTCCAAATGTGTTTCAACAAAGCAATCTTGTTCCATTCTGTTATCCTTTTTATTTCTAGCCCCTTTTCCTTTTTTTGGAAGACATACCTGATCCCAAGCCACTTTAGCCCCAGTAGTTCTCATATCTGAACCTGACTAAAGAAAGGATTTCATAATTTGCTCCACATTTTTAATTACTTGCCCAGGTAAGAGAAAGAGAGATGCCCAATAGACCTGTATGGAAAATAAGTCTGAATTAATCAGTTGTACCCGTCCTGCATACGAGAGTGTTCTACTAGTCCAATGTCGAACTTTAGTGGTGATTCGATTCACAAGGCCTTTACAATAAACAACCTTTAGTCTGGACGAGAGAAGAGGTACTCCCAAATATTTCATAGGGAGCTCCCCCTCTCTAAACCCAAGAATATGAATAATTTGTTCCCTCTCAGCATTTAACACGCCGCTCAAGAAGATGTCACTTTTGTTTGGATTTGGATACAGACCTGATAGGTCTTGAAACTTTGTGAGCACAGTTCTGATCATACAAATTGAGTTTACATCCCCGTTGCTAAAAATCATCAAGTCGTCAGCAAAACAAAGATGAGAAATTTTGTCCTTCTTGCATCTCCAGTGGAACTTGAATTCTTGGTTGGCACTCATCTTGCAGAATAGCCCCGAAAGGATTTCCATACATAGGACAAACAAATATGGGGACAATGGATCCCCTTGTCTCAGCCCTCTTCCTCCTTGAAAGTAACCTGCAAGCTCACCATTGACGTTGATAGAGAATTGACATGATGTAACACAAACCATGATCCAATCAATTACTGTTCTAGGGAATCCCATTTTTATTAACATGGCGTCAACGAAATCCCACCGCACCGAGTCATAAGCCTTCATCAGATCAAACTTTCATAGCACAACGAGCAGGTCCCGTAGATTTATGATAGCCTTTCATTAGTTCCTGAGACAAAAGAATGTTATCACTGATTCTCCGTCCTGAGATAAAAGCAGTCTGATATGGACCAACTAAGGATGGCAAAACAACTTTGATTCTCCCAGCTAGAATCTTAGCGATGCATTTGTACACTGTATTGCAGCAAGATATAGGACGAAAATCTGTCAACCTTGTAGGATTAGCAACTTTAGGAATAAGAGAAATGGATGTAGCATTCATTTCTTTAAGCATTCTACGAGTCTGAAAGAAGGATCTAACAGCGTTGATTACATCTTCCCCAACTATGTGCCACATTCTTTTGAAGAAACCTGCGTTAAAGCCAAAATTGTGAGTATTGTTTTGGAAACTAGGAGGATTTGTGAGGATTGTTATTTGTAACTCTTTAAATTATATTTTTTTCTTAAATATTATGTTATTTTCTACCAATTAATTTTTACTTTGCTAAAATAACTACAAAAACTTCCTAGTTTCTTCTACATCCAAAATTAATTATAGCTAAAGCAGATCAGCATTTCACTATGGATTGCACTGTGCAATCCATAGTGAAAATGCTGATGCTTTTAGTTATAGGTTTTTTTTCTTTGTTTTTTTCTATTTAATTAAATTTTGTTTTATTTAGTTTGTTAATATTAATTTTTTTTTCTATTTAGTTATCACTCTCATGACATGGATCCCGAGTTTAATGGGTTAACTTAGTTTATTCAGATTTCCTTCATTTTTCTTAAATGGTTTTTTCCTTTGAATTTTATTTTTTAATATCGATATGATTGAGAATTAAACTTCATAATTTATTTTATTTGCTTTTCATTAGATTATCATGATCTTCAAACCTGTTGGTGATTCGAGGATGAATGATCTTGAAGAGAGAGGGAATGATACAATCCGGGTAACGAAAAAACAATCAGATTTGGATTATGACGTAAAATGCGCAACTATCCAGTTTTACAATAGTTATAATCCTCAATCCAACCATTGGATCAGGCTGAAATTTTACATGGAGTCTCTTGATATTTTGCCTTGGGTTAAAATAGCAGGTCAATCGGAGTTTAGAAAGACACCACAATACTGGTCAACAGAGGTTGTACTAATTTTGTTATTTACTTCCTTTTGACTTGTGGACTTTCTATTTGACTAGGATTCTTTTCCTAAAAGGACATGATAGCTTGTTTTGGGAATCTCCTAGTTCTACAGAGATCTTTGATGGGCTGCAACATAGTTTCCAAGTGTAGTAAGGATTCATAAATGTTTTATAATCCTTTTCTTGCAATGATTCTTTATTCATCCTAGCTACAACAAGGAAAGAAGACTTCAGAATTAATTCTACCTTTAGATTAGATTTCCTTGTCTATTTGAAACTTCTTAAGCATGACAAATCTGATTCTAGCATATTTAGGATAGTAATTTTTGAATTTTTATTATTTTCTTCTTAGTCTTTGGGTTATTATTACTTATTTAGGTTAATTGTAAGTGGGCCTCATATAAGTCCGCTAAGGGGGGTCCATTAAGGTTTATTTAAGTCTAAACATAGTATAAATAAAGGCATAACAAGACATGTAACTTAGACAATTCAGATTAATAAAACTTCTTGTTTGCTGCACTTTGTGCGTGTGTTGGTGAGATAATCTCCTTTCCATGGTTCTCTAAAGAACTGAAAATGACTTATCGAAGAATAATTGGCTTCATGGCGTCATCTTTATGCTTCTCATTCGTAAATCAATATTCGTTGGGTGGGGTATCAAAAGGACAAGGTAGTGGGGAAAGATAGCCTGGAAAAATTGGTTGCTTTAGGAAAAAGGATGGGGGCAATTAAGGGAAATAACTTGTATGATCTTGTAGATTTTGTCTCCCTAGCTATTATAAATAGTAGACAATAGCTCAACACTCTATTATGACTACGTTATATATTCCAATAATCTTTATTTCATCCAAAAATAGTGTGTATCAATATATTAGACCACATATTAGTAAATCCCTCTTCCAAAATGATCCTTCTTTGAAAACTTTATTTATGTTTTGACAAGCACAAACAAAAATGTAATTGTGCGTTCTACTTCTAGTCCATACCATTTCACAACATTCATTTGATACATGTTTATAAATTCCTTAAAAGTGACATCATTGTTGAAAAAGAAAATCTTGGGCACAATCCTTAATTTTCTTATTCTGAGGTTAAATGCTTTCAACAATAAATCACTTCTACCCAAACTCTTACCCCACATCTATAGTACCAGTATTAAACCTTTATTATCTGTTCATTTTAAAATATATTGTATGCCAAGGTACAATATAACTACTTGAGCAAAACTTTTAGATGTAGGGTCACAAGCTACTTACTTGACATAGAAATTGATCAAGCCATTAATCACAAGAATAGTTCCATCTAAATTCGCTCTTTATGACACAGGGTTGAATCAAGTTAGTACTTACAAGAACACTTACTTGTGCCTGAACAACCAGACATCAACTCTAGCATTAATATGTATATGGTTTCACTTCATCCATTCATAATTCATCAAGACATCAAATATTATAGTAACATTACTATTTTACTAATATTCCAGATTTATTTCATTTCATGAACCCCTACTATCATCTACCATATCATGGAACAACGTGTCCAACAATTATTATTTGTCATTGTTCCTATAGTCCCTAATTAACAACTCATCTCCTTAGTTACCAACTTCACAGTAACCAATTATCACTTTCCTCAGTTATCATCCTCACGATAACTAAGTAAATATATTCCACATTTATTTTATATGACCATAAGGTATATGATTAGACCTACCTTCCATAATTACATAGTCTACTGAATCACAATTAGGCTCTGATACCAAAATGTAATATTCCAATTACCGGGACAGCACATCAATTGTAATATAGGAAAAACACAATAATTGTTATTTTTTTGTTTGCAAAAAAGTTCACCAAAATTTCTACTGAAATTTTGGTGAAGTCTCCCATGTTCCAGGAATTCCTAAGTTATCGAAAAACAACTTGTTACACTTATATTAACCATTATTCAATCACAACCCAATTATCATGGGTCTCAATTCCAACAACACACATCAATGCAACTAAAATTTATCAAGCATTAATATAATAGAAATGAAATATTAGATGGTACTAAATAAGTAAACAAATATACATGTAAAATATAAATACATGAAAGTATAGTGTAAGTTCATACATTCAATTTAAAAGATATTATTACCAATCAAGTCATGACAATTTCTTAAGATACAAAATACATAAGCATTAACTTAAAACTAGATAACAAGAAGATAGAAAGATTTAAAAATCACTCTTGTCGTGAGTGTGACATACCTGAAACAAGTATAACATTGGATAATAAATATCATGAAAAACAATATTAACATTGGTAATTAAGTAATTTATTCAAGATTAACATACATTCAAATTTCTTTACAATTCCCCACTTCGTCTTTTTAGGATTTCTTTATCATGATTCACTAACATTTTCCATTCCGCTCTTAATTTCCAACCAATATCATATATTAATACCAAAGGACAATTTCTTCAAGCAAATGTCGATACCAATTCATTGGCATCATTAACTATCCTTCATCGAATAGTCAATCAATCTTTTTCTTCGCAAAACCTTGGGATTGTAATGCCGATACTAATGAATCATATTAGTATTATTAGTCTCCCTTACCAGGACCGACTAATTGAGTTTATCATGAATGTTGATATCAATGTAACCCATTGATATCATTAATTATTCTTAACATAAAATAGTCGATCGAGTCCCAATAGTGCTTTGAAATATCCTCGAAAATGCTGATGTTAAGGATCCTTGACATCATTAGCCTTAATACCAGGAATAACTAATAAACTTTCAAGGAAATGCCGATATCGATGTAGCCCATCGATATCATTAACTATTCTGAACCCAAAATAGTTAATCAAGTTCAATACCCCCCCATGTCCCGGGGTGATCATGCGCCGATATCGATGTAGCCCATCAATATTATTAACTATTCTCAACCCGAAATAGTTAATCAAGTTCAATATCCCTCCATGTCCAAAGATGATCATGCAAATGTTAGTAAATCCTACTAACATCATTAGCCTCTCGTACTCGAGACCGACTAATCAAATCCAGAAAATACAGATATCAATGAAAACCTTTGATAGTTAATCAAGTCTGTTTCCATTTCTCATCTGTTTCATTAGATGTTTCCCTTTTTGGCAACATTTATACATATAATCCAAAAATTAAGCAAACTTTCACTATTATGTACATTTAAAAGGATATAGGTGTAGGACACGTACTTATAATTTTATTCCTTCATTATTGATGATTTTTGTTCATAGTTTATTTTCTTTATTACCAATAATTCTTGTTCGCTGTTTACTTCCTTAATTATTGATATTTTGATAATGAAGCATCAACTTTGTTGAATCCATAGTCACCAATATTACAATGACTTGGTATTAACACCATAACCTTAGGTGTCCCTCCTTTGGGAACTAAGTATCCAATCATATCATTTCCTTAGTTACTCATCATAGTAACTAAGTATCAAAACCACAATCTGACTTTAACCTCCTTACCACGGTTTCCAAGCCTTATTCCTATTGCGATTTTAGTTACGGAACTAAGTATCTTCATAGAAGAGCTTTAGTCATTAACACTATGATGATAATTTTCTCACACTTCTCCTAGTTTCAATTTAACAATTCTTTACCATCAACCAACAACTTTGTAACAAATCATGCATATCGCATAACCGTCTAGTTTCATTATGCACAATATGGCCATTTTCAAGTATAAAATTATCGTAACTAGCAATTCGTAAAATTTATATCCTAGCATTAACTTGTTGTGAATTGAAAAGAAGAGGTGTACCTGCTCCTTCAATTGCCCGAGTTCCTTAACCTGCGGTCGTCCCTGTTCCAAGTGCCTCTCCTGTTTGGAATTAAGAGATACCATTAGTAACCTCATGTAAGTTGACCATAACGAACATTCTTGTACCATTCCAATTTCATCCACATAAATTCAATTTTGTTTCCCGAATGTTTCCTTTAACAGGTTCGTTACACCTTCTAGATTAGTTTTTTTTGTTTTTATTATTATTATTCATGAGCGCTACTTGCTATTTTAATCATAAGTAAGGTCATCAACTTTAGTTTTCGGCTCGACTTAACTCTTTGAAAAGTTAAAATACAAATATACAACTTTTCTTTAGGGTGGAAGACTCAGTTCTGTTATGAACACATTCAAAATTACCCATCACAGTACGTCATCAATTATGTCCAGTAAGATTCGGTTTGACCAATTGACAATTTGTAATCCATATCTGGAGTTACAGAACTCCACATTAAGTAAGATCAGTTGTTTTGGAAAGCTAACATGTTAAACTACAACTTATTCTTACACCATTAGTGTAACATTTTAACCTTGACATAATAAACTTAGCTAAATATAATGAAAGAGAGAAACATAAATGAACAAGATAAGAACATAAATAAGATATAAGTTAACTAAGTAAAGGCAATGAAATGAAAAGCATAAACAAGAGATTAATATAAACAAAACTTAAGCATTACAAAAATATAAAGAGAGAGAGCAAGAACATGATCTTGATTTGAAAACTAAGATGCCTAAATGCATGGCAAATGCCTCATTTTATAGGCCAAAATTTGGAACTATTGATTTGAATACTAATTATTGAGTGGGTGGCCATATCTTAACTTGGTGACAATCCTTATCTTCTTGTCTGAACGAAACGTCATTGATAACGTCAGAATTTGAACAGATAGTCTTCATGAAAGTTTTAGGAAATTGTCTTAGCTTTCCAACAAAAAAAGAATCGGTGCATTTGGACTTCTAGACTCGAGATATGGGTTGAAAACTGAATAGTGTCTGGGCTTCAGGACAGATTCTGACTTCTCCGTTATTGCTACAATTTGAACTGGAAAACGGCATTTTTGACTCTTGGAGTCATGAAAGTTGTAGGCCTATGTCTTAGCTTTCCATCTATATAGACCAAACCTAAATCCAAGTTCTACAACTCCAGGTATGATCCAATAACTGAATAGTGTTCCATTTTGGACTGAACCAGCATCTTTTTTCTAAGCTTGCCCCTCTTTTTGTCTTCTCAATCATCAGTCAATCCTTGGATTTATGTGATAGGCCTGCATTTAAGATGAACATTTACCATAAATTAAAGGTATCTTATAGTATCAAACTTGTTATTATAAAACATGTTTTAGTTAAGGAGTTATTGATACTTCAAGTGCAAAATGATGATATAAAACCTTGATAAAAATACACTTTTAAGTACTAATCACACTCCCCCCCAACTAGCTTATTACTAGTTCCTAGTAATCAAAGCTTTAAAATAGAAAAAAAAATTTGCAAGTTCCACAAAGCAAGGCATTCATCATTCAAATTCCATTAATCTATCCAAATAAACAAACTCTCATTAAATTTATATATCCGGTTCATACTTCTTAAATAATATAGTAATAAACCTTCTTTTTTATGTACTCAATGTATTAAAACATAGATGATGGGGCTTTTATTGGAAGAAAACAATATTTTGTTCTAATGTTTTTCTAAGTTTAACTTCTTTGGGTTGAGATTATTATCTTTTTTTTTTTAATATATATACATATAACTTAAAACACAATGCATCTTTAACCCATGTAACGAGCTTTCAGCCAATGAGTCCCAGAACAGTTTGTCTTAGGACATTAGGTGTTGAGACACCCCTAAGAGTTCAGTAACTCGGGTTGCAGATACTGATATGTAGATAGTGCAATGTTTGATTCCCTTAAGCTTTTTTCCTTAACCCATGTAACTAGCTTTGAACCAATAGCTCTCAAGTCAGTTGACTTTAGGGTATTAGGTGTTAAAACACCCCTTCAAGCTTAATTGCTTAGGTTAGGGAGGCTACGAAACCAAACTTATCTATGTTTTTATTATCATCAATATTATCAAATTGTTTTTCTTTTCTCTTTTTTTTTTTGCAAATTATATACTATCCCTTTCCCTTAGTTGTTATCTTTAACAAAAGAATATAAATAATGTAATAATCCAATGTGCAAACCACAAACATATGTGTGTGTGAAAATGAAGGTTTAAGAATACTTGTTAAATGAGTATATGAGCAGAATCAAGTGATAATAATGTGAGAGTTTGTAAACATGAATATTTCAAGAAGTATTCTGATAGACCTTGATAAAAATATTTACTAATATGCGTCTCAAAAGTCAATAAAATTCCTCCTTACTTTGCCATCATAATAATAGTTTGTCAAATGGTTTTAATAATAGCAAAAACAGTTAGTATGTTAGTTTTTTTATGTCAACTACTACCCTCTCCCCCCAACCAAAACGAGACATTGTCCTCAATGTCCTAAGGTAGAAGATAGAGTATAAAAGACATCACCTGAAACAGCGAACACTGACAAACCTGAAACATACTTAAGCAAACATAAGAAACAACAAAACACAAATATTATGCTATTAATAAAACCAAAAGACACAAATTTTTTACAATTTAAGGATTAAATCGTAGTTGTGATTGTGGCTGACATCTTCCTTTGGTTTTACGTCCAATAACGACTTAAACGCCCTCTATGGGTCGGGGATAAGCTTCCCATCCAATTTTCTTAAAAACTGACAAACAGGGTTTTTTTAGTCAAATTCCCAAGACTAAGTCACTCATGTTCTTTATGAAAATAGAGCCATAAATCATGAATTACACGATGCACATCTCCATTAGGATGCGTCTCAAGAGTCAATTGAAGATTATCTAAAGACCCCTTACTCAGGCCATCCTTAATGAATTGTATTTTATCTTCACGATTTATAGATACCATTCCTAAAGAACGACATGTTGCATTACAAGTCCATCTGGCACAGACTTTCAGTCGTTTTGCACGATGTTTTTTTAAAAAAGTGCTTTTACATGTTCCAGGCATGTCTGAAATGAAAGAATTGGAGGACTCACCTGATAATCGGACCTTTGCTTCAATTAGCAAACACGGTAAATTTTTGCAATTGCATTTTGAGGCAAGGCGGAAAATACTTTTTCCATTTTTCAAGAGTGGTGTCCATTTTTTAGATGAGAAGTGGAAAAGAGATGCAAATAAAAGAGAAAGAACAAGGAATTGAACAAATATAACAAATATACTATCATGGGAAACCGAAAGAACCGACTTAAGAGTCACAGAGTACCGTTATCCGCCATTTGATCAAGGTTGGAGAAAGACTAGCAAAACAAGAGTCACACCAAAAAGAAACACAAAAACAATGTGAGAAAAACAAAATAATCAAAGTAAGCTTTCAAACGATGTCCATTTACCTTAAAAACATTGTCATTCTTTCGATTCTCAATATCAAAGGCCCTATAAGGATACACATGTTTCACAATAAATGGACCGCTCCATCTTGATCTTAGCATTCTAGGAAATAAATGGAGTCGAGAATTATAAAGCAAAACTTTTTGACCAATATTAACTTTTTGATAATTTTTACAAGTTTTGCAGAATATATTAGTGTCCTTGAACATGGTGGGCCAATAAGATCCACATTGTAAGATTTTTGTAGTTGTCTTTTTTTATGATAAATGACCCCCATATACCTCAAAATGACAAAATTTAATGACTCTACTTACCTCATTGTCGGGAATGCATCTTCGAAATATTTGATCAGGACAATATTTGAATAAGGGTCATCATAATAAAAATTCTTTACTTCATTCAAAAACTTTCTTTTGTCTTGGGTACTCCACTGAGCTGGCAAAAATCTTAAAGCAAGAAAATTGACAAAATTAGCAAACCAAGGAATGGACTAAGAGAAAGTAAGGATTCGTCAGGAAAGTAATCATCGATTGGTGGGATGTCAGATGTCGAATCTATTGTGAATTTTGACAAATAATCTGCGACAATATTTTCGGTGCCTTTCTTGTTCTTGATTTCTTCCTGAGAATAAATCATTTGCAATTCTTCAGATTCATCGAACTTAGTTTTACTCAAAGTATATTAAAATTGATCACAAACTAATTCTTCAATAAGATCTACTTCCTGTAAATCATTATCATCTCCAGGTTACTTGCAAATATTGAAAATATTCATCTCCAATGTCATGTTTCCAAATGATAGCTTTATCAGTCCATTCCTACAATTTAATCAATGCATTAGAAGTTGCAAGAAATGGACGTTATAAAATAATAGGAAATGAATTACATGCTTCAACAGGTTGTGTATCCAAAACAATAAAATCCATAGGATAAATGAATTTATCAACTTGTACTAACACATTTTCAATTATTCCTCTAGGCACTTTTAGAGATCTATCAACAAGTAAAAGAGTTACAGAAGTTGGTTTTAACTCACCTAAATTGAGACTTTGAAAAACTGAATATAGAAGTAAATTCGCACTAGCTCCAAGATCAAGTAACGCTCTTTCAATTTTATGTTATCCAATAAAGCAAGAAATTATAGGACAACCAGGGTCTTTATATTTCAAAGCATTATTGTTCTGAAAAATGACACTTACTTGTCTTTCTTTTTCACAATCAGTTTTCTTTTTACAGTGCACATATCTTTCAAAATTTTAGCATAAGAAGGTTTAATAACATCCAACAAAAATATATTGATCCTTACCTGGTTGAAAATTTCAAAGACTTCAGAGTTGTGATTGATTTTCCTTTGTTTGGTCATGGCATGAGGAAATGGAAGTGGTGGCGGGGAATCAGTCTTTTCTCTGCAATGTTCAGATTCAATCCCTTCCTTAGCATCAGAGATTAACTCATCATCTTTCTCACAAGGTTCAAGAATAGGTTTTTCAATAACCTTACCACTGCGGAGAGTAGTGATTGATTTGACTTGATCCATGTGTTGGCTTCCGGAGCTACTCGCACTTGAATTGTATTGTCCTTTGGAATTTTGCTAAGGTTAAGATGGAAAATTACCTTTCTCTTGAAAACTGAGAGCAGATGTGAACTTTTCAAGAGTAGCTTTAAAATTTGTCATGCTTTGAGCAAGTTGATTGTTGATTGTCTCTTGTTTTTCAATGAATACATACAATGTTTCCTCAAGATTTCTTCTAGGAGGTGGAGCATAAGGAGGTGCATATCCATGAGAATTTTGGAAATTATGGTGTGCTTGAAACGGTGGCTGTGAAGTTTGTGCATCACTCTTCCAACTAAAATTTGGGTGATTTCTCCAACCAGGGTTATACATTTGTGAGTATGGGTTATGATTGGGCCTTT
Organism: Populus nigra; assembly: GCF_951802175.1. Lineage (NCBI taxonomy): Eukaryota > Viridiplantae > Streptophyta > Magnoliopsida > Malpighiales > Salicaceae > Populus > Populus nigra. Next base: position 10,376,818 of record NC_084856.1, on the reverse strand, counting down.
GAAAACTGTTTAAAGCATGGCCTTGTTCATGGAGGCATTCCCTAAAAGAAGGCAAAGTTGGACAATCATTTGTTGAGTGTTCATTGGTTTCACAGATTTGACATACAATTTCTTGAACAGATTTTATATGACTACTCTTTTTCAATTATAGTGCCTCGACTTTTCTAGCTAAAGATGCAAAGTTGGCTTGGAGGTCATGATTTTCCCTAAGGTTGTACATTCCTCCACTAGATGTATATGAGGTTGAGTTCAACTTGGTGCCTCATAAGTGCCTGTAGTATCCCAGTTTTGAACATTTTCAGCTAGCAATTATAGGTACTTCATTGCTTCATTAGGTTTTTTATCTTCAAAAGTTTCATTGCATATCAATTCCACCATTTGTCTATCTTTAGGTGTTAACCTTTCACAAAAATGTGAAACCAATCTTCATGTTTCAAAACCATAATGAGGGCAAGTATTAAGCAAGTCTCGATACCTCTATCCCAACATTGGTAAAATATTTCTCCTGATTTTTGATTGAAAGTGGTGATTTGTCTTTTCAAAGAATTTGTTCTATGAGAATGGAAGAACTTCTTTAAAAATAATTGTTGCATTTCATCCCGACTTATGATTTTGTAGCCATGTTTTAGCTTTATCTTTTAATAAAAAAGGAAAAAGCTTTAATCTAACGGTGTTCATGTTACAATTTAAGTCATTATAGGTGTTCCAGACCTCCTCAAATTCTCTCAAATGCAAGTATGGAATTTCTAGATCTGAGCCATGAAAATAAGGTAAAAGTTGAATAATATCTGACTTAAAATTAAAATGAGATGCATCAGGGGGGAAAACTATGCATGAGGGTGCACTTGATCTTGTAGGATTCATGTGGTCTATAAGTGTTCTAACTTGATTATTCTCATTATTCTCATTATGAAGCAACTGGTTATCTTCTTCGGCCATATTTTTTGAAAATGATGAGGATACCCTACAAAGTCTACCACTTAATGTACGTGAACAAATTCTCATGCACGGAAGAGAATAAAAGGAAGAAAAGAAACAAACAAAAGAAAACAAAAGAAACAAAAGTTAGATAAAATGAAAAGTGAAAAGAAAAAATAAAATAAATATTATAATTTATACAAGGGTTTACCTACCTGGCAATGGCAGACTTTTTTTTCTCATTTTTTTATGCTACTGATATATTTTGGTAATGAACCAAATGAAATAACTATTTTTTTCTGATATAATGCAAAATCAAGAGAAGAAGAAATTTGACACCAAGGAATTTTTTTTGCGGAAACAACAGGAAACGAAAATTTCAGAAGGATATAACCTGATTAATGGATACAAGATCTACTACCAAATGATGCGAACCTCGTGATCATGTGGTCACGCAGCCCACACGCAAAGACACCAATTCCCGGAAAGCCAAGTAAATCAGGTTTGATAGGAATGTGACACAAAGATAACTTGTACCTAGGCACCAGCACTATTGGAAATGGAAACCCCCACCCAACGAATATTGATTCGCGAACGAGAAGTATAAGGATGACGCCATGAAGACAGTTGTTATTTGATAAGTCATTTTCAGTTCATTAGAGAACCTTGGAAGGGAGATTATCTCATCAACACACACACAAAGTGCGGCAAACAAGAAGTTTTATTAATCTGAATTGTCTAACCTTAGATGTTGGCTTTTGCCCTTATTTATAGTGACTCCAAACTAAAATAAACCCTAATGGATAGTTGCCCGATCAAGGTAGAAAAACATATCAGAAGACTCCACATAAAATTGCAGCCTGATCCAACAATCGGATTGAGAATTATGACTGTTGCTGTAAAACTGGATAGTTGCACTTTTTACGTCAAAATCTGAATTTGACCTTTCCTGGATCATATCATATTATAATTCCCATGATGCACATCATCTTTCTTTAGGTAAAACTCCCAGCTATAATGGTTAAATCTAGAGGATAAGAATTTGAGATTCTTCTTCAATTCGACGAAAGGTAATCACAGCCACAACAAGATCCTCTCCAATCATGATGAAAATGGGATGCATTTTAAAGATGCTATAGCGGTTAAGGATACTATTGTGAGTTACTTTAAGAAGTTTTTGAAGGGTTCTAATTCTTATTTAGTTCATGATTCTTCTATTCTTTCTGGGGCTCTCTTAAAAAAATTATCTCCCTCTCAAAGTATGATCCTTGACAGTCCTATTACTGATGAAGAAATTCAGAAGATCTTCTTCTCTCTTAAGGATAAAAAGTCTCCCTGTGTGGATGGTCTTGGTTTATGATATGATTTGAGTAACGAAAAAAACAATCAGATTCGAATTCTGATATAAAATGTGCAATTGTCTAGTTTCACGGCAACTATCATAATTCTCAATTCAACTGTTGGATAGGGCTGAAATTTTACATGGAGTCTTCTGACATGTTTTACTGCCTTGGGTTAAAATTTTAGGTTAATCAGAGTTTGTAAAGGCATCACAATACTGGTCATTAAAGGCAGCATGAATTTTGTTATTTACTTCCTTTTAACATGTGGACTTCCTATTTGGCTAGGATTGTTTTCCTAGAAGAATGTGGCAGCTGGTTTTGGGAATTTCCTAGTCTTGCAAGGATATTTAATGGGCAACAACATAGTTTCCATGATATGGACTCCATATTAATGTGGAATCCTTATGGTGTATGGAAATAATTATTCTATCCTTATTATAGTAGGAATCTATCATTAAATAAGTTTTTTTTTAAGTCAGTTAAGAATACTTTGCAAACAAGAAAACTAAAGAGGAGGCAACTTTAGATTTGATTCTCCTAGCTTATATGAGACTTCTAAAGGGCAACAAATCTAATCATATCATATTTAGGATATTAAATTTAGATTTATTTTTTATTATTATTTTCTTCTTAGTTTAGGATTTATTTATATTAGTTGGGCTTAATTATAAGTGAGCATCATATAAATCCACATAAGGGGTCCATTAGGGTTTGTTTCAGTCTAGAGTTATATAACGGCATAACTAGATATGTAAGTTAAACCAATTCAAATTAATAAAACTTCTTGTTTGCCATCCTTGTTGTGTGTTGGGGGGGTAATCTCCTTGCCTTGGTTCTCTAAAAAACTGAAAAATGACTTATCGAAGAACAACTGACTTCATGGTGTCATCCTTATACTTCTCATTCACAAATCAATATTCGTTGGGTAGGGGTTTCCATTTCCAATAATGCTGGTACTTAGGTACAAGTTATATTTATGTCACATTACTATCAAACCTGATTTACTTGGCTTTTCAGGAATTGGTGTCTTTGCAAGTGGTTTACTTGACCGCGTGTTCAAGAGGTTCTCATTAATATGGGTTTGTTTAAGAAAGTTTGGAGTATTGTCGACTCAGATACTATTAATGTTATCCGATCTTTCTTCACTTCAGGCTGGTTTCTTAAGCAAGTAAATGCTACAGTTATATCTTTAATCCCTAAAGTTCCTAACCCATCTAAGGCTAAGGACTTCAGGCCTATCTCTTGTTGTAATACCATTTACAAATGCATTGCAAAGCTCATCGCTAATAGAATCAAAAGAGTGCTTTCGGATCTGGTTGGGCCTTTTCAATCAACTTTTGTTGTGGTGAGAAATATTAGCGATAATATTTTTTTTTTTTGGTAAGGTTAGCGATAATATTTTACTTTCACAAGAGCTTCTTCATAATTATCATAGAAATGGGGGCCCTCCTGGGTACTCTTTAAAGGCAAATCTGATGAAAGCATATGACTCAGTGAGATGGGATTTCTTATTAGCTATTCTTTAGATGGTTGGATTTCCTTCTCGCATGGATACTTGGATTGGTGAATGTGTCTCAACTATTAGATTTTTGGTCTCTATCAATGGAGAACTTCACAGTTTTTTGCTGGCTCTAGAAGGTTAAGACAAAGAGACCCTTTATCACCCTACTTGTTTGTTCTTACTATGGAAGTGCTCTCGGGTTTGATACGTCATATGGCTAGAAATAATATTTTCAAGTTTCATTGGCATTGTGAGAGGGTGGAAATTACTCATTTATGCTTCGTTGATGATCTTTTGTAGGGCAGAGGTGGCCTCGATTTCTCATTCTCTCATCGCATTTGGTATGATCTATGCACCAGATGTCTCATCCCTTTTCATCGTTGCTCTTAGGTTAACACTATCTCTTGGCTCTCTAACATGAGTGGAGGGTGCTCTCTTCATTCTGTGCTTAGAAGATTGATGTTAGCTATTGCCATTTATTATATTTGGAAGGAAAGAAATGCTCGTCTTCATGGTGATGCTCCTCGTACTAGTTCATAATTTACAGAGACATTGTTAGTTGTATTCTTTCAAAAGTTAATCCTATTCGTAATATGGCTTGTTCAATTACTTCTAGAAGACTTCATATTGCTTGGGGATTTTCTGATATATTTTCAATTCTGTTTGATTTGTTCTTTTTTTCAGCTTTTTAGGCTTTGAGGGCATGTCCTCTTAATTTTACTTGGGATATGCCTCGGTTTTTATTTGTTGGGTTGCTTTTTGGGTAAGCGGTTTGTCTGCCTTTGTCCCTCTGTAGGTTTCGGACCCTTGTATTTTGCTTTTTTTTTTTGTTAATGTACTTACCTTAAAAAAAAAACTAACAGAAGGATATGACCTTATTTCAGAGCCTAACTGTAATACCAATTATTACAAACCTTGTGATCACGTGGTCATGCAATTCACAATCAAGATTCAGATTTGATCCTGGAAAACCGAAAGGGGTCCCAATGCACCAGGAATGAAGTTGAATGACGCTACAAACCAGTTAATCTTTGATAAATGAGATTCAGTTCGTTCAAGAACTGAAGAATGTTAAAATCACTCTCACACAAGTTAAAAAAAACATTTTAAATTCTTATTGATAAAAAAGTCCTATCTCTAGGCTTTACAAGGGTTTAAATACTTATGAAAATATAACCCTAATGGATTCAATTTGGCCCACTTATAAAATTTACCCAAAAACCCTAAACTGAATAGCCCATAACTTGATCCAAACAAGTCTTGTATCCTAGTTGAAAACAAAATATTAATTAAGCTCAAACAAGTCTTGTATCCTAGTTGAAAACAAAATATTAATTAAGCTCAAACAAGCCTTGAGTTGTAGCTAACAAAACCAAAAAAAATAAAGCCTGTAATATTAAATCATTGCTTTGCCGTGAAAAGAAAAGAAGGAAAGAAAATATTACAGAACTAATTCAAAACTTATTTATAGCCTTTCATGCAGCCCATTAATCCTAGAAACTAAAGGAAAGGTAGCCACCCAGGTTGTTTTGAATTTGTAGTAGGATTATGATTTCAGACTTATGTTTTTTTTTCTTCTTTTGATAGCAAAGTAATTGATTCAGTTCAGGTTCAGCATTGGATTCCTTGTAGTAAGCATTCGATTATGAGTTTGAGATTGGTTGTTGATATGGTTGGTTCAATATATGGTTTAGCCTTGAGTTTTTCATGATGGGGTTTTACCTAGGGATGCATTCGGTCAGATTAAGATTCTTATGGATGATGGGTTAGCCTTAATTCTTTTGGTGTGTAATTCAACCAAATCAAAACAGGCTATGCATGAGATGTTATTAGGCATTAAAGAAAGTTTATTTGAAGTGTATTTTGGGTCTAATTTGGTCCCTATTAATGAACATAGGTTTGGGTCACATAGGGTCCAAAGCTGACTTGGATTAATTAAGATATTGAGATCAGATCAGATTTGTTTGGGGTTGATTTCCTAATTCATCAAGGATTTAAATCAGTAAAATGTTCTCCTTAAAATTCAAGGAAACTTTGCTTATTACTTTCCTTATTATTTAGGATAATATTTATCAACAAAGAAGGAAATTTCCTAGTAAACAAAGGATGTTAAGGGCCTGCCAGATTTGATTTTCTAAGTTAGGAATGATTAATTAATGATTCTCCTAGTTAAAGAAGGATACTACATTGGAAGGCATTTGATTAGTACTTAAAAATGCATTTTTATCAAGGTTTTATATCATCATTTTGCACTTGAAGTATCAATAACTCCTTAAGTAAAGCATGTTTTATAATAACATGTCTGATACAATAAGATACCTTTAATTTATGATAAATGTTCATTTTCAATGCAGACCTATCACATAAATGAAAGGATTGATTATAAGTATAACTACGGAAATTGAAAAGACAAAGAGAGGCCCAAATTTAGAAAAGAGATGCTGGTTCAGTCCAAACTAAAACACTGTTCGGTCATCGGGTCATATCTGGAGCTGTAGATCTTGGATTTAGGTCTGCCTTATATGGATGGAAAGTTAAGACATAGGCCTAAAACTTTCATAAGGAGTCCAAGATTTAAAAAGACTGTTTTCAAGTCCAAATTGTAGCAAAAACAGAGAAAGTCCGAATCTGTCATGCAGCCCAGAAACTGTTCACTATTTAGGCCATATCTCGAGTTCTAGAAATCCAAATGACCTCAACTTTTTTTTCCTGGAAAGCTGAGACAATTTCCTAGAACTTTCATGTTTAAGTCTGTTCAAATTATGATGTTATCAATGATGTTTTTGGCAGACAAGAAGATAAGGATTGTCACCAAGTCAATATGTGGTCACCCACTCAACAATTAGTCAACAAATCAATAGTTTCGAATTTTGGCCTATAAAAGGAGGCATTTGCCATGTATTTAGACATCTTGATGTTCAAATCAAGATCATGCTCTTGCTCTCTCTCTTTTTGTAATGCTTAAGTTTTGTTTATATTAATCTCTTGTTTATGCTTTTCATTTCCTTTCCTTTACTTAGTTAACTTATATCTTATTTATATTCATATCTTGTTTATTTATGTTTCTCTTCTTCATTAGGTTTAGCTAAGTTTATTATGTCAAGGTAAAAAGGTTACACTAATGGTGTAAGAATAAGTATAGTGTAAATTCAACATGGACTTTAATGTTTAATACTAGCCCAAACCGTATGGTATAATCAATACCTGTGCTATGAAAGGAACTTGATTTGTTGTTAACATAAGTTATAATCATGAATGCCTGACAATATTTACAAGTATTAGTATTATTCGAATAAGATTACTAATGTAATCATGTTAAAAATTTATAATCCGATTGGAACCTCCTTTGTGTGTGGTTTACAGTTAAATAATAACCTTGACAATTAGTGGATACCATTAGTGGATTCTCTAACCTTGACAATTGCTTTTATCATTGTTTAATTCTCACATTAATTTTCAATCTCAAAGTCCTCATCAACTTATTCTTTCCACAATGTTTTCTTTCCCTTTCTTATACTTGATCACATACGGAAAGGTTTCAATAAATTCAACCCATTTGGCATGTCTCCTACTCAACTTACCTTGCCCTTTCAAATGCTTCAATGATTCATGATTAGAATGTATCACAAACTCCTTGGGCCACAGGTAATGTTGCCATGTCTCTAAAATTCTTACCAAGGCATAGAGCTCCTTGTCATATGTAGGGTAATTCAAGGCTGCCCCATTAAGTTTTTTGCTAAAATACGCAATGGGCCTCCTATCCTGCATTAACACAGCTCCTATACCAATACCTGACGCATCACATTCAACTTCAAAAGCTCTCGTAAAGTCTGGCAAAGCTAAAACAGGCGCCAAACAAAGTTTATCTTTCAACAAATTAAAAGCCTCATCCTGTTCATCATTCCATTTGAATCCAACAGACTTTTTCACAATTTTAGTTAAAGGTGCAGCAATAGTACTAAAATCCTGATCATACCTGACCAAACAGACTTTTTTGGAAGACATACCTGATCCCAAGCCACTTTAGCTCCAGTAGTTCTCATCTTTGAACCTGACCAATGAAATCCTTTCTTTGGTCAGGTTCAGAGATGAGAACTACTGGAGCTAAAGTGGCTTGGGATCAGGTATGTCTTCCAAAAAAGGAGGGGGGGCTAGGAATAAAACGGATAACAGAATGGAACAAGATTGCTTTGTTGAAACACATTTGGAACCTGTGCAATGACTCAGATGGCTCAATATGGTCTACTTGGATCAGATCCAATCTGTTGCGAGGTAGGAATTTCTGGACAATCAAGACGCCACAAAATTGCTCTTGGGCTTGGGGAAAGATTCTAAAGCTCAGATCCTTAGCATGGCCGAAGATGAAGTACATCATAGGAGATGGAATGACAACCTCTTTATGGTTTGACAATTGGCATCCTCACAGCCCACTCGCGGATTCTTACGGGGAAAGATTCATCTATGATTCAGGTATGGCCAAGAACGCGAAGGTGAATGTGCTAATTCATAACTCAGAATGGAAAACTCCAACCACCCAAGCTATTGGCTGGCACCCCATTATAGAAGCTATTCCTTCCAATTCTAATCCTAAGATGGGGCAAAAGGATGAGATAGTTTGGTTGGATTCGCCAAATCACAGATTCTCGATCAAAGTAGCTTGGGAACAACTAAGACGTCATCGTCAGATGGTTGAATGGCATGACATTGTGTGGTTCAAGAATGCTGTTCCAAGACATTCATTTCTTCTATGGATGGCTGTCCAACATAAACTCACAACTCAAGATAAACTTCATCGGTTTGGTATACATGGTCCCAATAGATGCTCCCTCTGTCTCCGCAACAATGAGGATCACAACCACTTGTTCTTTGAATGCTACTATACTAAAGCGATCTGGTGGGATGTTTGTGACAGATGCGACATTCCAAGAATGACAAAAGGCTGGGATGAATGGATTCGATGGGCCACTGTCTCTTGGCATGGCAAGAGTTTCGTCAATTTTTCTCGTAAACTGAGTTTTGCAGCTACAGTGTATCATGTATGGCAAGAACGGAATGCAAGGATCTTTGATGGAATGTCTAGAACTTCGAATTTGATCTTTAATCAAATCGAATGTATCATTCGTGATAAGCTTGATTTGATGAGGAATGTCGCACCAACAAATGAAAACAAAAGGATCCAACGAGCTTGGAGGGTGAATACCATAGATTCTTAATTTGTTAGTTAGCTGGTTGTATTGGTTTCCCTAACGAATCTAGTGATGTTTCAGTTTTTGGTCGGTGGCTAGCCTGTAGCCATATGTTGTTTTATGTTTCTGTTATCATTGTAAATCTGGGGTATGCCCCTTATAATGTTTGTATCTTCTTCTTTTAATACATACGTCAACTTACCAAAAAAAAAATAGTACTAAAATCCTTCACAAACCTTCTATAAAAACTACCAAGTCTATGAAAACTCCTTACCTCACTTACCGATTTTGGTGTAGGCCAATCCCGGATGGCCTTAGTTTTCTCCTCGTCCATCTCGATACCCTGCGCAGTTACGACATAGCCAAGAAACATAATTTTTTCCATGCAAAAGGTACACTTCTTAAAATTAGCATATAATTGTTCACTGCGCAACACACTAAGTACATTACGCAAATGATCAAGATGCTCATTTAAGTTGCTATAGATCAAAATGTCATCAAAATACACAACAACAAAATTACCTATAAACGTACGCAATACATGATTCATTAAACGCATAAACGTGCTAGGCACATTTGTAAGTCCAAACGGCATGACTAACCATTCATACAAACCATGCTTAGTCTTAAATGTAGTTTTCCACTCATCACCCTCTTTCATCCTAATTTGATGGTACCCACTTTTTAAGGCAATCTTAGAGAAAATACATGATCCATGTAACTCATCTAGCATGTCATCAAGCCTAGGAATAGGATGTCGATACTTTACCGTTATGTTATTGACGGCACGACAATCGACACACATCCTCCATGTTCCATCCTTTTTAGGCACAAGTAGCACTGGCACAACACAAGGACTCATACTCTCACGAATGTACCCCTTCATCATCAACTCATTTACTTGCCTTTGAAGCTCCTTCGTCTCCTCGGGGTTGCTTTTATAGGCTGGACGGTTAGGAATTGAAGCTCCGGGCACAAGATCAATTTGATGTTCAATCCCCCTTAATGGTGGTAATCCATTAGGGATGTCTTCAGGGAATACATCATCAAACTCCTGCATCAAAGAAACAGCCACACTAGGAATAGCAGGATCAAGATCGTTAGTGTTAAAATAAGCTTCGTTATACACAAGTAAGATCACTGGCTTATTAGTGAAAAATGCAGATCTAACAAGAAGTATAGGGATGACGCCACAAAAACAGTTGTTCCTCAATAAGTTATTTTCAGTTCTTTAGAGAACCAAGGAAGGGAGATTATCCCACCATCACACAATAAGTGCAGAAAAGAAGTTTATTGATCTGAAAATTGTGTAACCTTATATGTTTGGTTATAACTTTATTTATATGGACTCACTCTAGACTTAAAGAAACCCTAATGGACCCCCCTTAGGTGGACTTATATGAAGCTCACTTACAATTGACCCAAATAAGTAATAATAACCCAAAAACTAAGAAGAAAATAATAATAAAAAATAAAAATCCGAAAATTAGCATGCTAAATATGCTAGAATCAGATTTGTCACCATTAAGAAGTCTTAAATAAACTAGGACAAATCTGATTTGGAAAATTTGTGTTGTTGCCCCTTTTGATGTCCTTAATTAGCTTGAATTTCCTTGTTTAACTTGGACAAATAAGAACACAAATTTCCTCCTTTGTTGCTGATTTAATTACTTTCCTTCCTAAATTAGGAAAAGCATTAAATAGTCCTCCCCTCTTTAGGAATAAGATATGGCTAACTTCCTTACTTAATTAGGAGAATAAATTGCTGACTTTTAATCCTTGTAGCATTAGGAAAAATAACAAGCCTAACAAGGCAGGTATTGGGTCAGACACATCAACCCCTTGTTCCACATGAATTGGGCTCTTCTTGGACCTAAACTAGATGAATTAAAGGCTGTCCTTCATGCTCCTTAAATGTCCTAAGCCCCTCTAGGTCCATCTTGCTCCATAAGTTCTAAACAAACCCATTCAATGCTTCTTTAAGCTTCTTTGCCCTAGCTCTTGTGATTGGCCCAATTGGCACCTCCAATGGGTCGTTGGCATGATTACGCTTGGTGTTGGGCTGATCCGTATCATTTTCTCTTTTCATTTTTCGTGTATCTAACTTTGTTTCTTTTGTTTTGTTTCTTTCTTTTGCTTTCTTCTTCCTTTTATTCTCTTCCTACACGTGCATGAGAGTTTGGTCACGTACATTAAGTGGTAGATTTTGTAGGGTATCCTCATCATTTTAAAAAAATATGGCCGAAGAAGATAATCAGTCGCTTCATAATAAGAATAATGAGAATAATTATGTGAGAACACTTAGAGACCACATGAATCCCACAAGAACAATTGCACCCTCATGCTTAGTTTTTCCTCTTGATGCATCTCATTTTAATTTTAAGCCATGCATTATTCAACTTTTACCTTCTTTTCATGGCTTAGATTTAGAAAATCCATACTTGCATTTAAGGAAATTTGAGGAGGTCTGTAGCACCTATAATGACTCAAATTGTAGCATGAACACTATTAGATTAAAGCTTTTTCCTTTTTCATTAAAAGATAAAGCTAAAAAATAGCTACAAAATTTGAGACCTGGATCCATTCGTGCTTGGGATGAAATGCAACAATATTTAAAGAAGTTTTTTCCATCTCACAGAACAAACTCTTTCAAAAGACAAATCATCACTTTCACTCAAAAACCAGAAGAAACATTTTACCAATGTTGGGATAGGTATCAAGACTTGCTTAATACTTGCCCTCATCATGGTTTTGAAAAATGGAGATTGGTTTCACATTTTTATTAAGGGTTAACTCCTAGAAATAGGCAAATGGTTAAATTGATGTGCAATGAAACTTTTGAGGATAAAGACCCTAATGAAGCAATGGAGTACCTAGACTTGCTAGCTGAAAATGCTCAAAATTGAGACACTATGCACTTATGAGGTACCAAGTAAAACCCAACCTCATACATTTAGTGAAGGTATGTATAACCTTAGGGAAGATCATAACCTTCAGGCCAAGTTTGCATTTTTAGCTAGAAAAGTCGAAGAACTAGAATTGAAAAAGAGTGGTCAATTAAAATATGTTCAAGACATTGTGTGTCAAATCTGTGAAACCAATGAACATTCAACCAATGACTGTCCAACTTTGCCTTCTTTTAAGGAATGTCTCCAACAAGCCCATTGATGCAACCATATTATTTGATAGTTTCACCCATATTTAACTAGTGTTTTGCCTATGTTTTATGTATAAAGTGCCTTGATATTCTTTGTTTTATGTTTTGAAGGCACTTTTGGATGAAAGATGCAAAAAGGAGTAAATTAGAGGTAATTGGCAGATTTGACCCTTAGTCGATGTTTTGTGCAGAGCGTGAGCTCTAAAAGTCAAAATGAAGTGATTCTAGTGGCATTAGAAAGCTAACATCCATACCTTTCTGGAAATCAAAGTCAAATCTCTCATTCTACCAATGTTGACCTTTGGTTATTCAAAATTCAATATCTGGAGCTGTAGAGGTCCAATTGATGCAAACTCAATTGTTTTAAATTCCTAACTCAAAGGGCTATAGAACTTCAAATTTCATCCAAAAATGATGTCATATGAGGGAGATATGAGATTTCAAAGATGATAACTGAATTCTGCCAGTAAATAGGTTTCATGACCAAAGCATCCAAACCAACAACATCCAAGTTTTTATTTCAGCAATTTAGCTCCTCTAATAAATCAATCCAGAAGGTCAAGGAAGGCAGCCACCAACCTCAAACCACCAACCATAAACCAGTTGCCAGCCACCAGCCGCCTTCACACTACCACTATCTATTGATATTCACACTTGAACTTTGATTTTTCTTACTTACATTTTGTGTATAAATAGGCAGATAAGTTTATGCTATTAAGAGAGCCAAGAGAGAGGGAGAGCGAGTGCAGTAGAATCAAAGAAAGAAGGGTGGCAGCCATAAGAGAAGAAACACAAACTCTCCCCTTTACAAACTAGAAATAATGTGTTTTTCTATCTTTAAAAGTAGTTGTTCAACAGATATGCAAGACTAAGCTCGTTTTCTTGGTTGCAAGGACGCAAGAACCTTCAGATTTCAAGAACTATGAGATTTATTCTTCCATTTATTTTCAGTTTGTATTATGAATGAGTATGTTTTTTTTCCTATGCATATTTCCTATGATTGTTTATCTTAATTGCTAGAGCGGACTCTAGGTTATTATTGTTAAGTTGATTTCAAAACCGGAGTTGTGGTATATAAACTTGGGAAGCAACTAAGCTTGATAATTGTAGCGGAACTACGTTATTAAACTTAGGGAGAACATTCGATCAAAGCAACACAAGCAGACAACTTGGTTGTTAAGATTAATGAATTTATCTAGATCTTAAGGCTGCCAGTGGATTAAATCATTAGTGCAGACACTGTGATTATTTCTTGGTTAGGGTTAGTTACACGGCGGATCCGTTAATTAACCAACGTTAACAAAAGATAAAAATTCAGAATATAAACTGGAGTTTCGTTTCAAGGATCGGTTCTGATTTCTGTAGATGGATGTGTGCCGGCAACCAAGGTTTGTTTTTCTGATAAATTTCAGTTTTAATTGATTTTGTTTGCTACTTTAATTTCTGCTATAGTTTAAATCATTACAAGTCAACCCCCCCAATTGCATAACGTATAGCATAAAAATCTAAACTAAACCTTCCTCATGGGATCGACCCCTTGCTTGCTCTATACTCACAAGGGGTATAGAGCAACACCTATGCTTTAAATAGTTTCCAAAGGCCCAATCATAACCCATACTCGCAAACATACAATACTGGTTGGAGAAATCACCCAAATTTCAATTGGAAGAGTGATAATAATAATGTACAAACTTCACAACCACCGTTTCAAGCATACCATAATTTCCAAAATTCTCATGTATGCACCTCCTTATGCTCCACTTCTTAGAAGAAATCTTGAGGAAACATTGCATGCATTCATTGAAAAGCAAGAGACAATCAACACTGAACTTGCTTAAAGCATGACAGATTTTAAACATACTCTTGCAAAATTGACATCTGCTTTCAGTTTTCAAGAGAAAAGTAAGTTTCCATCTCAACCACAGCAAAATCCAAAGTGGCAATGCAATGCAAATGCAAGTAGTTCGGGAAGCCAACACTTGGATCAAGTCAAATCAGTCATCACTCTTCGCAGTGGTAAGGTTATTGAAAAACCCGTTCTTGAGCCTTGTGAGAAAGATGATGAATCAATCTCTGAGGGTAAGGAAGGGGTTGAGTCTGAACATTGTAAAGAAAAGACTGATTATTCGCCAGCACTTCCATTTCCTCATGCCATAACCAAACAAAGGAAAGTCAATCACAACTCTGAAATCTTTGAAACTTTCAAACAGGTAAGGATCAATATACCTTTGCTGGATGCTATTAAACAGGTTCCTTCTTGTGCTAAATTTTTGAAAGATCTGTGCACTGTGAAGAGAAAATGTGAAAAAGAAAGCTTTTTTAGCCGAACAAGTAAGTGTCATTCTTCAGAACAATAATGCTTTGAAATATAAAGACCCTGGTTGTCCTCTAATTTCTTGCTTTATTGGAGAACATAAAATTGAAAGAGCCTTACTTGATCTTGAAGCTAGTGTGAATTTACTTCCATATTCAGTTTTTCAAAGTCTTAATCTAGATGAGTTAAACCAACTTCCGTAACTCTTTTACTTGCTGATACATCTGTAAAAGTGTCTAGAGGAATAGTTGAAGATGTATTAGTACAAGTTGATAAATTCATTTACCCTATGGATTTTATTGTCTTGGATACACAACCTGTTGAAGCATGTAATTCATTTCCTGTTATTTTAGGACGTCCATTTCTTGCAACTTCTAATGCATTGATTAATTGTAGAAATGAATTGATGAAGCTATCATTTGGAAACATGACATTGGAGATGAATAACTTTAACATTTGCAAGTAACCTGGAGAGGAAAATGATTTATAGGAAGTGGACTTTACTGAAAAATTAGTTCATGATCAATTTCAAACCACTTCTAGTGAAACTGAGATTGATAAATCTGACGATTTGCAAACGGTTGGAGACCAAAAATTGAGGAATTGCCACCACGATCAATTGAGTCCATACCTTCAAGTGTTCAACCACCAAAACCTGAATTGAAGCCGTTACCATTCAATCTCAAATACTCATTTTTGCTAGAAAATGAAACTTTTCTGATAATAATCTCTTCCAAACTTAATGCACATCAAGAAGGTAACTTATTACAAACTTTGAAAATACACAAAAAAGCATTAGGATGGACCATAGCTGACATAAAAAGAATTAGTCCTTTGATTTGCACATACAAGATTTATTTGGAGGAAAATGTAAACCCTCTAGAGAAATGCAATGAACGCTTAATCATAATATGAAAGAAGTAGTGAAAAAATGAAGTTCTACCCAAGTTGGAGTTCTGTGATAACAAATGAGAAAAATGAGTTAATTCCAACTGAGAGTATTACTGGTTGGCGCATGTGCATTGACTATAGGAAACTTAATTCAATGACTAGAAAAGATCATTTTCCTTTACCTTTCATGGATCAAATCCTAGAAAGAGTTGCAAGTCATGAATTTTATTGTTTCCTAGATGGAAATTTAGGTTACAACCAAATTGAAATTGCATTGGAAGATCAAAAGAAGACTACTTTCACATGTCCATTTGGTGCTTTTGCATATTGAAGGATGCCTTTTGGATTATGTAATGCACCAGCCATGTTTCAAAGATGCATGCTCAGTATATTTAGTGATATGGTTGAACGTTTTCTTGAAATTTTTATGAATGATTTTTCTGTTTTTGGTGATTCATTTGATAATTGTTTGACTAACTTACAAAAAGGTTTTGAGCAGGTGTGAAGAGAAGAATCTTGTACTGAATTAGGAAAAATGTCACTTTATGGTAACAAATGGCATTGTACTTGGTCACATTATTTCATCAAAAGGAATTGAGGTTGACATATCTAAAATTGAGTTAATTGCTAACTTGCCAATACCAAAATCTATTAATGATGTTAGATCATTCTTAGGAAATGTTGATTTTTATAGAAGGTTCATCAAAGATTTTAGTGTCATATCTAAGTCCTTGAGTAACCTTCTAACAAAGGATAATATTTTTGAATGGACTAAATATTGTGAAGAAGCCTTTGTTAAACTTAAAAACTTGCTTACTTCTGCTCCTGTCATTCAACCTTCTGATTGGTCATTACCTTTTGAAATAATGTGTGATGCTAGTGATTATGCCGTGGGTGCTGTCTTGGGACAAAAAAAAAGATAAGAAACTTTATGTGATTTACTATACAAGTAAAACTTTAAATAGTTCTCAAATGAATTACACCACCACTTAAAAAGAATTACTTGCACTAGTATTTGCATATGAAAAATTCAAGTCTTATCTTGTTGGCTCACCTGTTGTTGTTTTCAGTGATCATGCAGCATTGAAATATCTTCTTTCTAAGAAAGATTCTAAGGCTAGATTGGTGCGGTGGATTTTGTTACTTCAAGAATTTGATATCATAATCAAAGACAAGAAAGGCACCGAAAATGTTGTCGCAGATCAGTTATCAAGATTGACAACAGATTCGAGATCTGACATCACACCAATCGATGACTACTTTTCTGATGAATCTTTATTTTCTATCTCTACAATGCCTTGGTTTGCTACTATTATTAATTTCCTTATTTCAGGACAATTGCCAGCTCCTTGGAGTACTCAAGACAAAAGAAAGTTCTTAAACGAAGTAAAGAACTTTTATTGGGATGACTCTTATTTATTCAAATATTGTCCTGATCAAATATTTCAAAGATGCATTCCTGACAATGAGGTAAGTAGTGTCATTAAATTTTGTCATTCTGAAGCATGTGGGGGGTCATTTCTCACAAAAAAACAACTGCAAAAATCTTACAAAGTGGATTTTACCAGCCCACCATGTTCAAGGACTCACATGCATTCTGCAAGACTTGTGCAAATTGTCAAAAGTTGGGATCTATTTCAAAACTTCATATGATGCCTTTAAATCATATTCTTGTTATTGAGATCTTTAACTATTGGGGTATAGATTTCATGGGTCTATTTTCTCCATCATTTGGTTTCTTGTACATATTAGTCTCAATGAATGTACCTTTTGTGTGGACAAAATTATGTTTCTTGGATATGTAGTAATTGCATAGGGTATTAAGATAGATAAAGAGAAGGTTAAGGCCATCTAAGATTGGCCCACACCTAAGTCTGTGATTGAGGTAAGGAGGTTTTATAGAAGATTTGTGATCGATTTTAGTACCATTGCAACACCTTTAACTGAAATTATGAAAATGCCTGTTAGATTTAAATTGGATGAGGAACAAGATAAAACTTTTATTTTGTTGAAAGATAAACTTTTATGCTACATATGTTTTAGCTTTGCCAAACTTCACAAAAGCTTTTAAAGTTGAATGTGATGCTTCAAGCATATTTTATCGGAGTTGTGTTAATTCAGGATAAGAGGCCTATTACATATTTCAGCGAGAAACTTAGTTGGGTAGTCTTGAATTACCCTACCTATAAAAAGAAGCTCTATGCCTTGGTGAGAACTTTAAAGACGTGACAGCATTACTCGTGACGAATGGAGTTCGTGATACATTCAGATCATGAATCATTAAAGCACTTGAAAGGGTAAGGTAAAATGAATATGAGACATGCAAAATAGGTTGAATTTACTAAAACTTTTCTATATGTGATCAAATATAAAAGGGAAAGAAAACATTTTAGCTGATGCAATTTCACACAAATATGTTCTATTATAAACTTAGATGCTAGATTTCTAGGATTTGAATAAATAAAAGAATTATACTAGGATGATAGTGATTTTGCTAATGTTTACAATGCTTGTGAAACTTTGGTTTTTGGGAAGTTCTATAGACTTGATGGATATTTGTTTGAAGAGAATCGTTTGTGTGTTCCATTAAGTTTTATTCGTGAATACTTATACTTGAAGCACATGGGGACGGATTGATGGGGCATTTTATTGTTGTTAAGATTTTGAATATTTTGAGCATTTTTATTGGCCTAAAATGAAAAAAGATGTGGAACACATATATAATAAATGCATAACTTGTAGAAAAGCAAAGTCTAAGACTCAACCACATAATTCTTCTAGCTACCTAAGGAATCATGGGTAGATATTTGATATAATCCAAGAAAGGTTGAACAAGAAAATTCGGATTCTAGCGTAATTGTTCCTTCTGTCTAGTTTTACAGTGACAATCATAATTATCAATATGACCATTGGATTAGGCTGAAAATTCACCCAGAGATTCCCAACATATTACTCTATGTTGGGGTCAATTGAGGTTCAGAAAGGCCTTGTGATATAGGTCAGAATATGTTGTATGAATTTTGTTATTTACTTCCTTTTAACTTGTCGACTTCATATTTGGCAAAGATCCTTTTTCTACAAGGATGTGACATCTTATTTTGGGAATTCCCTATTTCTATGAGGACCTTTAATGGGTAACATTAACTCCAAGTGTGGTAAGGATTCATTAATGTTTCAAAATCCTTTTCTTACAAGGATTCCTTATTCATCCTAGCTACACAAGGAAAGAAGAGCCGATGGTATTTAATGCCGGATTGGTTATCTTATTTTGAGGAGTTTCTTAATCCTATAAGGAAGGCAATAAGGGTTTCCATGTTTTGAGAGGATTCTTTAAAGGTACAATTAATTATCCTAGACAAACAAAGAAACTAAAGGGGAGGAAACTTCAGCAATAAATTTCTTAGCTTTTTGATATCTAAGGGTGACAACAAAGATCCTAGCATTTATAGGATGAAAATTTCATTCATGACATTATTTAAACTAGGAAAATTTTCTATTTTAGGTTATTTGTTTAATTAGATGTATTTGTTTATGTGTCAGATTTTGTTATTTTTATTATTTTCTTCATGTTTGGGCTTAGTTAACATACTTTGGGTTTATTGTAAGTGAGTAAATATTAGCCCACAAGTTTTGGGTTCATTAGGGTTACTAGATGAAATAATATAAGGTTTTATAAGCTGATATTTTTAGCAGCCATGGATTTATGAAATAAACTTGTGTTTTGCATGTTGAAACAAGTTTTCTTTGCTAGGACAAAGAACATATTTGACTTATCAAGGTATAACTAACCTCTTGGCATCTTCAATATACTTCTCGTTCGTGAATTCGTATTCATTGGGTAAGGGTTTCTTATTTCAATTTTGCTGGTGCCTTGGACAAGTTTTCATTGTGTTACACTTCTATCAAACCTGATTTACTTGTTTTTCTAGGAATTAGTGTCTTAGCATGTGGGTTGCTTGGTCGCATGATCAAGAGGTCCACATCAATGTTTCAATGGATTTTGTATTAGGTTTGCCTAGGTCAAAACATGGTAGAGACTCAATATTTATAGTCGTTGATAGGTTTTCAAAGATGACATATTTTATTCTATGTCATAAAATTGATGATTCACTAATATTATTGATATGTTCTCTAGGGAGATAGTCCGACTTTATGGGGGTCCCTAGAAGCATTGTTTTTTATAAAGATGATAAGTTTCTTAGCTATTTTTAGAAGATGTTATTGGGAAAATTAAGCACTAAACTATTGTTTTCAACTACCTGTCATCTTCAAACAGATAAACAAACTGACTTTGTGGTGTTATCCTTATACTTCTTGTTCACGAATCAATATTTTTTGGTTGGGGTTTGTTTCTAATAGTGCTGGTGTCTAGATATGAGTTATCTTTGTGTCACACTCCTATCAAAACTGATTTACTTGGCTTTCCAAGAATTGGTGTCTCAGCGTGTGGGTTGGTTGACCGCATGATCAAGAGGTTCGCTTCACCTCGCTTCCAGATAGCACACCTTTAAGCCCCGTCTCATCACTTTTAAGTGTGCTTTTGAGCTCTCGCCTTGTAGATTACGCATATTTGAGCCATATCTCATCCTTTTTAGTATGCATTTGAGCCCTATCTCTTTTGCAAAGTGCTTTTATCAATATTTTTTCTTCTAAGTGCGCTTTTGAGCCCCCGCCTTCTAGATTGCGTGCCTTTGAACTCTATCTCTTTTACATAGTGCTTTTAGCTTTTTTGTTCTTTTAAGTGCGCATTT
This sequence comes from Populus nigra, assembly GCF_951802175.1. Classification (NCBI taxonomy): domain Eukaryota; kingdom Viridiplantae; phylum Streptophyta; class Magnoliopsida; order Malpighiales; family Salicaceae; genus Populus; species Populus nigra. The sequence continues at coordinate 10,356,757 of NC_084856.1, read as the reverse complement.
AAGCCATCGCCTTTTAGATAACATGCCTTTAAGCATTATCTTATCATCTTTTAAGCATGTCTTTAAGCCCTCGTCCTCTAGATAATGCGTTTTTGAGCCCTATCTCTTTTACATGGTGCTTTTGGCACTATCTTCTTTTGAGAGTGTCTTTGAGCCCTAGGCTTCTAGATAGCTCACTTTTAGCACAATCTCTTTTACATAGTTCTTTTGTCACTATTTTCTTTCAAGAGCACCTTTTAGCCCCATCTCCTTCTCATTCATCTATTGAAAACTGTTTCATCTCTCATTTCCAACTTCCATTCAAGATTCTGTTAAAATCAACCGCAACTGTTTCATAAACACATTACTAATAAATGTATGCTAGTAAAACATTACGGTGATCCCCTTACCCCGGGATACTAACATACACTAAATGTGTGTTAGTCAAAAACACAGTGATCCCCTTACCCGAGATTCTAATATACACTAAATGTATACTAGTCGATACATGGTGATCCCCTTACCTGGGACCTTAACATACACTAAATGTATGCTAGTCGATACATGATCATCCCCTTACCCGGGACCCTAACATACACTAAGAGTGTGTTTGGCAGTGTGGTAGCGGTTGCTTTTCAAATAACTTTTCGTGCCGAAATGCATGCCAATGATGTTTTTTCATTTTTTAAAAATTATTTTTGATATCAGCACATCAAAACGATCCAAAACATACAAACCATATTAAATTTTAGGGAAAAAAATAAATTTTTTGGGAACGTGGTTTACACACTGCGTTCCCAAATGGTTTCTAAATGTATGTTAGTCGATGCACGGTGATCCCCTTACCCGGGATCCAAACATGCACTAAATGTATGCTAGTCGAAACACATATTACACTTCTCATAATTTCTTTTTTAGTGGTACTCTCATCACTTGGCAATTCCCATAAGGTTCATTCACCTTGAACACACATACATTCAGGATACTATCCGAAATAACAATGATATGATCCACGTAAGGTCAAATTCAGATTTTGACGTAAAAATTGCAACTATCTAGTTTTACGGCAACTGTCATAATTCTCAATCCGATCGTTGGATCGGGCTGAAATTTTACGTGGAGTCTTCTGACATGTTGTCCTACCTTGGGTTAAAATTGATGGTTAATCGGAATTGAAGTTCATCGGGAGGGGGTGGTTTGTTGTTTTGAACTAACATGATGTTACTTGCAAAAATTGGTTAGTGGAAAAAAAATCCTCACATCGCTCGTGTTTCGCTCAAACACTCTCAATATCCTCACAATCACCTCTTGTCTCACCTTCTTGCTGTTCTTGCGAAACTGAAACCAACACCAAATAAAATCAACTTGGCAGCGCAATCCAAATATATATGACTCAAGAAGCAATAAAAACCAGAAAACAAGCAAAACAAAACTGCGATGATAGTCTCGCGAGTAGCAAGCGAGTCTATCCGAAATATGAACGAAACTAAAGACTCGAATAAAAAACAGAAACAAAAAATGAAAAACAATGAAACAACACCCAAATATGTTGGATATGATGAAAATAAACTGCAAGAAACAAAAACAACAGAAAGAATCTGAATTTCAAACGTTGACGCAAAACAGACTCGTTTACGACGAGTTAAATCGGAATCTAGAACCTAAAGTAAATGATGTCCAACTGAGCTAAAATTTTAGATATAGTGCGAAATCAACCCACATATACAGAATATAAAGTTTGAGAAATTTACGATAAGTTTTGATTTACTGACGCAAAAACGTTATGAATTAGACCTGATTAGACCCGAATTTGAAACCCAAAGCAAACGATATCCAATTGACTCCAAATTTGATATGTGGTGTGATAAGGACTCCAGTAATTAGAGTATCAACTTTGAGCTAATTCAGAGTTGATTTGATCCAATTTTCTCTTGTTTAGTTTTCTGCAGCAGAATACAATAAACGTCTTTTTGAACGATTTTTTTTTTGCTTTTCTCTTTTCTCTCAGGTTTTTTTTTTTTGGCTACCGATATATTTTGAACAATAACAGAATGAAATAGCTAATTTTTTTTTGATATGCTGCAAAATCATGGAGAAGAAGAAATTGGACACTAAGGAATTTTTGCGGAAACAACAAGAAACGAAAATTTCAAAAGGATATAACCTGATTAATGGAGCCAAGCTCTGATACCAAATGATAAAACCTCGTGATCACGTGGTCACGCAACCCTCACGCAAAGACACCAAGTCCCGGAAAGCCAAGTAAATCAGGTTTGATAGGAGTGGGACACAAAGATAACTTGTACTTAGGCACCAGCACTATTGGAAACAGAGACCCCCACCCAACGAATATTGATTCGCGAATGAGAAGTATAAGGAATGACGCCACGAAAAAAGTTGTTCTTCGGTAAGTCGGTTTTCAGTTTTTTAGAGAACCATGGAAGGGAGATTATCTCACCAACACTCTCACACACAAAGTGCAGCAAATGAGAAGTTTTATTAATCTGAATTGTCTCCTTACATGTCTGCTTTTGCCCTTATTTATAGTGACTCCAAACAAAAATAAACCCTAATGGACCCCTTACATGGACTTATATGATGCCCACTTACAATTAAACCCAAATAATATAAATAAACCTTAAACTAAGAAGAAAATAATAGTAACAATAAGAAATCCGAAATTAATATCCTAAATATGCTAGTATCAGATTTGTCACCATTAAGAAGTTCCAAATAGACTAGGAAATCTGATCTGAAGGTAGAATTTATTCTAAAGTTTTTTTTTCCTTTTGTAGTTAGGATTAATAAGGAATCCTTGTAAGAAAAGGATTCTGAAATAATTATGAATCCTTTTTTTTTGGTAAGTTGACGTATGTATTAAAAGAAGAAGATACAAACATTATAAGGGGCATACCCCAGATTTACAATGATAACAGAAACATAAAACAACATATGGCTACAGGCTAGCCACCGACCATAAAACTGAAACCTCACTAGATTCGTTAGGGGAACCAATACAACCAGCTAACTAACAAATTAAGAATCTATGGTATTCACCCTCCAAGCTCGTTGGATCCTTTTGTTTTCATTTGTTGGTGCGACATTCCTCATCAAATCAAGCTTATCACGAATGATACATTCGATTTGATTAAAGACCAAATTCGAAGTTCTAGACATTCCAGCAAAGATCCTTGCATTCCGTTCTTGCCATACATGATACACTGTAGCTGCAAAACTCAGTTTACGAGAAAAATTGACGAAACTCTTGCGATGCCAAGAGACAGTGGCCCATCGAATCCATTCATCCCAGCCTTTTGTCATTCTTGGAATGTCGCATCTGTCACAAACATCCCACCAGATCGCTTTAGTATAGGAGCATTCAAAGAACAAGTGGTTGTGATCCTCATTGTTGCGGAGACAGAGCGAGCATCTATTGGGACCATGTATACCAAACCGATGAAGTTTATCTTGAGTTGTGAGTTTCTGTTGGACAGCCATCCATAGAAGAAATGAATGTCTTGGAACAGCATTCTTGAACCACACAATGTCATGCCATTCAACCATCTGACGATGACGTCTTAGTTGTTCCCAAGCTACTTTGATCGAGAATCTGTGATTTGGCGAATCCAACCAAACTATCTCATCCTTTTGCCCCATTTTAGGATTAGAATTGGAAGGAATAGCTTCTATAATGGGGTGCCAGCCAATAGCTTGGGTGGTAGGAGTTTTCCATTCTGAGTTATGAATTAGCACATTCACCTTCGCGTTCTTGGCCATACCTGAATCATAGATGAATCTTTCCCCGTAAGAATCCGCGAGTGGGCTGTGAGGATGCCAATTGTCAAACCATAGAGAGGTTGTCATTCCATCTCCTATGATGTACTTCATCTTCGGCCATGCTAAGGATCTGAGCTTTAGAATCTTTCCCCAAGCCCAAGAGCAATTCTGTGGCGTCTTGATTGTCCAGAAATTCCTACCTCGCAACAGATTGGATCTGATCCAAGTAGACCATATTGAGCCATCTGAGTCATTGCACAGGTTCCAAATGTGTTTCAACAAAGCAATCTTGTTCCATTCTGTTATCCGTTTTATTCCTAGCCCCCCCTCCTTTTTTGGAAGACATACCTGATCCCAAGCCACTTTAGCCCCAGTAGTTCTCATATCTGAACCTGACCAAAGAAAGGATTTCATAATTTGCTCCACATTTTTAATTACTTGCCCAGGTAAGAGAAAGAGAGATGCCCAATAGACTTGTATGGAAAATAAAACTGCATACGAGAGTGTTCGACAAGTCCAATGTCGAACCTTAGAGGTGATTCGATCCACGAGGCCCTTACAATAAACAGCCTTTAGTCTGGATGAGAGAAGAGGTACTCCCAAAAATTTCATAGGGAGCTCCCCCTCTCTAAACCCAAGAATATGAATAATTTGCTCCTTCTCAGCATTTAACACACCGCTCAAGAAGATGTCACTTTTGTTTGGATTTGGATACAGACCTGATAGGTCTTGAAACTTTGTGAGCACAGTTCTGATCATACGAATTGAGTTTACATCCCCGTTGCTAAAAATCATCAAGTCGTCAGCAAAACAAAGATGAGAAATTTTGTCCTTCTTGCATCTCCAGTGGAACTTGAATTCTTGGTTGGCACTCATCTTGCAGAATAGCCCCAAAAGGATTTCCATACATAGGACAAACAAATATGGCGACAATGGATCCCCTTGTCTCAGCCCTCTTCCCCCTTGAAAGTAACCTGCAAGCTCACCATTGACATTGATAGAGAATTGACATGATGTAACACAAACCATGATCCAATCAATGACTGTTCTAGGGAATCCCATTTTTATTAACATAGCGTCAACGAAATCCCACCGCACCGAGTCATAAGCCTTCATCAGATCAACTTTCATAGCACAACGAGCAGGTCCCGTAGATTTATGATAGCCTTTCATTAGTTCCTGAGACAAAAGAATGTTATCACTGATTCTCCGTCCTGAGATAAAAGCAATCTGATATAGACCAACTAAGGATGGCAAAACAACTTTGATTCTCCCAGCTAGAATCTTAGCAATGCATTTGTACACTGTATTGCAGCAAGATATAGGACGAAAATCTGTCAACCTTGTAGGATTAGCAACTTTAGGAATAAGGGAAATGGATGTAGCATTCATTTCTTTAAGCATTCTACGAGTCTGAAAGAAGGATCTAACAGCGTTGATTACATCTTCCCCAACTATGTGCCACATTCTTTTGAAGAAACCTGCGTTAAAGCCATCAGGACCAGGGGCTTTGTTGTTCTTCAAACTAAACATAGCATGCTTAATCTCCTCCCTTGTTACATCTTGTGCGAGTAGATGCTGTTGCGTTGAAGACAGTTTCAAGTTAATTGCCGAGTCCATCACTTCTTCGTTCAGAACCCTAGGCATCTGATCCACTCCTAACACACGATGGAAGTATGCAATTACTTCTGATTTAACTGCCTCGTGTCCTTCGACAACCTCTCCATCCTCCCTTGTAAGTGATAGAAGCTTATTTCTATTCTGTCTTCCATTTACTGATTTGTGAAAGTAGCTAGTATTCTGATCCCCCAAGCTAAGCCATTGTATCCTTGCCTTCTGTTTGAAAAAACTCTCTTCAGCCCTGACGGTAGAAGCGTATTTACGAACAGCATCCCTTTCTCGCATGCACAAAATTGGATTGTCATGCGCTGTATGCAGAGCTTGTTGAGCCTTATCCATTTCGTTTTTTGCATCTTTAACTCTATCTGAAATGTTGGAGAAGTGAGCCATATTGAAAAGTTTCAATTCCTGCTTTAGCTTTCTTAGTTTGCAACACAGCTGATACATTGGACAACCCCCCGAATTCTGATCCCATACCTTCTTCACCAAGGGCATGAACTCGTCATGATCCATCCACATATCAAAGAATCTGAATGGTTTCTTTACGTTCTGATCATTGCCAATAACCTTTACCACCATGGGAGAATGGTCTGACATACCCGAAGGTAAAAATCTCTCTTCCGATAATGGAAAGTTCAGATTCCACTTCTCATTGACAAGCACTCTATCTAGTTTCCGCATAATCAGTTTCTCGGGACATTGGTTCGACCAAGTATAATGCATACCTGAATACCGAAGGTCATCTACTTTCGCTTCTCGAATACATGTATCCAATCTGTCCATAGTACCAGCCCACGTAGTAGACCCTCCTAACCTGTCCGACTGGTTGCGGATAGCATTAAAGTCACCCATAAGAATCCACGGGGTTGACTCCCATCCATCACTACGACTCACTATATCAGACCATAATGCCTCACGTAAGGAAGCATTATTGTCTCCATAAATAATTGAAGTATTGAAACTGATTTTGGTAGCTAATATAGTGACAGAAACATGAATAGCCTGGTCTGACATTCCAACAACATCCACCTTCACCGTATCAGCATTCCAACAAACCCAAATACGACCACGACAAGAGAAATCATAATTATATAAGAAGGACCAAGAAGGCAGAAGAAGTTTAGAAACATTATCTTTATTCTTGTCTTTAACTCGAGTTTCAACCAAACCAAAAAAAGCTATCCTCTCTTGATGGATTAGTCTACGCAATTCTGAATGCTTTATAGGATCATTCAAACCTCTAATATTCCAACATCCAATAATCATAGGAAAATAGAGAGGAGTACAAACAGCAACACAAAGATTACCTTGACGTGCCTCCTGGAGAGGAGCCAGATTTCTGATTCTTCTTTGAAGAGGCTCTTGAACCCCTTTTCTTTTTCTCTAGAGAGTCTCTAGCCTTAATAGCTAACTGATTAACAGTTTCCCTTTCGGTGGAATTCAGGGTTTGAGGGGTTGTCATGATCTCGGTTGGTTCCCTATCTGTATCACCTCCCATTGCGTCCATATCTTGATCTAAAGCAGTACTTGCAGCCCCTTGCTCCTGTTTCATGTCTTCTCGTAAACTCTTCAAGACAAGAGGAGAGGAAGGATTTTCATCTTCATGACAACCAGCATTGCACACATCTAATGTCGCATGATCATTCATATTACAATCAGGCATATGTATACCGGATGTTGAACAACCATTCTCATCACAATTACCCACTTTAGATGCCAAGGGAGCATTCTCCCCACTCACAGAACCCTTGTTTCGTTTACCAACGACCTGCCACTGAAACTGATTCGGCTTGTTATCCGCAGATTTAGAGGTCATAGCTCCTAGATTCCTCTTACCCTCTGCCACCACTTTAAGATTATCAATGTTATTAGTAGCACATAGCGCTGTGGTGTGTCCAAAGACATTGCAATTACTGCACTTCGACGGTATCCATTCGTATTCAGCTGAAATTGTTATGAATAACCCATTTGGACAGCGAAGATCATATTCCTTAACCAACGTCTTCGAAGCATCTATCTCAACGCAAACTCTTGCGTAACTAAGCCTTTTACGCAACAATGTCGTATGATCCGCATGAAGGGGGACTCCAATAGCACTCGCTACACAGCTCAACCCCTTAATAGTCCAATACTCGAGAGGGACATTATACAGCCTAACCCATACCGGAACTCTTGCCAAATCATCTTTCAAAAATTGCATGTTCGGTTGCCAACGTTTAAGCACCAAAGGCCTGTTTGCCATGTGCCATGGGGCTCTTTCCAGCACATTAGTGGCATGATCAACCGAATCAAAGGTGAAGATGAAGAAGCCATTATCCGAAGACAAAACTTCTGATAGACCGTAGGAGCTCCATATTCTTTTGGCAATAGAATTAACCACGGGATACGGTAATTTCTACCCTACAAAATGACCAACTAGGGTGGATTTCCAAAATTCACAGCCATCTTCAAACACATCAAGTGGAGGAGCTACTGTCACACGACCATCAGTCATAGTAGGGGGAGCAAAGTGCAGATTACGGACTGAACTAATGCCAAGGGTCTTGCTACCCTCATTGTCATCAACATCAGAACCCTTCAAAGCATTTAAAAAATTCAATTTGGGTCTAGGTTTTAGTTGTTCTTGTTGATGAGACCCTACCTTCACCTCATCAACTTTAGAACCCAACACATGGTTCATTTCTGGAACAACATTAGAAGCTTGGGCAGTAGAGTGTTTCTCTATACTAGCATCAGAATCAGCTTGAAACTGAGAAATCCTCATCCCATGGCTATTCAACATATCTTGCAGTTCTAATCTTAATGTATGTCCAGACTTAACTTGATTGTGTTGTTCAAAGTGAGAGCTAACCATTGGAACATTTTCCATAGAAGAACATAGAGACATTATGGTAGCATACAAATATTAGAGAGAGCAAAATTCTAATAAGATAAACGGAGTCCAAGAAGCAACCTAAGCTCAGAAATAACAGAATTACGAGGCCAATATCTCCCAGCACACTGATTGTAACAAAAATCCGTGCGGTCAAGACGTAGAGTAGGTTCCGAAGAACAACATACTCAAATATGGTAACGATCCAGTGGTGAACAAAGGAGATCAAGCTACGACAAACCACTCTGGAACTAGCAAGAAAAATGAAACTTTTCCAAAGAACTGTGATTTAATCTTCACATATGGCAAAGGCCTTCATGTCTATGACAGCCATAACAGAAATCATGAAGAAAATCCATGCAATATGCTGCAATTTCACCACTTCTCTATACTTCCAGAACTGAAAATGCAGAATAGTAGAAATATTGCGAGATCAATATCTCTTACCTCGTTGATTGGATAACAAATCCGTTCGGTCAATGTTGAGAGAAGGTTGGAAGGAACAACATAGTCAAAAATGAGAATAATCCAACGGTGGACGGAGTAGATGTAGCTCCGACAGCACCACTCTCTCTATTTATGAATCCTTGCCACCCTTGAAAACTATGTTGCAGCCCATTAAAGATCTTTGGAGAATTAGGAGATTCCCAAATTCATCCTAGCTAAATAGGAAGTCCACAAGTCAAAAGGAAGTAAATAACAAATTATGTGGTAGCTTATTTGGGAATTTCCTAATTCTCCAAAAATCTTTAATGGGCTGCAACATAGTTTCCATGTGTGTCAAGGATTCATAAATGTTTCACAATCCTTTTCTTACAAGGATTCCTTATTCATCCTAGCTACAAAAAAAGGGAAAGAAGACTTCAGAATAAATTCTACCTTCAGATCAGATTTCCTAGTCTATTTGGGACATCTTAATGGTGACAAATCTGATTCTAGCATATTTAGGATATTAATTTTGGATTTCTTATTGTTACTATTATTTTCTTAGTTTAGGGTTTATTTATATTATTTGGGTTTAATTGTAAGGGGGCATCATATAAGTCCACATAAGGGGTCCATTAGGGTTTATTTTTGTTTGGAGTCACTATAAATAAGGACATAAACAGACATGTAAGTTAGACAATTTAAATTAATAAAACTTCTTATTTGCCGCACTTTGTGTGTGTGTGTGTGTTGGTGAGATAATCTCTCTTCCATGGTTCTCTAAAGAATTGAAAAACGACTTATCGAAGAACAACTGCCTTCGTGGCGTCATCCTTATACTTCTCGTTCGCGAATCAATTATTCGTTGGGTGGGGGTCTCCGTTTCCAATAGTGCTGGTGCCTAGGTACAAGTTATATTTGCGTCACACTCCTATCAAACCTGATTTACTTGGCTTTCCAGGAATTGGTGTCTTTACGTGTGGGTTGCGTGACCACGTGATCACGTGGTTCGCATCACATGGAAACCACCTTTCCAGCATTAGTAGCAAGCCATGGCCATTTCATCCTCCTTCAATGTCTCTCATCTTCTCAAGTAATAGTGGTCGCGTTGCAGCCTTAAGCGGCATGGTTTTAGTCATGAGCATCGGCCGCATCTCCTCTATTACAGCTATGAGCAGCCATTGACTTAACTATGACCAGTAGCAGAAGTTATAAGCCTTAACAACCTTGCTTCCTTCCCTATTTCTTCTCCCTTGAAGCATCTACAGTAGCAGACATCTCTAGCCAGGGGAAGCGACAGCGCCAGTAACATCTACGACTTCTTTTCTAGTCACGATAGCCACAACAACCAAGCAATAATCTCTTCCTCTCGTTTGCACCAACACCGTGAGCACCACCTGTCAATAATGATATTTTCTTCCACAGCTTCCAATCTCTCCACAGTGCAACAAACAGCTTCCCAAGCTAGAATATATGAATTATAATTCATGTATGGTTGTTGTTGCAAACTTGATCACTAAACAAGGCCAAAGATGGAGTTATGTGAGTTGGACTGAGCTCAACTCGAATGGTCGGGCTAAGTCTAATCCTTTTTTCATTTCATTTTATAAAAAAATAATAATAAATTGTTGGGCTGTTTGTTGGCCCAACCAAACTGGTTTGAACTTAGGCTTTTAGACTAAGGGTATGTTTGTCAAACACATCTTAGTTGCCTTTCCTTTAGTTTTATTTGTCTTTATTTTAGTGTCTAGCCAAACAGATCTTTAAAAAAAATTGAAAAAAAAAACATGGACCATTTTTAAATTATTTATGGGTCCCTCGTATATTTTTCCAACTATTTCACTTAATATCAAAGTAGTAGACTTATATTGTAGGATACTAACCTAATATTAAAAATATTCGCTTTTCTCTAAAATTTCAAAAAAATCTAGAAATTCTAAAAAGTTTTCGCATTTCAAAAATACAAAAATATTTTTTTTTCTTGCATACTACTAAATTCTAAAAAATTCTTATGCAAAAAATGAATAAATGAGTATCATAACCAGTTTATGATTATCTATTAGAATTTGGCTAAAATTTCAAAAACACCACAAAAATTAATTTTTTTAAATAATATTTGTGTTATGAATTTTACAACATATTGCATACTCTCAGTATTAAATTAAATGAATTAATAGCAATAAATGTTAGGATTTAGATATAGACTTTAATATTTAGGGTTATAAATTACATTATAAAGTATACCTTCAAGTATTAAAGATACAAAAATAGAACATAAATGCAATGTTAATTTTAGGGCTTTAGAACGGTTAGGATTTAACCTGATAAATTAAAGATTTCCTCACGAATGGAGATCTACCTTGAATCTAGATAAGACCAATCAACAATGCAGTTTACCATAAGTATGGTGCACTGGGGTGATACATCTTCTCCTTGCATAACTAGCGCCTTTACCCAGACTTTCACAAACCATTTAGTTTCCTAATGCGGACCTCTTGATCACGTGATCAAGTAACCCACAACGAAGATGATACAAGTCCCTAAAACCTAAAAAATTAGGTTTGATAGGAATGTAACACAATGAAAACATTCATAGGGTGATGCATCAACAACATATTTTTAATTGTTTTAATCTTAGGGTTTTGGTTTCGGACCAAAAACTTTGTTTGACAAAATCATGTTGATTTATTGATAATCGAAGCAAATTGACCCCTGATTCTTAATCTATGTGTGATTTCAAACAAAACCTTGCCTTTTGTTGTTTGAAGTATGGTCTGGTTTGATGTGTATGTTATTGTTTTAAAATTTGAATATTCTTCATTGTTCTTTGTTTTTCTTGGTGTTTAATCTGTTTTTGTAAGAAAATTTTATGTTTTCTGTGTTTTTTAGTTTTGATTTTATTTTGGTTTAAATCTCTGTTTTTTATTTGGTTTTGGGTCAAACCTTGGTTTTTTGTTCGGTCCATGGTTGATTCAATGTTTTCGAATCGACCTAGTCGGGTTAAAATCAGTTCACTTGGTAAAGGCTTGTTTGGTTTGCTAATATTTTTGTGAAAGGGTTCTGGGCTAAGTGGTTATTTGGAAAACACAACCTTAGACCTATTTTGACTGTTTGGTTTTTGAAAAAAAATGGGTTTTGCCAAACATAACCCAAAACTTTTTTAAAAAAAATTTGAGAACCAATCTAAAATTATTTGTGGGTAACTTGCACATTTGTTTCAACAATTTTATTTAATATTGGGACAATATACTTACATTATAAGATGCAAGCCTAGTATTTAATACCTACTTTTACCAAAATTTCTAAAAAAACAAAAAAAAAGAATTGAAAAAATCTTCTCATTTCAAAAATATAAAAAAAATGAGTTTTGTTTGGTGTGCATATAATCAAGTCTCTCAAAAAATAATAATAAATCATATTTTGAAAAAAATAAAAATACATAGTAAGTTAGCACTTTTTTATACACACAAAAATATCTTTGTATGTATTTTTGGATTTAATAACCAGTTTATTAAATATTTGAGAACTTGACCAATATGTTAATAATCCCCTTAAAAATTCTAATTCATGAGAATTAATGGTCAATATTTTGATATAAAATGTTAAACTTACAAGTATGATTATATTTAAATACTAGAAGTTGGTCAAAAAATTCATAAAATTTTTCAAAATATTCATCAATTCTAATTAGGTGTATTTTGCACCACAATACATGAGTTGTGGAAAACTCAAAGCCTTCCATTATAGTTGAGCCTTGTCAAGAACTTACATGGAGTTTGCCTATAAGAATTTATCTGGGCATACGAGCGTTAATAAATTCAAAATACTAGATTTTTTTCTTTAGAGTAATTGTTTTGAGCCATGACTGACCATCAGTTAGGAACCCATCAAAAGTTAGATTTTTTCATAAGATTAATTTTTTGAGTCATAGACTGACCATCGGTTAGGAACCCATCAAAACCTTTAAACCACATGAAGACCATATAATACAACTTACCTCAGGTAAAGTACGCTAGAGGTACTAAAATGTTATCTAGCCACAACTAGTCACTTACCCTAGAATTTCTCATAAGACCAGTATACTCAGGTCTCCTAGCGGCCATAACCAAACAACTAGGTGCAGGCTCCTTGACACCTATGACACCACTCATATCGCGCGCTCACGTGTAATAGAATAACAACTCCACTAGAGACCTTTTTTTTTTTTTTTTGGTAAGTTGACGTATGTATTAAAAGAAGAAGATACAAACATTATAAGGGGCATACCCCAGATTTACAATGATATCAGAAACATAAAACAACAGATGGCTACAAGCTAGCCACCGACCATAAACTGAAACCTCACTAGATTCGTTAGGGAACCAATACAACCAGCTAACTAACAAATTAAGAATCTATTGACCTTTTATTTTGACAACCACTAGAGACCTTTTATTTTGACCGTTTTGGACTAGACTTTGTGTGTTTTATGTTGTTTATTTGAATTAATGTGTTTAAATTTTTACATTTAGCTCTTTTTTTCACTTTAGCATGTTTTATCTTGCTCATGCATAAATCTTGGATGTGAATGAATGTCTTCATGCTTTACTAGTTTATTTTATGATATATCGCTTTGAAATGCACACATATAGAAATTTTAGGTTAGGTTGGGAAGTAGCAGCTTACTCTATGACTTTCTAGCCTCTTCCCACTACCTTCCCACTATCTCCACTTGCACCAACAATAAAAAACCAACCCAAATACCATTTTCTTCTCCTTCCATGGTATCACCGCCATCAATTTAGGCAGCACCACCGTAAGCAGCAACAAAAACTCCATCATGATACGATCCAAGAAAGGGTTGAAAAGGGAATTGATGCGGACCTCTTGATCACGTGGTTAAGCAACCCACAACAATATTGATACAACTCTTGAAAAGCCAATAAATCAGGTTTGATAGGAGTGTGATATAATGAAAACTTGTCCTAAGGCACTAAAACTATTGGAATAAAAAACCCCTACCCAACAAATTCCAATTTGCGAATGAGAAGTATGAAGAAGATGCCACAAGGTTAATTATACCTTGATAAGTCAATCTAGTCTTTGTCCTAGTAAAGAATACGTGTTGCTTCAGGTAAACACAAGTTTATTTCATAAATCCATGGCTCCTGAAAATTTAAGCTTATAAAATCTTATATAATGGCTCTACTAGTCACCCTAATAAACCCAAAACTTGTGGGTTAATATTTACCCATTTACAATAAGTATGGTAACTAAGCCCAAATATGAACATAATAAAAATATTAAATCTAACACATAAATTAAAGTTGTTGCTTCTAATTCAACAAAATAACCTAAGATAGATAATTTTTCTAATATAAATAATATCATGAATGAAATTCTCATCCAAGAAACACTAGGATCTTTATTTCCACCTTTAGATATCCAAAATAAGCTAAGAAATTGATTGTTGAAGTTGCCTCCCCTTTAGTTTCCTTGTTTGTTTAGGATAAATTAATTGTAACTTTAAATAATCCTCTCAAAACATGAAAATCCTTGCCACACTTAGGAGTTTATGTTGCAGCCCATAAAGATCCTGTAGAACTAGAAAATTTCTAAAACAAGATGTCACATCCTTGTAGGGAAATGATCCTTGTAAAATAGAAAGTCCACAAGTTAAAGGGAAGTAAATAACAAAATTCATACATCTTATTTTGATGTATATCGAAAGGCATTCCCAAACTCTAATTGAACAAAACATTTACCCTAAGATAGAACAATATTTTAGGCAACTTTGGGTAAATGTTCAGCCAGATCCAATGGTTGAATTGAAAATTATGATTGTTGCTGTAAAACTAGATAGTAGAAATAATAATACTAAAATCTAAATTTCTTTTTCAACACTTTCTTGAATTGTATCACATCACCAACAGCCTCTTCAACACCAACCATGTCTAGCAACAACTGCCTCTCTTTCTCCAATGTAGCTTCTTCTGCTTCAGCAACCTCTATCATGAGCTCCACCAGCTAGCCAAATCCCTTTAATAGGTAACCTTCTCTTCTTTTCTTTTTTTAGTTGAGTTTCGTTGCATATAGAACGTCAATTAATTCACATCTTGCAACAACTGGTTTTCTCTCTAGCAAAAGGAGATGGGCCGGACACTCGACCCAGCCCACATGGTTAAGTTGAGTCAAACCTATCTTTATATAAAAAGAGCATCTTAGCTCGACAATCTGACTAGGTTGGGCCTTAAGCTCAAAAGGCCTAGCCCATGTGGCTAGGCCAAGCCCAAACCCAACCCCAACCATAATGGTGTGTTTGGCCCGCCATGTTTTTTCCTTAAGTGTAATAAGCCCTTGCATGTCTCTTAAGGGTGTCTTTTCCAAACACACCCTTAGTTGTTTTCCTTTTAGCTTTAATTTGCTTATTTTTGCACGTTTAGCTAACACGACCCCTTAAAAATTCAAAAAAAATTGTTAAATTTTAGAGACCATTTTAAAAATATTTGTCTCTGACATGATTTTCCAACACTTTTATCTAATATTGGGTTGTAGACTTATACTATAAGATACGAATTTGATATTAAAAATACCTAATTTTTTCTCTAAAAATTAAAAACAAAATTCTTTTGTTTTAGAAAACTCAAAATCTGTTTTTCTTCAAGAACTTCATTTAATATTGGGTTTCAAACTTACACTATAAGATACAGACTCAGCATTAAAAATACCTGATTTTTCTTCGAAATTTCAAAAAAAAGTCCAAAATAATTCCACATTTCAAAAAGTTCAATTTTTTATGCATATTTTCTAAAAAGAACAACATCGTATTATTATCATGTTTTCAAAATACAACATATAGTATAACCAATTTATGATTATCCATTAGGGTTTGACCAAAATACTGAAAATCTCACAACAACTAGTTTGTTATTCGGAGTGCTAAGTGATACGAACCTCGTGATCACGAAACCCCCACACAAAGACACCAAATTCCCGGAAAGCCAAGACATAGGCCTAAAACATTCAGGAGAGTCCAATACTCAATTCTGTTGTTTGGAAGTCCAAATCTTAGCATCAAAAGAGAAGTCCAAATATGTCATGTAGCCTAGACACTTTTCAGTGTTCAGCTCATATCTCGAGTTATAATGGATTCTATTTTTGTTGGAAAGCTGAGATAATTTTCTAGAACATTCATGAAGACAATCTGTTCAAATTTTGACGTTAACAATGACTTTTTGTTCAGACAAGAAGATAAGGATTGTCACCAAGTCAAGATGTGGCAACCCACTCAACAATTAGTCATCAAATCAATACTTCTGAATTTTGGCCTATAAAAGGAGGCATTTGCCATACATTTAGGCATCTTGATTTTCAAATCAAGATCATGTTCTTGCTCTCCCTTTTTATATTTTTGTAATACTTAAGTTTTTTTTATATTAATCTCTTTGATACGGATCAACCCAATACCAAGTGTAATCATGCCAACGACCCATTGGAGGTGCCAATTGGGCCAATCACAAGAGCTAGGGTAAAGAAGCTTAAAGAAGCATTGAATGAGCTTGTTCAGAATTTATGGAGCAAGATGGACCTAGAGGGGCTTGGGACATGTAAGGAGCATGAAGGACAGCCTTTAATTCATCTAGTTCAGGTCCAAGAAGAGCCCAATTCGTGTGGAACAAGGGGTTGATATGTCCGGCCCAATACCAGCCTTGTTAGGCTTGTTTTTTCTTAATACTACAAGGATAAAAAGTCAGCAATTTATTCTCCAAATTAAGTAAGGAAATTGACCATATCTTATTCCTAAAGAGAGGAGGACTATTTAATGTTTTTCCTAACATCGGAAGGAAGTAATTAAATCAGCAATAAAGAAGGAAATTTGTTTTCTTATTTGTCCAAGTTAAATAAGGAAATCCAAGCTAATCAAGGACATCAATAGAAAGGGGGCACCAACACAAATTTTCCAAATCCGATTTTTCCTAGTTTATATAGGACTTTTTAAGGGTGACAAATCTGATTCTAGAGTCAATTGTAAGTGGGCTTCATATAAGTCCACCTAAGAAGGGTCCATTACGGTTTCTTTAAGTCTAGAGTCAGTATAAATAAAGGCATAACCAAACATGTAAGGTTACACAATTTTCATATCAATATACTTCTTTGCTGCACTTATTGTGTGTTAGTGGGATAATCTCCCTTGGTTCTCTAAAGAATTGAAAACGAATTATCGAAGAACAACTGTCTTCGTGGCGTCATCTTTATACTTCTCGTTCGCGAATCAATATTCGTTGGGTGGGGGTCTCTGTTTTCAATAGTGCTGGTGCCTAGGTACAAGTTATCTTTGTGTCACACTCCTATCAAACCTGATTTACTTGGCTTTCCGGGAATTGATGTCTTTGCGTGTGGGTTGCGTCACCATGTGATCACGAGGTTCGCATCATTTGGTATCAGAGCTTGGCTCCATTAATCAGGTTATAACCTTCTAAAATTTTTGTTTCCTGTTGTTTCCGCAAAAAATTCCTGTGTCCAATTTCTTCTTCTCCTTGATTTTGCAGCATATCAAAAAACAAAAATTAGCTATTTCATTTTGTTATTGTTCAAAATATATCAGTAGCATAAAAAGAAAAAGAGAAAAGCAAAAAAAAAATCGTTCAAAAAGTCATTTATTGGATTTTGCCGCAGAAAACTAAACAAGGGAAACTTCGTGACGATTTGCAAATGGTTTATTTTCAGGAAGAATCAAAGGCAAATAGTTGGAGACCGAAAATTGAGGAATTGCCACCACGATCAATTGAGTCCATACCTTCAAGTGTTCAACCATTAAAACCTCATTTGAAGTCGTTACCATTCAATCTCAAATACTCGTTTTTTGGAGAAAATGAAACTTTTCCGGTAATAATCTCTTCCAAACTTAATGCACATCAAGAAGGTAAGTTATTACAAACTCTGAAAATGCACAAAAATGCATTAGGATGGACCATAGCTGACATAAAAGGAATTAGTCCTTTGATTTGCACACACAGTATTTATTTGGAGGAAAATGTTAAACCCTCTAGAGAAATGCAACGAAGGCTTAATCTTAATATGAAAGAAGTAGTGAGGAATAAAGTCATTAAACTTCTAGATAATGGAATCATTTATCCTATTTCTAACAGCAAATGGGTAAGTCCTACCCAAGTTGTACCCAAGAAGTTTGGAGTCACTGTGATAACAAATAAGAAAAATGAGTTAATTCCAACTAGGACTATTACTAGTTGGCGCATGTGCATTGACTATAGGAAACTTAATTCAATGACTAGAAAAGATCATTTTCCTTTATCTTTCATGGATCAAATCCTAGAAAGAGTTACAGGTCATGAATTTTATTATTTTCTAGATGGCTATTCAGGTTACAACCAAATTGAAATTGCATTGGAAGATCAAGAGAAGACTACTTTCACATGTCCATTTGATACTTTTGCATATCGAAGGATGCCTTTTGGATTATGTAATGCACTAATTTGTTTTCTTATTTGTCCAAGCTAAACAAGAAAATCCAAGCTAATCAAAGACATCAAAGGAAAGGGGGCAGCAACACAAATTTTCCAAAACTGATTTTTCCTAGTTTATGTAGGACTTCTTAAGGATGACAAATCTGATTCTAGCATATTTAAGATGGTAATTTTCAGATTTTTATTATTTTTATTATTTTCTTCTTAGTTTTTGGGTTATTATTACTTATTTGGGTCAATTGTAAGTGGGCTTTATATAAGTCCACCTAAGGGGGATCCTTTAGGGTTTCTTTAAGTCTAGAGTCAGTATAAATAAAGGCATAACCAAACATGTAAGGTTAAGCAATTTTTAGATCAATAAACTTCTTTGCTGCATTTGTTGTGTGTTGGTGGAATAATCTCCCTTCCTTAGTTCTCTAAAGAACTGAAAACGACTTATCGAAGAACAACTGGCTTCGTGGCGTCATCCTAATACTTCTCGTTTTCAAATCAATATTCGTTGGGTGGGGGTTTCCGTTTCCAATAGTGCTGGTGCTTGGGTACAAGTTATCTTTGTGTCACACTCCTATCAAACCTGATTTACTTGACTTTCTAGGAATTGGTGTCTTTGCGTGACCACGTGATCACGAGGTTTGCATCATAACATTTAAAACTAAATATGGTTTGTATGCATGGTTAGTCATGCCATTTGGGTTTACAAATGCACATAGTACAATTATGAGGTTGATACATCATATTTTGCGTGCATTCATGGATAAGTTTGTGGTTGTGTGCTTTTATATCTTAATTTATAGCAAGAACTTGAATGAGCATCTTGATCATTTGCATATTGTGCTTAGTGTATTGTGTAATGAGAAATCATATACTAATCTCAATAAATGTACCTTTTGTGTGGAGAAAATTATGTTTCTTGGATATGTAGTAATTGCATAGGGTATTAAGTAGATAAAGAGAAGGTTAAGGCCATCTAAGATTGGCCTATACCTAAGTTTGTGACTGAGGTAAGGAGTTTTTATAGACTTGCTAGCTTTTATAGAAGATTTGTGAACGATCTTAATACAATTGCAACACCTTTAATTGAAATTATGAAAATGCCTGTTGGACTTAAATGGGATGAGGAACAAGATAAAACTTTTATTTGTTGAAAGATAAACTTTTGTGCTACATATGTTTTAGCTTTGCCAGACTTCACAAAAGCTTTTGAAGTTAAATGTGATGCTTCAAGCATATTTATTGGAGTTGTGTTAATGCAAGATAAGAGGGCCATTATATATTTCAGCTCTATGTCTTGGTGAGAACTTTAGAGACGTGACAGCATTACCTATGGCAAAAGGAGTTCATGATACATTCAGATCATGAATCATTGAAGCACTTGAAAGGGTAAAGTAAGTTGAACATGAGGAATAGGTTGAATTTACTGAAACTTTTCTATATGTGATCAAATATAAAAGGGAAAGAAAACATTTTAGCTGATGCAATTTCGCACAAAAATGTTCTTTTATATACTTAGATGCTAGATTTCTAGGATTTGAATAAATAAAAGAATTATACTAGGATGATAGTGATTTTGCTAATGTTTACAATGCTTGTGAAACTTTGGTTTTTAGAAAGTTTTGTAGACTTGATGGATATTTGTTTAAAGAGAATCGTTTGTTTTCCATTAAGCTTATACATGAAGCACATGGGGACTAACCACTTCTTGTTTTGGTGAACCTGCATACCCCTTTTGAAGTTTTTATCCTAAATATCTTTCGCATCCCTTTATCTTTTTTATTTATTTACAAGGTTACTATATATACTCTCTTATGAAACTTTTTGTTGTAAGCATTGTAAAGAGGGGAAAACTATCATAACCCAATTTATTTAACCTCATTTTATTAACAATTTTAAAAAAATCCAAAAATAGCGAAAAAACATTAAAAAAAATCCAAAACAATATATTTTTGACATATTTTCGGCATTTTTAACGTCTTTTCAAAAGACTTTAAAATTCAAAAATTTATTTTTAATGCGTTCAACTATTAACGCATTGATGTTGACATTGCCTTTTCCAAAAAATAAAAATGCATTCAACTATGCTCATTTCAAAATCATTATTTATCTTTCTCATCTAGTCAACATTGACGTTTTTTTTCAAAAAAAAATCAAAATATATGGACGATGGGACTAAAAATGCAGAGGAAAAAAATAAATGACCAAAGTAATTTTGAGTTGCTTGGTTACCAAATTTGTTTAGGACCAAGCTATTGAGGGGAAAAGAACAATCTTTTTTCTTATAAATAAATAATTATATACACACAAAAAAAGAAGAGAAATTGAAGGAGACATTAATAATAAAAAAAAACAAAAGGAATTAGTTAGAGAGGACACACATAAAAATATCCTGACCCGGACCTAATAAAAAAAACTCTCCATCTCTCCCATAGAAAAAATAGTGACACTAGTTAAGCCTTTTGTTTTCTTCTTTGCTTCTTACACTAGCAAAACCTCCATAACTGAACCATTCGCTTCACACCATAAACAAATAGCCATGCACTGCCAGATAGCTCCACCTCATTAGCAGCCATGGAAAGCATCAGCTAAAGTAAACTTGGTATTCTCTCTAGCAAAAAACTGTGACCCTCTTCAGCTCTCTTTCTCTTTCAAAGTAAATTGTTAGAAAAACAACTCCCCAGCCAATGGTGATACGATCCAAGCAAGGTCAAATTCGAATTTTGATGTAAAATGTGCAACTATCTAGTTTTACAGCAACAGTCAAAATTTTCAATCCGACCGTTGGATCGGGCTGAAATTTTACATGCAGTTTCCTGGAATGTTGTCCTACCTTGGGTTAAAATTCCAGATCAATCAAAATTCAGGAAGGCATCGCAATACGGGTCAACAAAGGCTGTACGAATTTTGTTATTCACTTCCTTTTGACTTGTAGACTTCCTATTTGGCTTGGATTCTTTTTCTAAAAGGATGTGGGAGCTTATTTTAGGAATCTCCTAATTATTTAAAGATCTTTAATGGGCTGCAACATAGTTTCCATGTATGGTAAGGACTCATAAATGTTTTAGAATCCTTTTCTTACAAGGATTCCATATTCATCCTAGCCACAAAAGGAAAGAAGATTTCAGAATTAATTCTACCTTTAGATTTGATTCTCCTAGTTTATATGGGACTTCTAAAGGGAAACAAATCTGATCCTATCATATTTAGGATATTAAGTTCGTATTTATTATTGTTATTATTATTTTCTTCTTAGTTTAAGGTTTATTTATATTATTTTGGTTTAATTGTAAGTAGGCATCATATAAGTCCACATATAAGGGGTCCATTAGGGTATACTTTAATTTGGAGTCACTATAAATAAGAGCATAATAAGACATGTAAGGTTAGACAATTTTCAGATCAATATACTTCTTTGCTGCACTTATTGTGTGTTAGTGGGATAATCTCCCTTCCTTGGTTCTCTAAAGAACTGAAAACGACTTATCGAAGAACAACTGTCATTGTGGCGTCATCCCTATACTTCTCGTTCGCGAATCAATATTCTTTGGGTGGGGGTCTCTGTTTTCAATAGTGCTGGTGCCTAGGTACAAATTATCTTTGTGTCACACTCCTATCAAACCTGATTTACTTGGCTTTCCGGGAATTGATGTCTTTGCGTGTGGGTTGCGTGACCACGTGATCAAAAGGTTCGCATCATATGGAAACCACCTTTCCAACATCAGTAGCAAGCCATGGCCATTTCGTCCTCCTTCAATATCTCTCTCATCTTCTCAAGTAACAGTGGTCACATTGCAGCCTTAAGCAGCATGGTTTCAGTCATGAGCATCGGCCGCATCTCCTCTGTTACAGCTATGAGCAACCATTGACTTAACTGTAACCAGTAGCAGAAGTTATAAGCCCCAACAACCTTGCTTCCTTATTTCTTTTCCCTTGAAGCATCTGCAGCAGCAGACATCTCTAGCCAAGGGAAGCGACAACGCCGGTAACATCTACAACTTCTTTTCTGGTCATGAAAGCCCCAACAACCAAGCAATAATCTTTTCCTCTCGATTGCACCAACACAGTGAGCACCACCTGTCAACAATGATATTTTCTTCCACAGCTTCCAACCTCTCCACACTGCAGCAAACAACTTCCCAAGCTAGAATATATGACTTATAATTCATGTATGGTTGTTGTTGCAAACTCGATCACTAGACAAGGCCAGAGATGGAGTTATGTGAGTTGGGCCGAGCTCAACTTGAATGGTCAGCCTAGGTCTAATCCTCTTTCATTTCATTTATATAAAAAAATTGTTGGGCTGTTTGTTGGCTCAACCAAACTGGTTTGAACTTGGGCTTCTAGCTCAACAAGCCTAGCTTTTAGATTAAGGGTATGTTTGTCAAACACATCTTAGTTGTCTTTCCTTTAGTTTTATTTGTCTTTATTTTAGTGTCTAGCCAAACAGATCTTTAAAAAAATTTGAAAAAAAATCAAGGACCATTTTAAAATTATTTATGGGTCTCTCGTATATTTTTTCAACTATTTCACTTAATATCAAAGTAGTAGACTTATATTGTAAGATACTAACCCAATATTAAAAATATTTGTTTTTCTCTAAAATTTCAAAAAATTCCAGAAATTCTAGAAAGTTTCCGCATTTCAAAAATACAAAAATATTTTTTTTCTTGCATACTACTAAATTTTAAAAAACTTCTCATGCATA
Organism: Populus nigra; assembly: GCF_951802175.1. NCBI lineage: Eukaryota > Viridiplantae > Streptophyta > Magnoliopsida > Malpighiales > Salicaceae > Populus > Populus nigra. The sequence continues at coordinate 10,333,920 of NC_084856.1, read as the reverse complement.
TTTTATATAAAAAAACGAATAAATGAGTATCATAACCAGTTTATGATTATCTATTAGAATTTGGCTAAAATTTCAAAAACACCACAAAAATTAATTTGTTTAAATAATATTTGTGTTATGAATTTTACAACATAATGCATACTCTCAGTATTAAATTAAATGAATTAATAGCAATAAATGATAGGATTTAGATGTAGACTTTAATATTTAGGGTTATAAAATTACATTATAAAATATACCTTCAAGTATTAAAGATACAAAAAAAGAACATAAATGCAATGTTAATTTTAGGGCTTTAGAACGGTTAGGATTTAACCTGATAAAGTAGAGATTTCCTCACGAATAGAGATCTACCTTGAATCTAGATAAGACCAATCAACAATGCAGTTTAATATAAGTATGGTGCACTGAGGTGATGCATCTTCTCCTTGCATAACCAGCACCCTTACCCAGACTTTCACAAACCATTTGGTTTCCTAATGCGAACCTCTTGATCACGTGGTCAAGTAACCCACAACGAAGATGATACAACTCCCCAAAACCTAAAAAATCAGGTTTGATAGGAGTGTGACATAATGAAAACATTTATAGAGTGATGCATCAACAACATATTTTTTAGTGTTTTAATCTTAGGGTTTTGGTTTCGGACCAAAACCTTTTTTTGACAAAATCATGTTGATTTATTGATAATCGAAGCAAATTGACCCTTGATTCTTAATCTATGCATGATTTCGAACAAAACCTTGCCTTTTGTTGTTTGAAGTATGGTCTGGTTTGATGTGTATGTTATTGTTTTTAAATTTGAATATTTTTCATTATTCTTTGTTTTTCTTGGTTTTTGATCTGTTTTTGTAAGAAAATTTTATGTTTTTTATTTTTGACTTCATTTCGGTTTAAATCTCTGTTTTTGGTTTGGTTTTGGGTTAAACCTTGATTTTTTTTTGTTCGGTCCATGATTGATTCAATGTTTTCAAATCGACCTAGTCAGGTTAAAATCAGGTCACTTGGTAAAGGCTTGTTTGGTTTGCTAATATTTTTGTGAAAGAGTTCTAGACTAAGGGGTTATTTGGAAAACACAACCTTAAACCTATTTTGACTATTTGGGTTTTGAATAAAAATGAGTTTTGCCAAACAAAACCCAAAAAAAAATTTTAAAAAAAAATTGAGGACCAATCTAAAATTATTTGTTGGTAACTTGCATATTTGTTTCAACAATTTTATTTAATATTTGGACTATATACTTACATTATAAGATGCAAGCCTAGTATTTAATACATACTTTTACCAAAATTTCAAAAAAACAAAAAAAATAAATTGAAAAAATCTTCTCATTTCAAAAATATAAAAAAAAATGAGTTTTGTTTGGTGTGCATACAACCAAGTCTCTCAAAAAATAATAATAAAATCATATTTTAAAAAAAATAAAAATACACAGTAAGTTTTAGCACTTTTTTATACATACAAAAAATATCTTCGCATGCACTTTTGGATTTAATAACCAGTTTATTAAATACTTGATTACTTGACCAATATTTTAATAATCTCCTTAAAAATTTTAATTCATGAGAATTAATGGTCAATGTTTTGATATAAAATGTTAAACTTACAAGTATGATTATATTTAAATACTATAATTGGGTGTATTTTGCACCACAATACATGAGTTGTGCAAAACTCAAAGCCTTCCATTATAGTTGAGCCTTGTCAAGAACTTTACATAGAGTTTGCCTATAAGAATTTATCTGGGCATACGAGCGTTAATAAATTCAAAATGCTAGATTTTTTTCCGTAAGAGTAATTGTTTTGAGCCATATGACCATCAGTTAGGAACCCATCAAAAGCTAGATTTTTTCATAAGATTAATTTTTTGAGTCATAGACTAACCATCGGTTAGGAACCATCAAAACCTTTAAACCACATAAAGACCATATAATACAACTTATTTCAGGTAAAGTACGCTAAAGGTACTAAAACGTTATCTAGCCATAACTAGTCCCTTGCCCTAGAATTTATAATAAGACCAGTATACTCGGGTCTCCTAGCAACCCAGAACCAAACAACTAGGTGCAGACTCCTTGACACCTAGGACACCACTCACATCGCGCGCTCACGTGTAATAGAATGACAACTCCACTAGAGCCCTTTTATTTTGACCGTTTTGGAGTAGACTTTGTGTGTTTTATGTTGTTTATTTGAATTGACGTGTTTAAATTTTTTACATTTGGCCTTTTTTTTTCACTTTAGCATGTTTTATCTTGCTCATTATATCTTGGATGTGGATGAATGTCTCCATGCTTCACTAGTTTATTTTATGATATATCGCTTTGAAATGCACACATATAGAAATTTTAGGTTAGGTGGGAAAGTAGCAACTTACTCTATGACTTTCAATCAAGATTTAAGTTCGTGAAACATCCAACTCTTTGCTGAGTGCTTAGACTAGCAATGATTGGTATACGTACCCTCTCATTACCTACTAAGCCCCTATATTACCTTTATGAGGGTAATCATTGGAACAACAAGAGATCCTTTTGAGACTAGATAATACCTACCTTAATATCTCACATAAAAAGACATAGAACCTTCTTATAAGAAGTATGTTTATTGTTGCATTAAGATATGGTTAACCTTAAAAAGCATCTTAAATTGCAGGACTTGGGATGATAACAAGGGCATCATTAAAGAGATGACCTATGTTGAATATGGGTTGAATTCTGAATCCTTACAGATGTTATAAAGGGCTTGGCTGAGATTGGATGATAATAGTAAATTGTCACCTATTATAGAAACGACTAGATGTTATAATGTGAGTTGCTTTAGAAACGACTTGAAGAAACTCATCTCACACATAAAAAGTATCCACAAGAATGAGTTCTTAAAGAAATATGGGAGGATAGTGGAAATCACGAAAGTGTCCATGCAAAATTCAGCAATTAAGGCCTTAATGTATTTTTGGGATCCCATATACTAGTGCTTGACTTTTAGGAATGTAGACATGTGTCCTACTTTGAAAGAATATTGTTTAATGACTGAATTCCCTCGAAATCTAAAGTCTACTTCTACCAAAGGCATGACAAAATGCTAATTGAATTGGTTGAATTGATCAAAGTTCCAGATCTCCATAAGATATTGAAGAAAAGTGTTACTGGCCTAAAGTGGAAGATGATCAAAAAGGTATTTGAAAGAAGGAAAGAATGATCAGGTTGGTGTTATTTCCAAACCTCACTAGAATAATCAGTTTAGAGGTGGTTGCAGCTTTTGTTGCATATGAAAATGCTCAAATAAATTCTATTAGCAGAAACTATCCTAACACAACCATTGTAAAAGGGTTAGTAAGTGATGAATGAGATGTGTGAACAGTTGTTGTATATATGACTAATTAGTCATATAGAAACCGAAAGGCTGATAGTTAACAATTTCTAATGGTTTAGTCAAGGACCACTAGAGATAGTTAAATAAGAGGAATGAAAGGACCTGAGCTAGGAAAACTAGAAAGTAAAATTGCAAGGAATCCTGCAAGGAAAAGTGAAGTGGAAAGCCTTATGGATGAGAGCAACAAATTGCTTGATGAGTTATAGGCAAAGACGATGGGTGCCTCTGATAGGAGTGGCTAAATATGTTAGTTATGCGGGTGCTTGGGTTGTGAGGCAACTTGGGGGTGTATAACATATGCCAAGGACAACCGGGTTATCCCAATTCTCTAGGTTATTCAAGGATCAATTTACTTTGGAAGTTATGAAGAACATCAAGCAAGACTAAAAAGCTTATGATTTTGGTCAATAAGGAATTAGATGGTCTGAAAGATCCGGTTACTAGTGATAAGTATCCAATATGGAGAAATCTATCAGTAGTCACCATCCCCATGACTTTTGAATTTGAAATCGAGAATTAACATCTAGAAGAAAGAGAATTAACAATGAGAAAGAGTTGAGGGGACAACTTAGAAAGACTCTAAATAGAGGTGTGCATCGGAAAAGCCCTATGATATGATGCGTATCAGCCCAACACCAAGCTTAATCATGCCAAAGACCCATTTGAGGTACCAAGTAGGCTAATTACAAGAGCTAGGGCAAAGAAGCTTAAGGAAACATTGAATGGGCTTGTTCATAACATATGGAGCAAGATGGACCTAGAATAGCTTGGGATGCCTAGAGAGCATGAAGGACATCCTCTAATTCATTTAATCCAAGTCCAAGAAGAGCTTAATTTGTGTGGATCGAAAGGTTGATAGATCTGATTTCCTAAGTTAGGAAGGATTAATTAATTATTCTCCTAATATATAAAGGAAACAAAATTGGCAGGAATAAAAGAGGGAGATTTTCTTCATTAATTGTCCATGCAAATTAAGAAAACCAAACACAACAAGGCATAAAGACTTTATAATTAATTTCACATTCAGATCAGATTTCCTAATTTATTTGGGACTTCTTAAGGGTGACAAATCTGATTCTAGCATATCTAGGATATTAATTTTGGATTTTTATTATTTTTATTATTTTCTTCTTAGTCTTTGGTTTATTATTACTTGTTTGGGTTAATTGTAAGTGGGCCTCATATAAGTCCATAAAAGGGGGGTCCATTACGGTTTATTTCAGTTTAGAGTTAGTATAAATAAAGTCATAACCAAATGTGTGAAGGCTACAGAGTTTTCGTATTAATAAAGATCTTGTCTTGCAACTTTGTTGTGTGAGTGGTGAGATATTTTTCCTTCCTTGGTTCTCTAAAGAACTGAAACGACTTATCGAAGAACAACTGACTTCGTGTCATCATTCTTATACTTCTCGTTCACGAATTAAAATTTGTTGAGTGGGGGTTTATGTTTCCAATAGTGCTGGTGCTTAGGTACAAGTTATCTTTATGTCACACTTCTATCAAACATGATTTACATGGCTTTTCGGTTTGCAAGTGGGTTGCGTGCCCAGGTGATCACGAGGTTCGCATCATGATATCCCTCGAGTAGTAAATCCTCATTGAAGAGAAATTGAGAAATTTTGCAGAGGTTGAGCTGGAGGAGAAAATGACAAGAAAATCATGTCTTTAGAGAAGCAACTGGAAGGAGAAAAGGCAACTAGAAACCAAGCAATAAATATCACAAAAAGAAGACTTATATCTAAAGCTACAAGGTCTGAATCAAGGTTTTAAGTTAGTAGATGAATATCATAAAGAGATGGAAATAACAATGATTCGGGCTAATATTGTTGAGGATAGAGAAGCCGCCATGGCTACATTTCTTAATGAGTTGAATTGGGACATTGCCAATGTTGTTCAACTATAACACTATATGGAACTAGAGAACATGGTTCACATGGCTACGAAAATGAAGAAACAACTTAAAAGGAAGGGACATGTTCAACCTGCGTTTAATTCGAGTTCTTCATCATCTTGGAAGCTGAATTTAAGGAAGGTACTGTCCAGCCGAGGTCATTTGTTCCTTCCAAAGTCGAACCACCAAAGGCCTTGTTGATGTCCATATTGGTTCCAAAGGTAAATCTAAAACTCAACCTAAACGTATTCATGATGTTAAATGTTTTAGGTGTCAGGAACATGAAAATTATGCTTCGGAGTGTCCAAACAAGAGAATCATGATGATTAGAGATAATAGTGATATCGAATCTGAAAGTCACATATTCGATTATTAAGGCATACCACCATTAGAGGATAATGATGGGGATGGGTTAGCATTACTAGTTGAGGAGTCCTTGGTTATAAGGCGAACACTTCAAGTTCGGATCAAAGAAGATGAAACTAATCAATAAAGGGAGAACATTTTCCATACGCGTTTCTATGTACAAAACAAGGTGTGTAGTTTAAATATAGATAGTGGAAGCTGTGTTAATGTTTTTAGTTCCACCCTTGTTAATAAACTGATTGTGTATAGTTAAGCATGTTAAACCATATACATTGCAGTAGCTCAATAATAGTGGTGAAGTAAAAGTGACTAAACAGGTGTGGTTCCACTTTCAATTGGGAAGTATGTTGATAAAGTTTTGTGGGATGTGGTACTAATACAAGCAAGTCATATTTTGTTGAGGAGACTATGACAATATGTTAGGAAGGCAATTCATGATGGTATAACCTGTTTAAGTGTAACAGGTACAAGAATAATGGTATACCATTATTTTTATTATTATGGTATACCATTATTCTTGTACCTGTTACACTTAAACAGGTTATACCATCATGAATTGCCTTCTCTCAACATTGACCGAACAGATTTGTATATACCATCATGAATTGCCTTCTCTCAATAATGGTATACCAGGGATTTATTGACATTTATTGGGAGAGAGAGAAAAGAGAGAAAGAGAGAGAGAGTGGTGCTGTCGGAGCTATATCTACTCCGTCCACCGTTGGATTATTCTCATTTTTGACTATGTTGTTCCTTCCAACCTTCTCTCAACATTGACCGAACAGATTTGTTATCCAATCAACGAGGTAAGAGATATTGATCTCGCAATATTTCTACTATTCTGCATTTTCAGTTCTGGAAGTATAGAGAAGTGGTGAAATTGCAGCATATTGCATGGATTTTCTTCATGATTTCTGTTATGGCTGTCATAGACATGAAGGCCTTTGCCATATGTGAAGATTAAATCACAGTTCTTTGGAAAAGTTTCAATTTTCTTGCTAGTTCCAGAGTGGTTTGTCGTAGCTTGATCTCCTTTGTTCACCGTTGGATCGTTACCATATTTGAGTATGTTGTTCTTCGGAACCTACTCTACGTCTGTTATTTCTGAGCTTAGGTTGCTTCTTGGACTCAGTTTATCTTATTAGAATTTTGCTCTCTCTAATATTTGTATGCTACCATAATGTCTCTATGTTCTTCTGTGGAAAATGTTCCAATGGTTAGCTCTCACATTGAACAACATAATCAAGTTAAGTCTGGACATACATTAAGATTAGAACTGCAAGATATGTTGAATAGCCATGTGATGAGGATTTCTCAGTTTCAAGCTGACTCTGATGCTAGTATAGAGAAACACTCTACTGCCCAAGCTTCTAATGTTGTTCCAGAAATGAACCATGTGTTGGGTTCTAAAGTTGATGAGGTGAAGGTAGGGTCTCATCAACAAGAACAACTAAAACCTAGACCCAAATTGAAATTTTTAAATGCTTTGAAGGGTTCTGGTGTTGATGACAATGAGGGTAGCAAGACCCTTGGCATTAGTTCAGTCCGTAATCTGCACTTTGCTCCCCCTACTATGACTGATGGTCGTGTGACAGTAGCTCCTCCTCTTGATGTGTTTGAAGATGGCTGTGAATTTTGGAAATCCACCCTAGTTGGTCATTTTGTGGGGCAGAAATTACCGTATCCCGTGGTTAATTCTATTGCCAAAAGAATATGGAGCTCCTACGGTCTATCAGAAGTTTTGTCTTCGGATAATGGCTTCTTCATCTTCACCTTTGATTCGGTTGATCATGCCATTAATGTGCTGGAAAGAGCCCCATGGCACATGGCAAACAGGCCTTTGGTGCTTAAACGTTGGCAACCGAACATGCAATTTTTGAAAGATGATTTGGCAAGAGTTCCAGTATGGGTTAAGCTGTATAATGTCCCTCTCGAGTATTGGACTATTAAGGGGCTGAGCTGTGTAGCGAGTGCTATTGGAGTCCCCCTTCATGCAGATCATACGACATTGTTGCGTAAAAGGCTTAGTTACGCAAGAGTTTGCGTTGAGATAGATGCTTCGAAGACGTTGGTTAAGGAATATGATCTTCGCTGTCCAAATGGGTTATTCATAACAATTTCAGCTGAATACGAATGGATACCGTCGAAGTGCAGTAATTGCAATGTCTTTGGACACACCACAGCGCTATGTGCTACTAATAACATTGATAATCTTAAAGTGGTGGCAGAGGGTAAGAGGAATCTAGGAGCTATGAACTCTAAATCTGCGGATAACAAGCCGAATCAGTTTCAGTGGCAGGTAGTTGGTAAACGAAACAAGGGTTCTGTGAGTGGGGAGAATGCTCCCTTGGCATCTAAAGTGGGTAATTGTGATGAGAATGGTTGTTCAACATCTGGTATACATATGCCTGATTGTAATATGAATGATCATGCGACATCAGATGTGTGCAATGCTGGTTGTCATGAAGATGAAAATCCTTCCTCTCCTCTTGTCTTGAAGAGTTTACGAGAAGACATGAAACAGGAGAAAGGGGCTGCAAGTACTGCTTTAGATCAAGATATGGACGCAATGGGAGGTGATACAGATGGGGAACCAACCGATATCATGACAACCCCTCAAACCCTGAATTCCACCGAAAGGGAAACTGTTAATCAGTTAGCTATTAAGGCTAGAGACTCTCTAGAGAAAAAGAAAAGGGGTTCAAAAGCCTCTTCAAAGAAGAATCAGAAATCTGGCTTCTCTCCAGGAGGCACGTCAAGGTAATCTTTGTGTTGTTGTTTGTACTCCTCTCTATTTTCCTATGATTATTGGATGTTGGAATATTAGAGGTTTGATACGGTGAAGGTGGATGTTGTTGGATACATGTATTCAAGAAGCGAAAGTAGATGATCTTCGGTATTCAGGAATGCATTATACTTGGTCGAACCAATGTCCTGAGAATCTGATCATGCGGAAACTAGATAGAGTACTTGTTAATGAGAAGTGGAATCTGAACTTTCCATTATCGGAAGCGAGATTTTTGCCTTCGGGTATGTCAGACCATTCTCCTATGGTGGTAAAGGTTATTGGCAATGATCAGAACATAAAGAAACCATTCAGATTCTTCGATATGTGGATGGATCATGACGAGTTCATGCCCTTGGTGAAGAAGGTATGGGATCAGAATTCGGGGGGTTGTCCAATGTATCAGCTGTGTTGCAAATTAAGAAAGCTAAAGCAGGAATTGAAACTTTTCAATATGGCTCACTTCTCTAACATTTCAGATAGAGTTAAAGATGCAAAAAACGAAATGGATAAGGCTCAACAGGCTCTGCATACAGCGCATGAGAATCCAATTTTGCGCATGCGAGAAAGGGATGCTGTTCGTCTATACGCTTCTACCGTCAGGGCTGAAGAGAGTTTTTTCAAACAGAAGGCAAGGATACAATGGCTTAGCTTGGGGGATCAGAATACTAGCTACTTTCACAAATCAGTAAATGGAAGACAGAATAGAAATAAGCTTCTATCACTTACAAGGGAGGATGGAGAGGTTGTCGAAGGACACGAGGCAGTCAAATCAGAAGTAATTGCATACTTCCATCGTGTGTTAGGAGTGGATCAGATGCCTAGGGTTCTGAACGAGGAAGTGATGGACTCGGCAATTAACTTGAAACTGTCTTCAACGCAACAGCATCTACTCGCACAAGATGTAACAAGGGAGGAGATTAAGCATGCTATGTTTAGTTTGAAGAACAACAAAGCCCCTGGTCCGGATGGCTTTAACGCAGGTTTCTTCAAAAGAATGTGGCACATAGTTGGGGAAGATGTAATCAACGCTGTTAGATCCTTCTTTCAGACTCGTAGAATGCTTAAAGAAATGAATGCTACATCCATTTCTCTTATTCCTAAAGTTGCTAATCCTACAAGGTTGACTGATTTTCGTCCTATATCTTGCTGCAATACAGTGTACAAATGCATCGCTAAGATTCTAGCTGGGAGAATCAAAGTTGTTTTGCCATCCTTAGTTGGTCCATATCAGACTGCTTTTATCTCAGGACGGCGAATCAGTGATAACATTCTTTTGTCTCAGGAACTAATGAAAGGCTATCATAAATCTACAGGACCTGCTCGTTGTGCTATGAAAGTTGATCTGATGAAGGCTTATGACTCGGTGCGGTGGGATTTCATTGACGCCATGTTAATAAAAATGGGATTCCCTAGAACAGTCATTGATTGGATCATGGTTTGTGTTACATCATGTCAATTCTCTATCAACGTCAATGGTGAGCTTGCAGGTTACTTTCAAGGGGGAAGAGGGCTGAGACAAGGGGATCCATTGTCACCATATTTGTTTGTCCTATGTATGGAAATCCTTTCGGGGCTATTCTGCAAGATGAGTGCCAACGAAGAATTCAAGTTCCACTGGAGATGCAAGAAGGACAAAATTTCTCATCTTTGTTTTGCTGACGACTTGATGATTTTTAGCAACGGGGATGTAAAGTCAATTCGTATGATCAGAACGGTGCTCACAAAGTTTCAAGACCTATCAGGTCTGTATCCAAATCCAAACAAAAGTGACATCTTCTTGAGCGGTGTGTTAAATGCTGAGAAGGAGCAAATTATTCATATTCTTGGGTTTAGAGAGGGGGAGCTCCCTATGAAATATTTGGGAGTACCTCTTCTCTCATCCAGACTAAAGGCTGTTTATTGTAAGGGCCTCGTGGATCGAATCACCTCTAAAGTTCGACATTGGACTTGTCGAACACTCTCGTATGCAGGACGGGTACAACTGATTAATTCAGTCTTATTTTCCATACAAGTCTATTGGGCATCTCTCTTTCTCTTACCTGGGCAAGTAACTAAAAATGTGGAGCAAATTATGAAATCCTTTCTTTGGTCAGGTTCAGATATGAGAACTACTGGGGCTAAAGTGGCTTGGGATCAGGTATGTCTTCCAAAAATGGAGGGGGGGCTAGGAATAAAACGGATAACAGAATGGAACAAGATTGCTTTGTTGAAACACATTTGGAACCTGTGCAATGACTCAGATGGCTCAATATGGTCTACTTGGATCAGATCCAATCTGTTGCGAGGTAGGAATTTCTGGACAATCAAGACACCACAGAATTGCTCTTGGGCTTGGGGAAAGATTCTAAAGCTGAGATCCTTAGCATGGCCGAAGATGAAGTACATCGTAGGAGATGGAATGACAACCTCTCTATGGTTTGACAATTGGCATCCTCACAGCCCACTCGCGGATTCTTACGGGGAAAGATTCATCTATGATTCAGGTATGGCCAAGAACGCGAAGGTGAATGTGCTAATTCATAACTCAGAATGGAAAACTCCTACCACCCAAGCTATTGGCTGGCACCCCATTATAGAAGCTATTCCTTCCAATTCTAATCCTAAAATGGGGCAAAAGGATGAGATAGTTTGGTTGGACTCACCAAATCACAGATTCTCGATCAAAGTAGCTTGGGAACAACTAAGACGTCATCGTCAGATGGTTGAATGGCATGACATTGTGTGGTTCAAGAATGCTGTTCCAAGACATTCATTTCTTCTATGGATGGCTGTCCAACAGAAACTCACAACTCAAGATAAACTTCATCGGTTTGGTATACATGGTCCCAATAGATGCTCGCTCTGCCTCCGCAACAATGAGGATCACAACCACTTGTTCTTTGAATGCTCCTATACTAAAGCGATCTGGTGGGATGTTTGTGACAGATGCGACATTCCAAGAATGACAAAAGGCTGGGATGAATGGATTCTATGGGCCACTGTCTCTTGGCATCGCAAGAGTTTCGTCAATTTTTCTCATAAACTGAGTTTTGCAGCTACAGTGTATCATGTATGGCAAGAACGGAATGCAAGGATCTTTGCTGGAATGTCTAGAACTTCAAATTTGGTCTTTAATCAAATCGAATGTATCATTCGTGATAAGCTTGATTTGATGAGGAATGTCGCACCAACAAATGAAAACAAAAGGATCCAACGAGCTTGGAGGGTGAATACCATAGATTCTTAATTTGTTAGTTAGCTGGTTGTATTGGTTTCCCTAACGAATCCAGTGAGGTTTCAGTGTTATGGTCGGTGGCTAGCTTGTAGCCATCTGTTGTTTTATGTTTCTGTTATGATTGTAAATCTGGGGTATGCCTCTTATAATGTTTGTATCTTCTTCTTTTAATACATACGTCAACTTACCAAAAAAAAAATAATGGTATACCATTTAAAAAGATGGTAAAACCATAACTCTTGTACCTCTTACACGCAAATAGGTATACGATGATTAAATAAAGTTAAAAGGTGATTCGATAAGTATAAGGATGACGCCAAGAAGTCAGTTGTTCTTTGATAAGTTATTTTTTCAGTTTTTTAGAGAACCAAGAAAGAGAAATTATTATCCCACCAACACACAACAAGTGCAACAAAAGAAGTTTATTGATCTGAAAATTGCGTAACCCTTACATGTCTGGTTATGCCTTTATTTATATGGACTCTAGACTAAAACAAACCCTAATGAACCCTTTATATAGACTTATATGAGACCCACTTACAATTAAACCCAAATAATATAAATAAAACCCTAAACTAAGAAGAAATAATAATAACAATAATAAATCTAAATTTAATATCCTAAATATGATAGGATCAAATTTGCTGCCCTATACAAGTCCTATATAAGCTAAGCGAAATCTGATTTGGAAAATTTGTACTATCGCCCCTTTAGATCCTTGATTAGCTTGGATTTCCTTATTTAACTTGGACAAATAAAAAAACAAAATTTCCCCTTTGTTGCTAATTTAAGTACTTTCCTTCCTAGGCTAGGAAAAACATTAAATAATCTTTCCCTCTTTAGGAATCAGATTTGCCGAAACTTCCTTGATTGTTTAGGAAGTTTAGGAACATAAATTGTTGACTATCTTTCCTTGTATCATTAGCCCCTTGTTCCACATGAATTGGGCTCTTCTTAGACCTGAATTAGATGAATTAAAGGTTGTCCTTCATGTTCCTTAGATGTCCCAAGCAACTAGGTCCATCTTGCTTCATATATTCTGTACAAGCCTTAGATGTCCCAAGCAACTAGGTCCTTAGATGTCCTAATGCTTCTTTAAGCTTCTTTGCCCTAGCTCTTATAATTAACCTAATTGGTACCTCTAATGGGTTGTTAGCATGATTACACTTAGTGTTGGGCTGATCCTCATCAAGACATCCCATTCCTAGGCTTGATGATATGTTAGATGAGTTATATGGATACTGTATTTTCTCTAAAATTGACGTGAAAGCGGGTATCATCAAATTAGGATGAAAGAAGGTGATGAATGGAAAACAACATTTAAGAGTAAGCATGGTTAGTAATGTTGTGTGGACTTACAAATACACCTAGTATGATTATGCGTTTAATGAATCATGTGTTACGTGCATTCATATGTATGTTTGTGGTTATGTATTTTGATGACATTCTGATCAATAACAAGAACTTAACTAAGCATCTTGATCATGTGCGTAATGTACATAATGTGTTGCGTAGTGAGAAATTGTATGCTAATCTTAAAAAATGTACCTTTTTGCATGAAGAAAATTGTGTTTCTTGGCTATGTTGTAACTTCACAGGGTATTGAGATGGCTGAAGAGAAAGTTTAGGCTATCTCCCATTGACCTACACTAAAATTGGTAAGTGAGAAAAGGAGTTTTCATGGGTTAGCTAGTGATGCCAACCTCGTGATCATGTGGTCACACAACCCACAAGTAAATACACAATTCCCGGAAAACCAAATGAATCAGGTTTGATAAGAGTGTGATACAAACATAAATTGTACCTAAGCACTAACACTATTGGAAACAGAAACCCCCACCCAACGATTATTGATTCGCAAATGACAAGTATAAGGATGACACCACGAAGTCAGTTGTTCTTCGATAAGTCGTTTTTCTGTTCTTTAGAGAACCAAAGAAGGAAGAGTATCCCACCAACCCACACCAAGTGTGACAAAAGAAGTTTATTGATCTGAAAATTGCATAATCTTACATGTCTGGTTATGCCATTATTTATACTGACTCCGAACTAAAATAAACTCTAATGGACCCCTTATGTGGACTTATAGGATGTCCACTTACAATTAAACCCAAATAATATAAATAAACCTTAAACTGAGCAGAAAATAATAATAACAATAATAAATCTGAATTTAATATTCTAAATTTGATAGGATCAGATTTGTGCCCTTTAGAAGTCCCATACAGGCTAGGAGAATCAAATCTGAAGTTGCCTTCTCTTTAGTTCCCTTGTTTGCAAAGTATTCTTACATGACTTGGAAACTTATTTAATGATAAATTCTTTTTTTTTGGCAAGTTGACGTATGTATTAAAAGAAGAAGATACAAACATTATATGGGGCATACCCCAGATTTACAATGATAACATAAACATAAAACAACAGATGGCTACAGGCTAGCCACCGACCATAAAACTGAAACCTCACTAGATTCGTTTGGGAAACCAATACAACCGGCTAACTAACAAATTAAGAAACTATGGTATTCACCCTCCAAGCTCGTTGGATCATTTTGTTTTCATTTGTTGGTACGACATTCCTCATCAAATCAAGCTTATCACGAATGATACATTCGATTTGATTAAAGACCAAATTCGAAGTTCTACACATTCCAGCAAAGATCCTTGCATTCCGTTCTTGCCATACATGATACACTGTAGCTGCAAAACTCAGTTTACGAGAAAAATTGACGAAACTCTTGCCATGCCAAGAGACAGTGGCTCATCGAATCCATTCATCCCTTTCTCTGATCCCTGATTGTATCCACGAGGCCCTTACAATAAACAGCCTTTAGTCTGGACGAGAGAAAAGGTACTCCCAAATATTTCATAGGGAGCTCCCCCTCTCTAAACCCAAGAATATTAATAATTTGTTCCCTCTCAGCATTTAACACACCGCTCAAGAAGATGTCACTTTTGTTTGGATTTGGATACAGACCTGATAGATCTTGAAACTTTGTAAGAACAGTTCTGATCATACGAATTGAGTTTACATCCCCGTTGCTAAAAATCATCAAGTCATTAGCAAAACAAAGATGAGAAATTTTGTCCTTCTTGCATCTCCAGTGGAACTTGAATTCTTGGTTGGCACTCATCTTGCAGAATAGCCCCGAAAGGATTTCCATACATAGGACAAACAAATATGGGGATAATGGATCCCCTTGTCTCAACCCTCTTCCCCCTTGAAAGTAACCTGCAAGCTCACCATTGACGTTGATAGAGAATTGACATGATGTAACACAAACCATGATCCAATCAATTACTATTCTAGGGAATCCCATTTTTATTAACATAGCGTCAACAAAATCCCACCGCACCTAGTCATAAGCCTTCATCAAATCAACTTTCATAGCACAACGAGCAGGTCCCGTAGATTTATGATAGCCTTTCATTAGTTCCTGAGACAAAAGAATGTTATCACTGATTCTCCGTCCTGAGATAAAAGCAGTCTGATATGGACCAACTAAGGATGGCAAAACAACTTTGATTCTCCCAGCTAGAATCTTAGCGATGCATTTGTACACTGTATTGCAGCAAGATATAGGACGAAAATCTGTCAACCTTGTAGGATTAGCAACTTTAGGAATAAGGGAAATGGATGTAGCATTCATTTCTTTAAGCATTCTACGAGTCTGAAAGAAGGATCTAACAGTGTTGATTACATCTTCCCCAACTATGTGCCACATTCTTTTGAAGAAACCTGCGTTAAAGCCATCCGGACCAGGGGCTTTGTTGTTCTTCAAACTAAACATAGCATGCTTAATCTCCTCCATTGTTACATCTTGTGCGAGTAGAAGCTGTTGCGTTGAAGACAGTTTCAAGTTAAATGCCGATTCCATTACTTCCTCGTTCAGAACCCTAGGCATTTGATCCACTCCTAACACACGATGGAAGTATGCAATTACTTCTGATTTGACTGCCTCGTGTCCTTCGACAACCTCTCCATCCTCCCTTGTAAGTGATAGAAGCTTGTTTCTATTCTGTCTTCCATTTACTGATTTGTGAAAGTAGCTAGTATTCTGATCCCCCAAGCGAAGCCATTGTATCCTTGCCTTCTGTTTGAAAAAACTCTCTTCAGCCCTGACGGTGGAGGCGTATTTACGAACAGCATACCTTTCTCGCATGCACAAAAGTGGATTCTCATGCGCTGTATGCAGAGCCTGTAGAGCCTTATCGATTTCATTTTTTGCATCTTTAACTCTATCTGAAATGTTGGAGAAGTGAGCCATATTGAAACGTTTCAGTTCCTGCTTTAGCTTTCTTAGTTTGCAACACAGCTGATACATTGGACAACCCCCCGAATTCTGATCCCATACCTTCTTCACCAAAGTCATGAACTCGTCATGATCCATCCACATATCGAAGAATCTGAATGGTTTCTTTATGTTCTGATCATTGCCAATAACCTTTACCACCATAGGAGAATGGTCTGACATACCCGAAGGCAAAAATCTCGCTTCCGATAAGAGGAAGTTCGGATTCCACTTCTCATTGACAAGCACTCTATCTAGTTTCCGCATAATCAGATTCTCAGGACATTGGTTCGACCAAGTATAATGCATACCTGAATACCGAAGATCATCTACTTTCGCTTCTTGAATACATGTATCAAATCTGTCTATAGTACCAGCCCACGTAGTAGACCCTCCTAACCTGTCCGACTGGTTGCGGATAGCATTAAAGTCACCCATAAGAATCCACGGGGTTGACTCCCATCCATCACTACGACTCACTATATCAGACCATAATGCCTCACGTAAGGAAGCATTATTGTCTCCATAAATAATTGAAGTATTGAAACTGATTTTGGTAGCTAATATAGTGACAGAAACATGAATAGCATGGTCTGACATTCCGAAAACATCCACCTTCACCGTATCAGCATTCCAACAAACCCAAATACGACCACGACAAGAGAAATCATAATTATACAAGAAGGACCAAGAACGCAGAAGTTGAGAAACATTATCTTTATTCTTGTCTTTAACTCGAGTTTCAACCAGACCAAAAAGAGCAATCCTCTCTTACCAAAAAAAAAAATCTGAATGCTTTATAGGATCATTCAAGCCTCTAATATTCCAACATCCAATAATCATAGGAAAATAGAGAGGAGTACAAACAGCAACACAAAGATTACCTTGACGTGCCTCCTGGAGAGGAGCCAGATTTCTTATTCTTCTTTGAAGAGGCTTTTGAACCCTTTTTCTTTTTCTCTAGAGAGTCTCTAGCCTTAATAGCTAACTGATTAACAGTTTCCCTTTCGGTGGAATTCAGGGTTTGAGGGGTTGTCAGGATCGTTGACGTTAACTCCTTATCGGTTTGTTCCCCATCTGTATCACCTCCCATTGCGTCCATATCTTGATCTAAAGCAGTACTTGCAGCCCCTTGCTCCTGTTTCGTGTCTTCTCGTAAGCTCTTCAAGACAAGAGGAGAGGAAGGATTTTCATTTTCATGACAAGCAACATTACGCACATCTGATGCCGCATGATCATTCATATTACAATCAGACATGTGTATACCAGATGTTGAACAACCATTCTCATTACAATTACCCACTTTAGATGCCAAGGGAGTTCATAGCTCCTAGATTCCTCTTACCCTCTGCCACCACTTTAAGATTATCAATGTTATTAGTAGCACATAGCGCTGTGGTGTGTCCAAAGACATTGCAATTACTGCACTTCGACGGTATCCATTCATATTCAGCTGAAATTGTTATGAATAACCCATTTGGACAGCGAAGATCATATTCCTTAACCAACGTCTTCGAAGCATCTATCTCAACGCAAACTCTTGCGTAACTAAGCCTTTTACGCAACAATGTCGTATGATCCGCATGAAGGGGGACTCCAATAGCACTCGCTACACAGCTCAACCCCTTAATAGTCCAATACTCGAGAGGGACATTATACAGCCTAACCCATACCGGAACTCTGGCCAAATCATCTTCCAAAAATTGCATGTTCGATTGCGAACGTTTAAGCACCAAAGGCCTGTTTTCCGTGTGCCATGGGGCTCTTTCCAGCACATTAGTGGCATGATTGACAGAATCAAAGGTGAAGATGAAGAAACCATTATCCGAAGACAAAACTTCTGATAGACCGTAGGAGCTCCATATTCTTTTAGCAATAGAATTAACCACGGGATACGGTAATTTCTGCCCCACAAAATGACCAACTAGGGTGGATTTCCAAAATTCGTAGCCATCTTCAAACACATCAAGTGGAGGAGCTACTGTCACACGACCATCAGTCATAGTAGGGGGAGCAAAGTGCAGATTACGGACTGAACTAATGCCAAGGGTCTTGCTACCCTCATTGTCATCAACATCAGAACCCTTCAAAGCATTTAAAAAATTCAATTTGGGTCTAAGTTTTAGTTGTTCTTGTTGATGAGACCCTACCTTCACCTCATCAACTTTAGAACCCAACACATGGTTCATTTCTGGAACAAGATTAGAAGCTTGGACAGTAGAGTGTTTCTCTCTACTAACATCAGAATCAGCTTGAAACTGAGAAATCCTCATCCCATGGCTATTCAATATATCTTGCAGTTCTAATCTTAATGTATGTCCAGACTTAACTTGATTGTGTTGTTCAATGTTAGAGCTCACCATTGAAACATTTTCCACAGAAGAACATAGAGACATTATGGTAGCATACAAATACTAGAGAGAACAAAATTCTAAGAAGATAAATCGAGTCCAAGAAGCAACCTAAGCTCAGAAATAACAGCAACCTAACTCATAAACAACAAGATGCAGATTAGTTCATGAAGGAAGAAGAGACTTACAGAATTACGAGGCCAATATCTCCCAGCACACTGATTGTAACAATAATCCGTTCGGTCAAGATGTAGAGTAGGTTCTGAAGAACAACATACGAAAAATTGGTAACGATCCAACGGTGAACAAAGGAGATCAAGCTACGACAAACCACTCTGAAACTAGCAAGAAAAATGAAACTTTTCCAAAGAACTGTGAGTTAATCTTCACATATGGTAAAGGCCTTCATGTCTATGACACCCATAAGAAAAATCATGAAGAAAATCCATTCACTATGCTGCAACTTCACCACTTCTCCATAGTTCCAGAACTGAAAATGCAGAATAGTAGAAATATTACGAGATCAATATCTCTTACCTCGTTGATTGGATAACAAATCCGCTTGGTCAATGTTGAGAGAAGGTTGGAAGGAACAACATAGTCAGAAATGAGAACAATCCAACGGTGGACGGAGTAGATGTAGCTCCGACACCACAACACTCTCTCTCTTTCTCTCTTTTCTCTCTCTCTCTAGTTTCTGTTTATTTTCTCTCTCTTTTTAATGATAAATGATAAATTCCTACTATAATAAAGATAGAATAATTGTTTTCATACACCATAAGGTTTCCACATTAAAATGGAGTCCATATCACATATGATATGATCCGGGAAATACAAAAACAATCAAATTTGGATTCTGACATAAAATGCACAACTATCCAGTTTCATGATAACAATCATAATTCTCAATCCGACCGGTGGATCAAGTTGAAATATTATATGGAGTCTCCTGACATGTTGTCTTACCTTGGGTTAAAATTTCAGGTTTATCAGATTTCAAAAAGGAAATGCAATACTGGTCACCAAAGACTGTATGAATTTTATTATTTACATCCTTTTGACTTGTGGACCTCTTATTTGGCTAGGATTCTTTTTCTATAAGGATGTGACAACTTGTTTTAAGAACTCCTAGTTCTACAAGGATCTTTAATGGGCTGCAATATAGTTTCCAAGGGTGGCAAGGATTCATAAATGTTCAGAATCCTTTTCTTACAAGGTTTCCTTATTCATTCTAGCTACAACAAGGAAAGAAGACTTCAGAATTAATTCTACCTTCAGATCAGATTTCCTAGTCTATTTGAAACTTCTTAAGGGTGACAAATATGATTCTAGCACATTCAGGGTAATAATTTTCGGATTTTATTATTTTTATTATTTTCTTCTTAGTCTTTAGGTTATTATTACTTATTTGGGTCAATTATAAGTGTGCCTCATATAAGACCACCTAAGAGGGGTCCATTAGGGTTTTTTAAGTATATAGAGTTAGCATAAATAAATGCATAATCAAACATGTAAGGTAGACAATTCAGATTAATGAAACATCTTGTTTGTCGTACTTTGTGTGTGTGTTGGTGAGATACTCTCCCTTTCTTGGTTCTAGAAAGAACTAAAAAACGACTTATCGAAGAACAACTGACTTCGTGGCGTCTCTTTATACTTCTCGTTCGCAAATCAAAATTCATTGGGTGAGGGTTTCTGTTTCCAATAGTGATGGTGCCTAGGTACAAGTTATCTTTGTGTCACATTCCTATCAAACTGGATTTACTTGGCTTTACGGGAATTGATGTCTTTGCTTGTGGGTTGCGTGACCACGTGATCACGAGATTCACATCAACACATGTTGCCCATCAAATACCCTTACAAGACTAGGATATTACCAAAACCAGCTGTCATTTCTTTGTAGGAAAAGAATCCTAGCCAAATAGGAAGTCCACAAGTCAAAATAAAGTAAATAACAAAATTCGTACAGACTTTGTTAACTAGTGTTGCGATGCCTTCCTGAATTTTAATTGACCTGAAATGTGAGCCCAAGGTAGGACGACATGTCAGGAGACTCAACGTAAAATTGTAGCTCGATCCAACTATCAGATTGAGAATTATGATTGTTTCTGTAAAACTAGACAGTTGCGCATTTTACATCAGAATCAGAATCTGAATGTTTTTTCATTGTCTGAATCGTATCATTCCCTTGCTCTTCAAAATGAATCATGCTCAAATCATTAACAGGGATAAGGGACAGTTTTAGCCTCTTTTTGAAGCATTTAGAGTTCTTTTCTTGCCAAAAAAACATCGCCAACAACTATGGATGAAAGTAGCAACCTTTCTCTTTCCTCTATCATCATTGTGGCCTTTTTGCTCCTCTTTCTAAAGCTTGCTGAGCAACGACTAATGTCGTTAACACATAAAGTTCTTGCTGCATCTCACGGGATAAACTCTTGGTTTCTTTTTTGAGAACATTAATCTCTTTATTTCTCTCCTTTTAATACCACCTCTCCTTTTAAATCCTCCTTTTCTTTTGCCATAATACATCATCAGAATAAATGAAATCCTGATTGTAATACTCCCTTTGCATTTCTTTTGCCATAAGTCCATGCGGTTGCACTCTAGATTTTGCCTTTCTACAAGCAATGCACTGTTCACAAATTCGTTGCACATCTCTTTTCATCTTTGGCCAACAGAAATGCTCATGCAATACATCCAAGGTTTTTGTAATTCCAAAGTGACCCATTAAAGTGACCCTTATGCTTCACGAACAAGCAATTCACACAAAGAACTAGCAGGAACACAATCTATTCTCTTTGAACAAATAACCATCCATCAAATAAAACTTACTAGAAGTTGAATGTCCACATGCATTATAAGTCTCGAAAAAGTCAGAATCATTATCATATAATTCCTTCACATATTCAAAGCCTACCAATCTAGTATTCATGGTGTGTAAAAGAACATACCTGCGCGAAAGTGCATCAGGTACGATGTTCTCTTTACCTTGCTTATACTTGATTACATAAGGAAAGGTTTCAATGAATTCAACCCATTTTATATGTCTCCTATTCAACTTACCTTATCCTTTCAGATGTTTCAAAGACTCATGATCCGAATGGATTACAAACTCTTTTGGCTACAAGTAATGATGTCATGTCTCAAGTGCTCTTACCAATGCATAGAGTTCTTTGTCGTAAGTGGGATATTTCAAGGTCGCTCCACTTAACTTCTCACTAAAATACACAACAGGTCTCCGATCCTGCATCAAAACAACATACAATTTCTCACTACGCAACACCCTAAGTACATTACGCAAATGATCAAAATCCTTAATTAAGTTCTTGCTATAGATCAGAATGTCATCAAAATACACAGCCACAAACTTGCCTATGAATGCATGCAACACATGATTCATTAAATACATAAACGTACTAGGTGTATTTGTAAGTCCAAATGACATTACTAACCATTCGTACAAACCATGCTTCTTCTTAAATGTTCTTTTCCACTCATCACCTTCCTTCATCCTAATCTGATGGTACCCACATTTCAAGTCAATTTTAGAGAAAATACAGGATCCATGTAACTCATCTAACATGTCATCAAGCCTAGGAATGGGGTGTCTATACTTTACCGTTATGTTGTTGATGGCTCAGCAATCAACACACATCCTCCATGTTCCATCCTTCTTAGGCACAAGTAGCACGGGTACAGCACACGGGCTCATACTCTCGCGAATGTATCCATTTCCCATCAGCTCATCAACTTGCCTTTAAAGCTCTTTCATCTCCTTGGGATTACTTCTATAGGCTGGTCGGTTAGGAATTGAACCTCCGAGTATGAAATCAATCTGATGCTCTATCCCCCTCAATGGTGGTAATTTGCTAGGAGTATCGTCGGGGAACACATCATCAAACTCCTGCAAACTCCTATAACAAAGAAATAGCAACACTAGGCACAATATGATCAAGATCATTAGTATTAAAGTAAGCCTCCTTGTACACAAGTAAAATCATTAGCTTGTTAGTGAAAAATACAGATCTTACCTCACCATCTCTAGCAAAAAAATTAGGTTGTTTCTTTAGTTTTTCCACACAATTCTCATCACCCTTCCTGACTTTCTTAACTCCTCTTGTCTTACCTCCACTCTCGGCTAGGTTTGGGTGTTTTAAGTAGTGGTCGAATGGTCTGATTTGTTTGGAGTGTTGGCTGAATATTTGTTTGTGTTTGGATGGGTGGTCGAATGGGTTGTAGTGGTTTGGGTTCTAGCCGAATCTGATGGTCTTCTCTCCCCTTGTTCCTCACCTTGATTTTCTCTCCCCATCGCCTCATGCTCACTCTTTAGTTTTATTTGATCATCATACACCTGTTTGGGTGTAAGAGGTGCAACAATAATGGTTTTACCATTTTTTACAATGGTACACCTATTTTTAACCCCATCATGAATTGCCTTCCTATCATATTATCATGCTCTCCCTAACAAGATGTGACTTGTTTGCATTGGTACCACGTCGCACAGAACTTTATCAATATATTTCCCAATCAAAAATAGAAGCACAACCTGTTTAGTCACTTTCACTTCACCACTATCATCCAACCATTGCAATCTATATGGTTTAGCATGCTTAACAGTACACAAATTCGGTTTACTAACAAGGGTGGTACTACAAACATTAACACAGCTTCCACTATCTATAATTAAACCACACACCTTGCTTTGTACATAACAACGCCTATGGAAGATGTTCTCCCTGTGGTGATTAGTTTCATTTTCCTTGACCTGAACCTGAAGTGTTCGCCTTATAGCCAAGGACTCCTCTAAAGCATAATGTCCATGTCCCTGACACCTGAAACATTTAACATCACGAGTACATTTAGGTTGAGTTTTAGATTTACCATTGGCATTAGTAGAGACATTGATACGACAAATGATTGATTTCTTCTCCCAAGTGCAAGAGTATCAAAGTAATAAATAACTCGGCAAGACCGGGGTCGAACCACATGGAGGTTAACCATATAAATTATAAAATATAATAATAATAATAATAATAAGTTGAAGAGAGCTTTGAGATGTGATATTGATATAAGGATTAAACAATGATAAAAACAATTCTCAAGGTTCAAACAAGTATAGTATAAACTCTTATTACTCAACTGGAAACCACACACAAAGGAAGTTCCAACCGGATTATAAATTGTTAACATGATTACATTAGTTATCTTATTTGAATAATGCTAATACTTGTAAATATTGTCAGGCATTCATGATTATAACTTATGTTAACAACAAATCAAGTTCCTTTTATAGCACAAGTGTCGGTTATACCTACGGTTTGGGCTATGAAAGTGCCAAGTATTTGTTGTACCAAGGGCTAGATTAACCATTTAACAAGCAAAATATTAAAAGTAAACAAGATAACAAATATAAAACATGTTAGTATTATAGCCTTCCGATCAAACTGCCATGGACGCTCTAAAAGTAAGTGACTAGCATGCATTTGGACTACATCACACATAACCTCATCAGAATACTTCCCAATAGCAAACACAATCATTACTTGCTTGGTAACCTTCACTTCACCACACTCATTCAATAAAAGAATCCTACTACAACTTGGAAACAACATGTGTGGCTACCTTTTCCTTTTGTTTCTAGGATTAAGAGGCTACATCGAAGGCTATAAATAAGCCTTGAATCAGTTCTGTAATATTTTACTTCCTTCTCTTCTTCTCATGGCAGAACATGGATTTAGTATTAGGGGCTTTATTTTATTTTGTTAGCTACAGCTAAAGGCTTGTTTGGATTAAGTTATAGTCTTTTCAGTTAAGGGTTTTGGGTTAGTTTTGAGTGGACCTCATATAAGTCCACATAAAGGGTCCATTAGGGTTAATTTTTAAACTATTTAAACTCATGTAAGCCAAAATTTCAGCAGCATTTGATGATTATTACTTCTGATTTTTTCAATTTTAACATGTGAAAGTGATTCTTACATTCTTCAGTTCTTGAACGAACTGAATTTGACTTATCGAAGATTAACTGGCTTTGTGTCGTCATTCTACTCATTCCAATAGTATGGTGCTTTGGGACAGGTTTCTATTATGTCACACTCCTATCAAACATATTTCAGCTTTCTGGAATCAGATCTCAATCTTGATAGTGGGTTGCGTGATCACGATGTTCGCATCAAAGGCGATTCATGATGGGTTTAGAAATAGGTTCACTATTGTAAAGGATGGTAAAATCATAACTCTTGTACCTCTTTCTCCAAAACAAGTGTATGATGATCAAATGAAATTAAAAAGGGAGTGTGAGGATTGGAAGAGTGAAAATTCACGTGAGGACAATGGTGAGAGAAGACCATCACATTTGGCTAAACCTAAATCATTAATTAAACCGGTTGAGAATGGAGGTAAAACCCGAGGAGTGAAAAAATTAAGCTTAAGTGATGATAATAATGTGGAAAAATTAAAGAAACAAACTAAGTTTTATGCAAAAGGAGCTCAAATCAGAAGGCTTATTTTAACTAACAAGCCAATGATCTTACTTGTGTATAAGAAGGCTTATTTTAACTCTAACGATCTTGATTATGCTATTCCTAGTGTGGCTATTTCTTTGTTACAGGAGTTTGATGATGTATTCTGTGAAGACATCCCTAGTGGATTACCACCATTAAGGGGAATTGAATATCAGATTGACCTTGTACCTGGAGCATCGATTCCTAGCTGTCCAGCCTATAGAAGCAACCTTGAGAAAAGGAAGGAGCTTTAAAGGCAAATAGATGAGCTGATGATGAAGGGGTACATTCGTGAGAGTATAAGCACTTGTGTTGTGCCAGTGTTACTTGTGCCTAAAAAGGATGGAACATGAAGGGTGTGTGTCGACTGTCATGCCGTCAACAACATAACAGTAAAGTATCGACATCCTATTCCTAGGCTTGATGACATGCTAGATAAGTTACATGAATCATTTATTTTCTCTAAAATTGACTTAAAAGGTGGGTACCATCATATTAGGATGAAAGAGAGTGATAAGTGGAAAAATGCATTTAAGACTAAGAATGGTTTGTATGAATGGTTAGTCATGCCGTTTGGACTTACAAATACGCCTACTACGTTTATACGTTTAATGAATCATGTATTGCATTCATTTATAGGTAAGTTTGTTGTTGTGTATTTTGATGATATTTTGATCATTTGAGTAATGTATTTAGTGTATTGCACAGTGAGCAATTGTATGCTAATCTTAAGAAGTGTACCTTTTACATGAAGAAAATTATGTTTCTTGGCTATGTCATAAGTGCGCAGAGTATCGAGATGGACGGGGAGAAAGTTAAGGTCATCCGGGATTGGCCTACACCAAAATCAACAAGTGAGGTAAGGAGTTTTTATAGAAGGTTTGTGAACGATTTTAGTACTATTGTTGCACCTTTAACTGAAATTGTAAAAAAGTATATTGAATTTAAATGGAATGATGAACAGAATCAGGCTTTTAATTTATTGAAAGATAAATTTTGTTCGGTGCTTGTTTTAGCTTTGCCAAACTTTACGAGAGCTTTTGAAGTTGAATGTGATGCGTCAGGTATTGGTATAAGAGCTGTGTTAATAGAGGATATGAGGCCTATTGCGTATTTTAGCGAAAAACTTAATGGGGCAACCTTGAATTACCATACATATGACAAGGAGCTCTATGCCTTGGTAAGAACTTTAGAGACGTGGCAACATTACCTATGGTACAAGGTGTTTGTGATACATTCTGATCATGAATCATTGAAGCATTTGAAAGAGTAAGGTAAGTTGAGTAGGAGACATGCTAAATGGGTTGAATTTATTGAAACCTTTTCCGTATGTGATCAAGTATAAGGATGGTAATTTTTGGATTTTCATTATTTTCTTGAATACTTATAATATTCAAATATAAGGAAAGTAATTAAATCAGCAACAAAAGAGGAAATGTTTTTTTTCTTATTTGTCCTTGTTAAACAAGGAAATCCAAGCTAATCAAAGACATCAAAGGGGGTAGCAAAATAAATTTTTGAAATCAAATTTCTCCTAGTTTAATTGGGACTTTTTAAGGGTGACAAACTTGATTCTAACATATTTAGGATGGTAATTTTTGGATTTTTATTATTTTCTTCTTAGTCTTTGGGTTATTATTACTTATTTGGGTCAATTGTAAGTGGGTTTCATATAAGTCCACCTAAGGGTAGTCCATTATGGTTTTTTTAAGTCTAGAGTCAGTATAAATAAAGGCATAACCAAACATGTAAGGGTTACGCAATTCAGATTAATTAAACTTTTTGTTTGTCGCACTTGTTGTGTGTTGGTGGAACAATCTCCCTTCATTGGTTCTCTGAAGAACTGAAAACGACTTATCGAAGAACAATTGGTTTCATGGCGTCATCCTTATACTTCTCGTTCATGAATCAATATTCGTTGGGTGGGGTTTTCCATTTCCAATAGTGTTGGTGCCTAGGTACATCTTAGTGTCACACTCCTATCAAACGTGATTTATTTGGCTTTCTAGGAATTGGTGCCTTTGCATGTGGGTTGCATGACCACATGAACTCGGGGTTTGCATCATTATAAGAACCTCAATCTAACCAAATGCATTCCTAGGTAAAAACCATCATGGAAAAACCAAGGCTGAACTATATACTGAATTGTATCACCAACATATCTCAAACACAACTAAATGCTTACTATAAAGAATCCAAGCCTCAACCTGAACCGTATTAGGATTGCTAGACTGGAGATTAAGGTTAGCCAAGATAAAGACAAATATTTTGGTTCTAGTTAAAAAGGATCGCCAGATTGGGGTCTCAGGTTGATCGAGCTGAAGATAAATTGTTGTTATGGTTAAATGAAATCTCCAGATTGGGATCGTAGGTAAGATAAAGATTTTGATTTCTAGTTAAAAGGAATCATCAAATTAGAATTTCAGGGTAGCCGAGCTGTGAAACCAAAGTTCTAATTCAAGGGAATCGTTAAGATGCAGGAGTTTAGGTCGACTGAATTGAAAACAAAAATCACCACGAAAGATTTCATTTCTGATTAGGATAATATTCTCCACAACTTAAATACTCACAAAAAGAGAATGCTACAAAGGCATCTCTACAGTCAAGATTTGAAAGTAACTTGCATGGACTTACTCGAGTAAATTGGGAGGATGAACCAGCAAAAGAGACCACCTTAGAAATTATAACCCTCTGCAATGAAAAAGAGATTGTGAAGAAATGGGGAACTTATATTTTGAAATGCATGCATTGTATATGGTTTAATCTCAACTTTGAAATAGTATTGGTGCAAGATTTGTCAATCAAGAGGAAAGGAGGTGAAATCTGCATGAGTGAATGAATGTCAAGACATGACAAAGAAATATCATCCATATGGTGTGGATAACTAAGGTCATAAGATAAGGTACTCGTTTTAAGAGTTTACCCTTAGCAAGTATTTTGTTTTAGGAAAGTTTTGAAGAATGTTAATGATGATCTTAGTTTGAATTTCAAAATAGGCAGGTAACCCTTGAAAATAAACCACTTTCAAGGAAACATGGATACTTGCTAAAGTTCTTTTTGGAATTTGAAAAAAGTAGGCCGCCCACGAAAATAGACCAGTTTTTTATTTTAAAAATGGACAGGTCGTCCATGAAAATAAATCAATTTCAGGGGAGTATGGATGTTTGCTAAAGTTCCTTTTGAAATTTGAAAAGGGCATGTCGCCTATGAAAATAGACCAATTTCAAGGAAACATGGACGCTTGCTAAAATTCTTTTTGAAGTTTGAAAATGATAGGGTGCCCATGAAAATAGACCAGATTTTGAATTTTAAAATGGATTAAAATCCAAATTGACCTTGCCTGGACCGGGCTGAAATTTTACATGGAGTCTCCTGGCATGTTTTCTTACCTTGGGTTAAAATTTCAGGTAAATCGGAGTTCGGGAAGGCACTATTAACAATGGCAGTGGGGGCACAAGGCTAAGGTGGGCTGATTATAATAATTTTGAGGAGGATGTTAATGATATTGGTGATGGTGGTCTTAAGGATGAGACCATAGACCATTGGGAAGGTTTTCTACAGCCTAGAAACTGAAGGGATTTCATGTATTTTGATGAGGTGTTATAACAAAAGAAAAGGCGATTCAAAAGGAGAAATAAAAAGATTAGTGTTTTAAAAAAAGAATCCAAGAGTCTATCCTGTATTCCAAGGAAGATGAAGCAAGAACTTGATATGTTAACAACAGCAGTCAATGCCTAGCAAACTTCAGAAAGAGAGGAGAAAAAATGTTGTAATGATGATATACGAAATAGAATGGTTGCTACTTTCATCCAAAGTTGTTGGCAAGAAAAGAACTCCAAAGGCTTTAAAAAGAGGCTAAGGAATTGTCCATTCAACTTGTTGTTGATTCGAAGACGAATCATCTTGAAGAGACAGGGAATGATACAATCCAGGCAAGGTCAAATTCAGATTTTGATGTAAAATGTGCAACTATCCAATTTTATGACAACATCATAATTCTCAATCCGACTGTTGGATCAAGCTGAAATTTTACGTGGAGTCTCCTGACATATGGTTTTACCTTAGGTTATAATTTCAGGTGAATCAAAGTTCGGGAAGGCACCTCAATACTGGTCAACAAAGGCTGTATGAATTTTGTTATTTACTTCCTTTTGACTTGTGGACTTCCTATTTGACTAGGATTCTTTTCCTTAAAGGATGTGATAGCTTGTTTCGAGAATCTCCTAATTCTGTAAAGATCATTAATGGGCTGCAACATAGTTTCCAAGTATGACAAGAATTCGTAAATGTTTCAAAATCCTTTTCTTACAAAGATTCCATATTCATCCTAGCTACAACAAGGAAAGAAGACTTCAAAATTAATCCTACCTTCATATCAGATTACCTTAGGTTAGTAATTTTTGGATTTTTTATTATTTTTATTATTTTCTTCTTAGTCTTTGGGTTATTATTACTTATTTGAGTCAATTGTAAGTGAGCCTCATATAAGTCCACGTAAGGGGGGTATATTAGGGTTTATTTAAGTCTAGAGTTAGTATAAATAAAGGCATAACCAGACATGTAAGTTAAACAATTCAGATTGATCAAACTTCTTGTTTGTTGCACTTCGTGTATGTGTATTGGCGAGATAATCTCTCTTCCATGGTTCTTTGAAGAACTGAAAAGGATTTATCGAAGAACAACAGGCTTCGTGGCGTCATCTTTATACTTCTCGTTCACTAATCAATATTCGTTGGGTGGAGGTTTCTGTTTCCAATAGTGCTGGTGCCTAGATACTAGTTATCTTTGTGTCACACTCCTATCAAATCTGATTTACATGGCTTTCCGGGAATTGGTGTCTTTGTGTGTGGGTTGCATGACTAAGTGATCACGAGATTCGCATCACAGGTTGCCCATGAAAATAGGCCAACTTTTGAATTTCAAAATAAACAAGTCGCTTGTGAAAATAGACCAATTTCAGGGAAGCATGAATGCTTATTGAAATTCTTTTTGAAATTTCAAAATGGCAGGGTCGCTCATGAAAATAGACTAGTTTTTTAATTTTAAAAGCAAAGTCTTTAGGATGGGTGGATCATCCAGTAAATTGGACAAACACTTTTTTTTTCTTTACAACCTCACTATGCAAAATTTTGAAGAGATTTTGCTTTGTAAGTATTGTGAAAAGGGGCATCTGTTGTCACCTATCTTTAACCTATAAAAAATCAAGAAAATAAAAATAAAAAAAACATAAGAGGATACACATGAAGCTTAGAAGATTGTCCAAGTTGGTGGTGAAGAATCAAAATGACAAGTGGAAAAGTTGAAGGACCAGAATGTACAAGATTAACAAAATTAGCGACTCAATTCTGATTAACAGACTCATTTGGTGAAAATATTTTTATTTTTGGTAAAGAAATATAAATTTGAATGACTAAATGAGGATTATGGAAGGTTTAATCAATTTTATTGACTTGATTGCAAGGAAAATTAGTTTTTTAGAGTCAATTCGGGTGTTAATTGAAAGAAATTGAAGTTTGGGGATTGAAATTAGATTTTAGAAAGTTTAATTGGTTAAATTAAGGGCTCAATTGAAAAAAAAAGTTAAAGTTTGATCACTTCACCTCCAAATGGCATGATGTTTTTTTTACAAATGGAAGAACATCCCCTCTATAACCTCATTTCCATGAAATTAGATGTTTACATACCAATTCTTCCATAGAAGTCTCCAACATTTTGTCCTTGATTAGCCATCACTACAATTTCAGATTCTAGGCTGATCAAGTTGACATCTTTGGATAAATGAATGTGAAGCTACAAACCTTCAAATTAATTAACGTTGTATCCAAACAAAAGGTATACACATCCTCTATCAACTTCAGGTGGTTTCCTATGACGTTTACATTGGAGTTGCTCTAGCAAAGCCTCAAAATTGATTAACCAAGTCAGCCTAGACTATGAAACCTATTTTTTAAAAGACATCCATTTTTGTGTGTGTTCACACTTAAAAGCTTCTTAAAGGGTTCTTATCAATGACTTTAAAATCTTTATCTCGTGATCAAAAGGCCAGAAATAGATTATTGCCCTTCAAATCTAGCAAAACCACCAAGTACCCCTAAAATAAAAACCACCATTGCAAAACTAGCCTAGTACAAGATCTTTCGACTATTAGCTTTTGTCCAAAACTCTCATTTTGATCAAATTGTTGAGCTTTAATCAATCTTTAAGGGAATCCACCAAAAAACCTATAAATACCTTTAGCAATCAAAGAAAAAAATAAGGAAAAAACATAAAGAAAAAACATTAGTAAATACCCTTTGGAAAGACCTTATTGTAAAGGTTCAAAAGGCTAACACAAAAGTCAAGCAAGCTTTGGAAATAATAGAAAGTGAAAGGGAAATAAATAAGAAAAAGAGAAGGGAAATAACAACCTATTCTATTGCCAAAAGAATATGGAGCTCCTACGGTCTATCAGAAGTTTTGTCTTCGGATAATGGCTTCTTCATCTTCACCTTTGATTCGGTTGATCATGCCATTAATGTGCTGGAAAGAGCCCCATGGCACATGGCAAACAGGCCTTTGGTGCTTAAACGTTGGCAACCGAACATGCAATTTTTGAAAGATGATTTGGCAAGAGTTCCGGTATGGGTTAAGCTGTATAATGTCCCTCTCGAGTATTGGACTATTAAGGGGCTGAGCTGTGTAGCGAGTGCTATTGGAGTCCCCCTTCATGCGGATCATACGACATTGTTGCGTAAAAGGCTTAGTTACGCAAGAGTTTGCGTTGAGATAGATGCTTCGAAGACGTTGGTTAAGGAATATGATCTTCGCTGTCCAAATGGGTTATTCATAACAATTTCAGCTGAATACGAATGGATACCGTCGAAGTGCAGTAATTGCAATGTCTTTGGACACACCACAGCGCTATGTGCTACTAATAACATTGATAATCTTAAAGTGGTGGCAGAGGGTAAGAGGAATCTAGGAGCTATGAACTCTAAATCTGCGGATAACAAGCCGAATCAGTTTCAGTGGCAGGTAGTTGGTAAACGAAACAAGGGTTCTGTGAGTGGGGAGAATGCTCCCTTGGCATCTAAAGTGGGTAATTGTGATGAGAATGGTTGTTCAACATCTGGTATACATATGCCTGATTGTAATATGAATGATCATGCGACATCAGATGTGTGCAATGCTGGTTGTCATGAAGATGAAAATCCTTCCTCTCCTCTTGTCTTGAAGAGTTTACGAGAAGACATGAAA
Organism: Populus nigra; assembly: GCF_951802175.1. NCBI lineage: Eukaryota > Viridiplantae > Streptophyta > Magnoliopsida > Malpighiales > Salicaceae > Populus > Populus nigra. Next base: position 10,301,911 of record NC_084856.1, on the reverse strand, counting down.
CAGGAGCAAGGGGCTGCAAGTACTGCTTTAGATCAAGATATGGACGCAATGGGAGGTGATACAGATGGGGAACCAACCGATATCATGACAACCCCTCAAACCCTGAATTCCACCGAAAGGGAAACTGTTAATCAGTTAGCTATTAAGGCTAGAGACTCTCTAGAGAAAAAGAAAAGGGGTTCAAAAGCCTCTTCAAAGAAGAATCAGAAATCTGGCTCCTCTCCAGGAGGCACGTCAAGGTAATCTTTGTGTTGTTGTTTGTACTCCTCTCTATTTTCCTATGATTATTGGATGTTGGAATATTAGAGGTTTGAATGATCCTATAAAGCATTCAGAATTGCGTAGACTCATCCATCAAGAGAGGATAGCTTTTTTTGGTTTGGTTGAAACTCGAGTTAAAGACAAGAATAAAGATAATGTTTCTAAACTTCTTCTGCGTTCTTGGTCCTTCTTGTATAATTATGATTTCTCTTGTCGTGGTCGTATTTGGGTTTGTTGGAATGCTGATACGGTGAAGGTGGATGTTGTTGGAATGTCAGACCAGGCTATTCATGTTTCTGTCACTATATTAGCTACCAAAATCAGTTTCAATACTTCAATTATTTATGGAGACAACAATGCTTCCTTACGTGAGGCATTATGGGCTGATATAGTGAGTCGTAGTGATGGATGGGAGTCAACCCCGTGGATTCTTATGGGTGACTTTAATGCTATCCGCAACCAGTCGGACAGGTTATGAGGGTCTACTACGTGGGCTGGTACCATGGACAGATTGGATACATGTATTCGAGAAGCGAAAGTAGATGATCTTCGGTATTCAGGAATGCATTATACTTGGTCGAACCAATGTCCTGAGAATCTGATCATGCGGAAACTAGATAGAGTACTTGTTAATGAGAAGTGGAATCTGAACTTTCCATTATCGGAAGCGAGATTTTTGCCTTCGGGTATGTCAGACCATTCTCCTATGGTGGTAAAGGTTATTGGCAATGATCAGAACATAAAGAAACCATTCAGATTCTTCGATATGTGGATGGATCATGACGAGTTCATGCCCTTGGTGAAGAAGGTATGGGATCAGAATTCGGGGGGTTGTCCAATGTATCAGCTGTGTTGCAAATTAAGAAAGCTAAAGCAGGAATTGAAACTTTTCAATATGGCTCACTTCTCTAACATTTCAGATAGAGTTAAAGATGCAAAAAACGAAATGGATAAGGCTCAACAGGCTCTGCATACAGCGCATGAGAATCCAATTTTGCGCATGCGAGAAAGGGATGCTGTTCGTCTATACGCTTCTACCGTCAGGGCTGAAGAGAGTTTTTTCAAACAGAAGGCAAGGATACAATGGCTTAGCTTGGGGGATCAGAATACTAGCTACTTTCACAAATCAGTAAATGGAAGACAGAATAGAAAGAAGCTTCTATCACTTACAAGGGAGGATGGAGAGGTTGTCGAAGGACACGAGGCAGTCAAATCAGAAGTAATTGCATACTTCCATCGTGTGTTAGGAGTGGATCCGATGCCTAGGGTTCTGAACGAGGAAGTGATGGACTCTGCAATTAACTTGAAACTGTCTTCAACGCAACAGCATCTACTCGCACAAGATGTAACAAGGGAGGAGATTAAGCATGCTATGTTTAGTTTGAAGAACAACAAAGCCCCTGGTCCGGATGGCTTTAACGCAGGTTTCTTCAAAAGAATGTGGCACATAGTTGGGGAAGATGTAATCAACGCTGTTAGATCCTTCTTTCAGACTCGTAGAATGCTTAAAGAAATGAATGCTACATCCATTTCTCTTATTCCTAAAGTTGTTAATCCTACAAGGTTGACTGATTTTCGTCCTATATCTTGCTGCAATACAGTGTACAAATGCATCGCTAAGATTCTAGCTGGGAGAATCAAAGTTGTTTTGCCATCCTTAGTTGGTCCATATCAGACTGCTTTTATCTCAGGACGGCGAATCAGTGATAACATTCTTTTGTCTCAGGAACTAATGAAAGGCTATCATAAATCTACGGGACCTGCTCGTTGTGCTATGAAAGTTGATCTGATGAAGGCTTATGACTCGGTGCGGTGGGATTTCGTTGACGCCATGTTAATAAAAATGGGATTCCCTAGAACAGTCATTTGATTGGATCATGGTTTGTGTTACATCATGTCAATTCTCTATCAACGTCAATGGTGAGCTTGCAGGTTACTTTCAAGGGGGAAGAGGGCTGAGACAAGGGGATCCATTGTCGCCATATTTGTTTGTCCTATGTATGGAAATCCTTTCGGGGCTATTCTGCAAGATGAGTGCCAACCAAGAATTCAAGTTCCACTGGAGATGCAAGAAGGACAAAATTTCTCATCTTTGTTTTGCTGACGACTTGATGATTTTTAGCAACGGGGATGTAAAGTCAATTCGTATGATCAGAACGGTGCTCACAAAGTTTCAAGACCTATCAGGTCTGTATCCAAATCCAAACAAAAGTGACATCTTCTTGAGCGGTGTGTTAAATGTTGAGAAGGAGCAAATTATTCATATTCTTGGGTTTAGAGAGGGGGAGCTCCCTATGAAATATTTGGGAGTACCTCTTCTCTCATCCAGACTAAAGGCTGTTTATTGTAAGGGCCTCGTGGATCGAATCACCTCTAAAGTTCGACATTGGACTTGTCGAACACTCTCGTATGCAGGACGGGTACAACTGATTAATTCAGTCTTATTTTCCATACAAGTCTATTGGGCATCTCTCTTTCTCTTACCTGGGCAAGTAACTAAAAATGTGGAGCAAATTATGAAATCCTTTCTTTGGTCAGGTTCAGATATGAGAACTACTGGGGCTAAAGTGGCTTGGGATCAGGTATGTCTTCCAAAAAAGGAGGGGGGGCTAGGAATAAAACGGATAACAGAATGGAACAAGATTGCTTTGTTGAAACACATTTGGAACCTGTGCAATGACTCAGATGGCTCAATATGGTCTACTTGGATCAGATCTAATCTGTTGCGAGGTAGGAATTTCTGGACAATCAAGACACCACAGAATTGCTCTTGGGCTTGGGGAAAGATTCTAAAGCTGAGATCCTTAGCATGGCCGAAGATGAAGTACATCATAGGAGATGGAATGACAACCTCTCTATGGTTTGACAATTGGCATCCTCACAGCCCACTCGCGGATTCTTACGGGGAAAGATTCATCTATGATTCAGGTATGGCCAAGAACGCGAAGGTGAATGTGCTAATTCATAACTCAGAATGGAAAACTCCTACCACCCAAGCTATTGGCTGGCACCCCATTATAGAAGCTATTCCTTCCAATTCTAATCCTAAAATGGGGCAAAAGGATGAGATAGTTTGGTTGGATTCACCAAATCACAGATTCTCGATCAAAGTAGCTTGGGAACAACTAAGACGTCATCGTCAGATGGTTGAATGGCATGACATTGTGTGGTTCAAGAATGCTGTTCCAAGACATTCATTTCTTCTATGGATGGCTGTCCAACAGAAACTCACAACTCAAGATAAACTTCATCGGTTTGGTATACATGGTCCCAATAGATGCTCGCTCTGTCTCCACAACAATGAGGATCACAACCACTTGTTCTTTGAATGCTCCTATACTAAAGCGATCTGGTGGGATGTTTGTGACAGATGCGACATTCCAAGAATGACAAAAGGCTGGGATGAATGGATTCGATGGGCCACTGTCTCTTGGCATGGCAAGAGTTTCGTCAATTTTTCTCGTAAACTGAGTTTTGCAGCTACAGTGTATCATGTATGGCAAGAACGGAATGCAAGGATCTTTGCTGGAATGTCTAGAACTTCGAATTTGGTCTTTAATCAAATCGAATGTATCATTCGTGATAAGCTTGATTTGATGAGGAATGTCGCACCAACAAATGAAAACAAAAGGATCCAACGAGCTTGGAGGGTGAATACCATAGATTCTTAATTTGTTAGTTAGCTGGTTGTATTGGTTCCCTAACGAATCCAGTGAGGTTTCAGTGTTTTGGTCGGTGGCTAGCTTGTAGCCATCTGTTGTTTTATGTTTCTGTTATCATTGTAAATCTGGGGTATGCCCCTTATAATGTTTGTATCTTCTTCTTTTAATACATACGTCAACTTACCAAAAAAAAAAAAAATAACAACCTATAGCCAACAAGTTTGGAGAAGGTATAACCATGAGAAAACTCAAAGGTAGAGTCCATATGGCCTGCCCATTCATGTTTTTTCAATGTTTGATGATATTTTTTAATCTTTTTAGCATTATTTTGTGTTTAAGCATTTATGTTGATTGATGAATGAAAATATTGTTTTCTTTGCTTAACGTTTCTTTGAGTTAGTTGTTAATGTTTGCTACATATTTAGAATGATGTTTGAATATTTTTCTAGTTGAAATGAAATATTTTTTTTTAATTTGTCAAATATGGCAGTAGGTATTTGATGCATATTTCTCGGTTGTTAGTTCATGTCCTGGGTTCCTAGACTTGGTTTTTGTTTTAGAGTTAGTTTTGGATTGAAGTTTGATGTTTTGTTGGCTGTAAATGGGGCTGTATTTTTGGAAGTTGAAATCTTAAACATGTTTTTAATGATTTGATGTTATTTGTCATTATTTTTTATTCAAACATAGACCTTAAAGATATTATAGTTTCTAAGGTATAAAGTTGTTTATATGCATTTTGTTTTTATGAAAAAACTTGTAGAATCTTCTCTTCCTGCTTTGTAACTAATCATTTTGTAAGTAATTACCTTGTAACTAATCTTCTTTTTTTGTAACACTTAAGTTCAGTATTTACAAGTTACCTTTCTGTAATTATATCTTATTTTTATTTTTATTTTATGTTTATGTTAAGTTTCATAAATAATGTGGTTATTTGTAATAGGGTATATAGGTAGTTGCTATGTTATGATGAGATGTTGAAATGGAGATTAAATTATTAATGTTAAAATAAATTGGGGTATGCTTGAGGCCGCCATGTGCCATGTGATTGATTGAATTTGTAGGATAATAGATTATTGAAGAACTAAAATGTTAAAAATTAAAAGAAAACTTTGCCAAAATTTTTATTGAGTTAAAAAAAAGTGAATAAGTACTTTAAATGATTGACTCGAACGAAGTGAAATGAATAGATTCTGAATATATATATGGTGGTGGTGGTAATAGTAGTTGTAGGTAGGTAGGAAGGTAGTGGTTGTCGTGGTAGAGGTGGTAGTGTTCGTAGTGGTGGTCGTAGTAGTAGTGGTGACAGTGGTCATGGTGGTAGTGGTCATCTTAATAGTGGTGATGATGGTGATGATAATGATGATGATGGTAGTGGTGGTGGTGATAGTAATGATAATGATGGTGATGATGATAGTAATAGTGATAATGGTGGTGATAGTGATGATGATAATGGTGGTGGTGGAGGTAAAAATAATAATAATAATAATAATAATAACAACAATAACAATAATAATATTACTTATTATTAATGGTAAATATTGATGGTTATAATGATAATAATAATCAGGGGCGGAGCTGAGATTATTTGATAGGGGGCAAAAATAATATAAAAAAATATATTTTTTTAATTTACTGTATATTAATTGTAAAAATAAAAATAAAAACTTTATGATTTAGTTTTATTCAAAGAGGTAACTATAAACATATAACGATCTTTGTATAAGATAAGAGGTTTAAAGTAATACCAAATTGAGTCAAAGCTATGAAGTTAATTTCATCTTCATAATGTATTCATCACTTTAATTTTGTTGGTTTTTGTACCTATCAAATATAAACATACAAAATATATAAGAAACATTAGCTAAAGCGATGCATTATTTATGTTTGATAAAACTTTGAAATGAAGTAAAAAATAATAAAGAATGATTCTTACATATTTATTTTAATTGTGCTCGTCGTTCTTTCATAGAGTAGAAATCATCGATTATCATATCAATTGTGTATCTTTCAGCAATTTTTTTTTCTATATAGACAATCAAATAATTTGCAAGAAAATCATCCTCCATCCGATTGCGAAGTCTTGTTTTAACAATCTTCATCGCTAAAAAAGCTCGTTTAGTAGTTGTTGTCGAAACAGGAAGAGTCAAAATAAGTCGAATCAACCTGTCAATGAGTGGATAAATTGTTGATTTTTCTGTTTCAACCAATCCTTGACATAATTCAGCAATCGATGACATATTCTTTAACTTTGGATAATTGGATACATCAAGCTCATAATGCTGCAACTGAAATCTCAAATAAGTTTTTTCTTGGTCAGAAAAGTTTTCAGGATAGAACTTGTCAACAAGTAAGCATATATCTTCAACACTGAATAATTTATAGTTATTTTTAGGATCTAAAGTTGTGCTCAACTTAAGAAGCTCGATCGTCTGCTCATTAAATCTATTATTTAGCTCTTGCAACTGTTGATCAATGATAGCTGTAAATATATCAATTCGATAGTGATGCTCAACTGATATTGATTTTGTTTTATGGCGAGATCGTCCCACATTAGAAAGACAAACATCCATATCATAAAACTTCAATGTCTTAATGCTTACAAAATGATGTCACTTCTTCTAAAAGAGTTTCCCAGCCATCATCTCTTAACTTCTGAATTAAAATCTTTGTAGTAGTCACCAAATGCATATCATTTAAAATGTTTTGAGATTTCTGTTGCAAAGCTTGGTAAAGTACATCAGTAATTCTCATAACATTCTTCATTATATACAAGATGAATGCAAAATCAAATGACATTAGCAACTTAAATGAAAAAGCCGCATCACCACGTTGAGAATAAATAGTTTCATCTAAAACAATGTTTTCAAGAACCGAGCAAGTTGCCCCATACATTTTTATCAAACTGCAAATTGATTTGAAGTGCGAACTCCATCTGATATCTCCAGGTCATTGCAAACCACATATTTGATTAACTCCTTTACCCGTTTTAATCTCACCAATATCAACTAAATGTTCAATTGTAGCTGCTTGAAAAGCCTGTAATTCATCATTACGCTTGCAAGAAGCACCAACAATGTTAACAATAAAAATCAAGTTCTGAAAGAAAGTGTGAATATCAAATATTTATCTAGCTGCAGCAATAAGAGCCAATTGTAATTGATGAGCTAAGCAATGTACATAATATGCATAAGGGCAATCATTAATGAATAAAGCTTGCAATCCATTCTACTCTTCATGCATATTACTAGCACCATCATACCCTTGACCCCTAATATTTTGAACATCAAGATTGTTATGAGATAAAACATAGGAAATCTCTTTATTAAGAGTTGAAGCAGTTGTACCTTTGACATGAATTATATCCAAAAATCGTTCTCATATAAATCCACTTCGATCAACAAACCTAATAACAAGGGCCATTTGCTCTCTTCTGGATTTAACTCGAGCTTCATCAACAATTAAGCAAAATCTTGCATTAGCAATCTCATGACGAATTGAAGACTAAACATTTCTAGCAAAGACATGCAAAATTTCTTTTTGAATTTGATGCGAGGTGTATTTAGCATTTTGTGGAGCATTATCCAAAACGAGAGCACCTACTTGTTCATTGTATGATGCTAAAAGTTCCAACATTTCAAGAAAATTACCTCGGTTTTTTTTATTCTGGACGTTCATCATGTCCTCTAAAAGCACATGCTTGAAATGTGAGCCAACGAACAATATCTATTGAAGCTTTAATACGCAATCGATTATTTAGAATTTCTTGAGTAGTTTGCCTCTTAACTACCTTCTCAATATGACATGACTGATTTTTCAAATTTTCCAAGCACTTGGTAGCAAATCTATGAGCTGAATTCAGACTTTTTCCCATATGAGTTAAAAAAAACACATTGTTCTCCATCATTAACTTTCTTCCAACAATTGAATCCTTTAACAGTAAATGTATCTGATCTTGGCTTTCCAAATGACTTATTTGAAAATAGATAGCAAGGGAAACAAAATACAGTATTTTTCTCTGAATATTCAAGCCATGGATAACTTTTGAACCAATGAGACTGAAATCGACGAGGATGTTTTTTACTAATTAGCAGATATTCAGACATCAAACGTTGATATGGCCCCAAATTAATGTATGCCCATCTAATTTCATCTTGTTGATTAACCGGGTATTCCCAAACTTGAGGACGATTACTTGGATCTCTAATCAGATGAGCAATGTCGATTCTAGTAGGAGGCTGCTCATTAATCAATGTAGGTTCTTCATAAACTGAAGCGCATTGGGGTTGTTCAACCATAACTTCAACATCACACATTGGAGTTGATTCACTAGGTTGTGAATTATCAATATTTTTCCTCTTTTTCTCAAAAAAAGGAATCAATTCTTCTTATTTTGTTCATGGTTCAACCTAAAATCAAAACATCATAAATTTTTATTGTTTCTTATTTAAAAAATAAATACAAATAATGATGTGTTGAAGCAATAATCAGAACCAAAAATAAATATTTACATGTAAATCACACTGACATATGAAAGCAAAATTAACATATTAAAAAAATAAATTGATATATCAAAGCATATCTAACATAAAAAATAGAATTACTGGTTCCTAAAAAAGAAAACTTACACTAAATCAAAGTTGGGCATACTCTTTTCAAAGAACACAATTTGGCTAGAAAGATCGTGTCTAATTGTATATTGGACCTGGTGATAGTAAGGTACACATGAGAAAAAATTGATAATTTTGGTGTCTCTGCTAAAAACAAAACATAAAAAAATCCAAGCATAATCAAAACAAACAAACCTATAAAATATATCCAATTAATTAGAAAAAACAACATCACTATAACAACAAATAAAAAATGATAAAACTAGTACTGAAAAAAAAATAACAGAATTATGTACACACACACAACATAAAAAAAATTAAATTAATAATTACCTTGTATTGATGGAGAATTAATTGGTAGAAGCTTTGCTTTAATCTTTATGCTTTGTATTATTAATTTTTTCGGTTAGGGTTGCAATGAAGAAAAAAAAAAGACAGTAAAGCAAGGGAATTAAATCTTATTTGTCCTTTTGCTTTTCACTTGCATAGAGATACATGGAGATTTAGCTTTAAAGTCAAACATAACTAATAAAATAATAATTTAGTATTAAAAAGTATATTATTTGTTATATTTAAAAAAAGAAAGTTTTGCAGGGGCCGGTCCCTGCTGGTCTTCTTTTGGTTCCGTCAGTAATAATAATAATAATAATAATAATAATTTATTATTTAATATTAGATTTGCTAGTACTTAAATAATTGATGAAATATTTCCGCATCATCTTTGAATACAAAAGGAAGGATGGCCCATAAAGATTTTGGTGTTCTTTTCTTTTCTTTTTTTTTTTTATCGTAATCCAAAGTACACGAGCTTTTCAGAAGGAAATTTTTACATACCACTGCAACGGTAAAAATTAGCTAAAGGAGAACCAGACAAGATGCTGTCTCTAATTACTCTTGTTTCCCCATGTTGTAGCAGGACTGCTAGATTCTAAGAGGATTTGTCAAGGGCAGTCACGTAATTTGTGCAAATTAAGACCATTGGTGTCTATCACACACCACATACGTCGAGATTGCATATTCATGAAAATAAAGGGACAATAAAATAGATGTATTGATTCGTCATTTCCCATTATCCTCTCCCCGTCCCAGAGACTACTTTGTCCAAGTGGAGTTGTGGAAATGTTGCGAAAGATCAACTCGTTGAAGTTATGTTAAAAAAACTTTCCCTGACAATACTTGTTTAATGATAAGGTTTTTTTGTCCATGAACTCTAGGTTACACGTGCATAATGCACTAATAGCATTATTATCCATGTCAAGTTGCCTCGTCAAAACTATTTTTTTAATATAAAAACCCAAAACTTCAATGAGTTGTAGTATGAATAGAAAATAATCTTTAAACAACAAACATATATATAGCATCATGCTATAAGCTCATAAATTTTACGTCCACTTCCTAAAGTTGTAGGTCAACTAATACAATATTATCTTTTCTGGTTGACATACTTAACACTGAAATATAAAAGTATGCCAACAGGGTTTTGGAGTAGCCTATAAAACATTTAATTGTAAACTAAACAATATTCTTACATTAATGATTAAATAAGTTCGACTCACAAAAACTAGAAAAAGAAAAATTCGGAAGGTGAATTTTACATGGATAGAGAGTGTTTGAAGTGAAAATAGGTTCTCAGTCCAATCCATAATTTCACCGATCAAAATTTGTCGTACACCCACGTTAAACTAAAAAAAAAAGATCTTTCGTACACTGAGGTCCATAGGAATTGATGTTTCTTGTTAATGGATTCAGCCTGGAGGCTTCGGCTGCAGACTAGACTAGGCATGTCTGCCCCAATGCTCGAATCTTCATTTTGAGGACTGCTATACTTTATCTTTTCATTATAAAAAATCTAACGGCAGGGATTCGAGCCTAAAGATCTTACCCCTCTTGCGTTTGTAAGAAATCCTTCCTCATTGATTGTACTGCAATGCACAGTTATTAAAAAAAAAATTCCCGAACCACCGGGTTAATGACCAATTATTGTTCCATGATGGAGAACATGTTAGCTGAAACTTGGAACCGCGACACTAAACAAAGCATTAGCATGTGCTCTTCATTATTTCCAGTTGTGCTTTAACAACTGATCACTGTGATAATAAGGACACCCATTAATCCTAGAAACCAAAGGAAAAAGTTCTCCATGTTATTTTCAAGTTGTAGTAGGATTTTTTTATTTTGTTAAATGTGTTTTCTCCTCATCTAACAAAAAAATAAACAAAATAATAACTTCTAATACTTAAAGAAAATAATTAATTTTTCCATACAATTTCTAAAACAAATTAGAAATCCACAAAACAAATAAACCAAAATCCAGGAGGAAGGAGTACATCGAATAAGTTCAATCCACTCGAGGCATCCAGGAGGAGGCCAAATCCACTCCTTACTAGCAATAATACAACTCAACCTCACATCCCTCCCCAAGTCAAAATCCATGATAATCTTGTCCCTAAAGAACTCGACCAAGGGGACAAATGGTGCCAATTATCAAACCAAAGTGAAATAGAAAAGATAACTTGTAGCTAGGCATCAACACTATTAAAAACGAAATCCCCCACCCAACGAATATTGATTCATGAACGAGAAGTATAAAAATGACGCCATAAAGTTAATCGTTATTCGATAAGTCATTTTCAGTTCTTTAAAGAACCATGGAGGGGAGAATATCTCACGAACTCACACGACAAAATGCGGCAAATAAGTTTTATTAATCTGAATTGTGTAGCCCTCCACGTTTGGTTATGACTCTATTTATACTTAATTTAGACTAAAATAAACCCTAATGGACCCCCTTATGTGGACCTATATGAGTTCCATTTACAATTAAACCCAAATATAACCCAAAACGTAAAGAACTAAGAATAAAATAAAGTCTGATATTGTTGCTGCATATAACAAAGAAAATAAAAGCTAAATAATTTGATTTCCCCTAGTTTATAAGTTTTTATAACTGAGTAAACCTTCCATACATTTATAGGACTGCCAATTTACCTTTTTTTTAGCTGATATAATTGCTTTCCTTACTTGTTTAGAAGAATAAATTGCTGACTTTCTATCCTTGTAACATTAGGAAAAACAAGTCTAACAAGGTTGTTATGGGGTCGGACATCAACCCTTTGATCCACACAAATTGGGCTCTTCTTATACTTGGATTAGATGAATTAGAGGTTGTCCTTCATTCTCCCTAGGCGTCCCAAGCTCCCCTCGGTTTATCTTGCTCCATATCTTGCTCCTCTCGGTCCTTCATGCTCTCTAGGTTGTCCTTCATGTTCGGAAAGAACATGCAATTTAAGTCAGAAGGATATGACAGCTTGTTTTGAAAATCTCCTAGTTCTACAAAGATCTTTATTAGGTTATAACATAGTTTCCAAGTTATGGCAAGGTTTCATAAATATTTCAAAATCCTTTTTTTTACAAGGATTCCTTAATCATTCTAGCTACAACAAGGAAAGAAGACTTCAGAATTAATTCTACCTTTAGATCAAATTTCCTAGTCTATTTGGGATTTCTTTAATGGTGACAAATTTGATTCTAGTATATTTAGGATAATAATTTTTGGATTTTTATTATTTTATTATTTTCTTCTTAGTCTTTCGGTTATTATTACTTATTTGGGTCAATTATAAGTGGGCCTCATATAAATCCACCTAAGGGGCGTCCAATAAGGTTTATTTAAGTCTAGAGAGTATAAATAAATGCATAACTAGACATGTAGGTTATGCAATTTTCAGATCAACAAACTTCTTTTGCTGCACTTGTTGTGTGTTGGTGGGATAATCTTCCTTCCTTGGTTCTCTAAAGAACTGAAAACGACTTATCAAAGAACAACTGGCTTTGTGGTGTCATCCTTATACTTCTCGTTCGCGAATCAATATTCGTTAAGTAGGGGTTTTCCGTTTCCAATAATATTGGTGCTTAGGTAAAAGTTATCTTTATATTACACACATATCAAACCTGATTTAGTTTGCTTTCGAGGAACTGGTGTCATTGTGTGAGCATGTGATCACGAGGTTCGTGACATGATAAAAGAGTTGATGTCTTATCGCAAGTGCAGGAGTGTCAAAGTAAAAAATAACCCGGCAAGACCGGAGTCAAATCACAGGGAGGTTAACTATATAAATTAATAATAATAATAATAATAATAATAATAATAAAGGGTCAAATATAATTGTGAGATGTGATATTAATGTAAGGATAAAAACAAAGATAAAACAATTGTCAAGTTAGAGGCCTCTAATTGTATTAGAGATAAGTAAAGTATAAAACTCTTTATAAATTATCAACATGATCATATTAATCATCTTATTTACGTAACATAATACTTATAATTTTTTTTCTGGTATTTATGATGCTAACTTATATTGACAACAAATCAAGTTCCTTTCATAACAACGATCTTAGCCGAAGACTATGAAGGATCAAGCATTTGATGTACCCAGTGTTATACAACACAAATCTAGATTAGTTATTTAACAAGCAAGGTATTAAGGATTGATAAGATAAAAAGATAAGACATATTAATATCAAACTTTCTTGGATATAAACATTGAAGTCCATGTTGAGTTTATATTATACATATTCTAACATCATTAGTGAAACCTTTTCACCTTGACATAATTAACTTAGCTAGACATTATGAAGAAGAAGAACATAAATAAACAAGATAAGAACATAGTTAACTAATATAGTAAAGGAAATGAAAAACATAAACAAGAAACTACTATAATATGAAATAAAACTTAAACACTATAAAAATGCAAAGAAAGCAAGAACATGATCTTGATTTAAGAATCAAGATGCCTAAATGATTGGAAAATACCTCCTTTTATAGACTAAAATTTGAAACTATTTTTTTGGTAATTGATTATTGATGTAGTGGCCAATTATTGATTTAGTGGACTTGGTGGTCAACAGCACTCAAGCATTTTGGCTGGATAAAATGATATTGATGCAATCATAATTTGGCAAAGTGTTCTTCATGAAAGTTGTTGGAAATAATCACCGCTTTCCACCCACAACATTTCAGAACATTTGGATCACTACAGCTCGAGATATGGCTAAAATACTGAGTAGTGTTTCTGGTGGACGTGGTGGATAGCCCTCAAGCTCTTGTCTGGATGAAATGCGCTAAAATCAGAACTTGAGCAGGTGGTCCGCATTAAAGTTGTTGGAAATTGTCTTATCTTTCCACCCACCAAATTTTATGTCATTTTGCCTTCTATAACTCCAGCTATGGGTAAAATTCTAAGCAGTGTTTGGGCTGGATTGCAGGATAAATTAGGACTTCTCTTTTGTGGCCAAACTTTGAATTTGAAAACGGCAGAATTGGGTCTTCCACTCTCATGAAAGTTATAGGCCTATGTCTTAACTTTCTAGAACAATAAACCAAACATCAATCCAAGGTCCACAACTCGAGATACGATCAAATGACTGAATGATGTGCTAGTTTGATCCAACGTCTCTTCTCTAACCTTAGCCCTTTCTTTATCTTTTTTTTTTCAATAGTTAATCATATTAATCAATCCTTTGAATTGTGAGATTTTTCTGCATTTAAAATGAGCATTTACCATAAATTAAAGCCATCTTATATTATCAGACTTGTTATTATAACCATGCTTAAGTCAGGGAATTTAATGATACTGAAAGTATAATATGATGATATAAAGCCTTAATAATAATGCACTTTTAAGTACTAATCAGTTCGTATCATTTGGTATCAGAGCTTGGTTCCATTAATCAGGTTATATCCTTATAAAATTTTCGTTTCTTGTTGTTTTTGCAAAAAATCCTTAGTGTCCAATTTCTTCTTCTCCTTGAATTTGCGGCATATAAAAAAAAACTTATTTCATTCTGTTGCTGTCCAAAATATATCGATAGCATAAAAAAATAAGAGAAAAGGAAAGAAAAAATAAATCGTTCAAAAAGGCGTTTATTGGTTTCTGCCGCAAAAAACTAAATAAGGGAAAATTAGATTCTGAATGAGCTCAAATTTTATACTCGGATTACTGGGGTCCTAATCACACCACATATTAATTTTGGGGTCTATTGGATATCGTTTTCTTTGGTTTTCAATTTCAGGTCTAATCAGGTCTGATTCATAACGTATTTGCGTCAATATATCAAACCTTATCATAAATTGCTCAAACTTTATATTCTATATATTTGGATTTAAATCACACTATATCTGGAATATTAGCTCAATTGGACATCATCTACTTTAGATTCCAGATTCGGACTTAACTCGTTGTAAACGAGTATGTTTTGCATCAACTTTTGAAATTCACTTTCTTTCTGTTTTTTTCATTTATTGAAGTATATTTTCAATATATCTAACATATTTGGGTGTTTTTCATCATTTTTCATATTTCGTTTATGTTTTTATTCGAGTCTTCAATTTCGTTCATATTTCGGATAGATTCGCTTACTACTCGCGAGACTATCATCGTAGTTTTGTTTTGCTTGTTTTCTGGTTTTTATTGCTTCTTCAGTCAAATATACATATTTGGATTGCACTGCTAAGTTGGTTCTATTTAGTGTTGGTTTCAGTTCCACAAGAACCGCAAGAAGGTGAGACGAGAGGTGTGAGGATATTAAGAGTGTTTGAGGGAAACACGAGCGACGTGAGGATATTTTTTTACCACTAACTAATTTTTACAGGTACTATCATGTCAGATCAACACAACACACCACCCCCTCTTGAGGGAGATCATAAGTTCCAAATGCAAGTCATGACGCAGATGATGGAGAGGATGAATTTTGTGATGGCGAAAGTGTGTGACAGACTTGATAGGGTGGAGAGACATGGTAACGAGCCAGGTACAAGCATCTAAGACGTGAGGAAGGTTGGGGTTGAACTGAAAGCAAATACTAGTGGTAGGGCCGAAAGGCCAAGGTGGGTTGATCGGAGGAAATTCAATATTAGTAAGGAAGAGAAACGGGGGTTACGAGTTTCAAATATTTATGCCCATAATGCTTTTGTGATGTTAGATAAAGAACGCGAGCTTGAATGACTGGCAAAGGTTTATAAAGAAACAAATAAAGAAAGTGAAGAATGGAGAACTTCAACTCAGCGCCAAAGGGATAACAAACGAAAGAGGACAACACTGGTTATCTTTCAAAAATATTCACGCAAGTGGATGGGAAGACATGCATATTTCAAATTATTATCGGCAACTACATTCATACAATGTTGTTACAGGCAATTACGTGTAAGAAAAGAACTCCAACTGCTGAAACAAGAGGCTAAGGAATTGTCTATCAAACCTGTTGGTGATTCGAGGATGAATAATCTTAAAGGAGAGAGGGAATGATATGATCCAACTAAGGTCAAATTCAGATTTTGGCGTAAAATTTCTTATTGTCCAATTTTACACTATCAATCATAACTTCAAATCCAAGCATTGGATCGAGTTGAAATTTGACATGAAGATTCCGGAGGTATTGGTCTATGTTGGGGTAATGTTTCATTTGAATAGGAGTTTGAAAAGAACATGCGATAAAAGTAAGAACAGGCTGTATGAATTTTGTTATTTACTTCCTTTTGACTTGTGGACTTCTTATTTGGCGAGGATCTTTTTTCTACAAGGATGTGGCAGCTTGTTGTGGGAATCTCCTAGTTCTACAAAGATCTTTAATGGCTTGCAACATAGTTTTCAAGTGTGGCAAGGATTCATAAATATTTCAGAATCCTTTTCTTACAATAATTCCTTTATTCATCCTAGCTACAACAAGGAAATAAGACTTCAGAATTAATTCTACCTTTAGATCAGATTTCCTAGTCCATTTAGGATTTCTTAATGGTAATTAATATGATTCTAGCATATGGATAGTAATTTTTGGATTTTTATTATTTTCATGTTAGTCTTTGGGTTATTATTACTTATTTGGGTCAATTGTAAGTGTGCCTCGTATAAGTCCACCTAAAGGGGGTCCATTAGGGTTCATTTAAGTCTAGAATCAATATAAATAAATGCATAACCAAACATGTAGGTCAGACAATTCAGATTAGTAAAACTTCTTGTTTGCCTCACTTGTTGTGTGTTGGTAGGATGATCTTTATTCCTTGTGATACGATCCAAGCAAGGTCAAATTCGAATTTTGATGTAAAATGTGCAACTATGCAATTTTACAGCAATAGTCATAATTTTCAATCCAACCGTTGGATCGACATGAACTTTCACGTGGAGTCTCCATCCATGTTGTCCTACCTTGAGTTAAAATTTCAGGTCAATCGAAGTTTAGGAAGGCACCGCAATACTGGTCAATAGAGGCTTTATGAATTTTGTTATTTACTTTCTTTTGACTTGTGGACTTTCTATTTGGCTAGGATTGTTTTTCTAAAAGGATATGATAGCTAGTTTTGGGAATTTCCTAGTTCTACAAAGATCTTTAATGGGCTACAATACAGTTTCCAAGTGTGGTAAGGATTCATAAATATTTTAGAATCCTTTTCTTATAAGAATTTCATATTCATCTTAGCTACAACAAGGAAAGAAGACTTCAGAATTAATTCTACCTTTAGATCAAATTTCCTAGTCTATTTGAAACTTCTTAATGGTGACAAATCTTATTTTAGCATATTTAGGATAGTAATTCTTAGATTTTTATTATTTTTTTCTTAGTATTTGGGTTATTATTACTTATTTGGATCAAATGTAAGTAGGCCTTATATGAGTCCACCTAAGAGGGGTCCATTACGGTTTATTTAAGTCTAAAGTCAGTATAAATAAAGGCATAACCAAACATGAAGGGTTAGACAATTCATATTAATAAAATTTCTTGTTTGTCGCATTTTGTATGTGTGTGTGTGTGTGTGTTGGTGAGATAATCTCCCTTCTATGGTTCTCTAAAGAACTTAAAACGACTTATCGAAGAACAACTAGCTTCGTGGCGTCATCCTTATACTTTTCATTCGCGAATCAATATTCGTTGGGTGGGGGTTTTCTGTTTCCAATAGTGGTGGTGCCTAGGTACAAGTTATCATTGTGTCACCCTCCTATCAAACCTGATTTACTTGGCTTTCCGGGAATTGATGTATTTGCGCGTGGGTTGCGTGACCACGTGATCATGAGGTTTGCATCACCTTTGTTCTTTAAAGAACTGAAAATGACTTATCGAAGAACAACCAACTTCGTGGCCTCATACTTATACTTCTCGTTCACAAATCAATATTCGTTGGGTGGGGGTTTTCCGTTTCCAATAGAATTGGTGCCAAGGTACAAGTTATTTTTGTGTCACCCTTCTATCAAACCTGATTTGCTTGGCTTTCCAGGAATTGATGTCTTTGTGTGTGGGTTGTGTAATCACGAGGTTCACATCATTTTGGATAAAAGTTCTCAACAATTAAGTTAAAGTTCTATTTACTAAGATCTATTTGGCTATCTGAATGTGGATGACAAATAGTAGAAAATAACAATTTAGTTCCTAACCCCACAAAACTTTCCAAAAATATATTAGAAAATTTAACAAATCTATCAAACACAATGCTCAATGGAACACCATGTAACTGAACCATTTTCCTAAAAAAATGATCTGCTATATTTATTTCATCATCAATTTTGATGACATGACATGAAATGCGTCATCTTAGGAAACCTAGCCACAACAACAAATATTGAATCTCTACCCTTTTTAGACTTAACAAATCCTAAAACAAAATCCATGAATATATCGACCCAGGTTCTTTAGGTACTAGTAAAGGTATAAACCTTCAGGCATGAGTTTATGAGAGAAATTGGGATATCATGGATGAATAAGATGGTATAAAAGTGTTCATACATTGTTAATAATGTAGAAGGATTCATAAGTTAAGAAGTACGATAACTAAATATATTATCATAATATATGAAACGAATGAACTAGAAGTTGACTAGTGAATAAGTGTATAAGTATGTGTAATTAATGACATGGATTAAACATGAATACGAGATTTCACAATTTAGAGGAGCTTGTTAAGTCAGAGAAGCAGGTTGGTATATTGTGCCTTACCTTTTCATTTCGTACAATTTTGTAGATAAGTTTTTAGATTTCATAATTCGTAGTTACATTGTATATATTTTTTTGGTAAGTTGAAGTATGTATTAAAAGAAGAAGATACAAACATTATAAGGGGCATACCCCAGATTTACAATGATAACAGAAACATAAAACAACAGATGGCTACAGGCTAGCCACCGACCATAAAATTACATGAATTCATTTACATGCAAACTTCAAAACTCAATTAATCATTGGGATTTAAATGAAATCTACGTCATGCCAAAGTGATAGGTCCTCTCATTGATATACACTCCAACACTCAAGTGTTTAGGGCTTTTGTATTTAAATCTCTCAAATTCAATGAATGAATATGTTCTACCATAAGCTTGCTTTTCAATCTTATCTCCATTACTAAAATATTTCAAGCAACGCATGAATCAAAAGGTCTGATTTTCCAGTTGTAATGGGGCTAAAGTTAATGTGAGGTAAAAGAAAGTAAAAGGAAAGGTTCAAATTAAAGAAAGTAGAGCATTCTGAAAAATGACATTTCAATCAAAATTTTCCATCAAAGCACATAAATTTTCCATCTTTAAGCACCAACGCTTAACTTCTTTTGATTTCAAGCTCCATCAACATAGAATCTTAAGAGTACAAAGGGATACTTTTCTTTTCATTTTTTTTTCTTTTTCTTTTCTTTTCACCTTTGACAACTTTGCCCATCTTTTCATCAAGCATCATTTCTTCTTTCTTTTCATATAATTTTCAACTATAATTCCACGAGATGTCACAAGTATATGCTCTACTAATCCTTGGCCAAGGAAAAAGAGGAAAACATATAAAAAGTTAAGGCTTATACATGGATAAACAAGCTCAAAAGGGGATTACAAAGAATAATATGCTTTAGGTTGACTTTTTGGCTCAAGTTGTTAAAATTCCTAATGCCTTTATCTTCTTCGTGTATACATGTAATGTAAATGTAATCTCCACAGGATATGAAGCGAGTTCTAGAGATACATATCATTGAAAGAATGCACAATAAAAGAATATAATGTTGAATGCTCAAAAGCTTCCATTGATATAACATTATAAAGTCAAATGGCATATTTTCAAAGTCAATCCCTAAACCAATTAAATGTTAAAACTTGCATGCACACTCATTCATTCGATTTATATCTTCATCTATCTTAATTAATTCTCATACATAATACTCATATTCTCATAAACCAATGGGAGTTCAAAATGATCAAACATAAATTTTTTTAAAAAAATAACAAAGAAAATCAAAATTCTCTTAATACCCCCACACTTTAAACACAACATTGTCCTCAATGTTGAAATAAAAGAAAAGGAATATAAAAGAATGACAAAAGTAAAATAAAATACGAAAAAGAAAAGATAAGGAAAAAAAACAAATCTGATTTTTGTTTCTTTTGTGTTGGGTTGCCTTCTAGTACGCGCTTTTGTTTTATGTCATTGGCTCGACATGTGGCATGCTTATTCTTCAAAGATTGGTTTACCTAACTCCACAGAAGCAGTGAGTTCTGGCGTCCAACCTTCATAGAAAGGTTTCAAGCGATGCCCATTGACCTTAAGCACTTTGTTTGTTTCTAAACTCGTAATTTCCACTGTACCATTAGGAAAAACATTAGAAACAACAAAAGGTCCGATCCAACGAGAGCGCAACTTTTCAGGAAAAAGTGTCAAACGCGAATGATAAAGGAGGACTTTGTCTCCAACATGAAACTCTTTTCTCGTAATCATTCAGTCATGAAGACTCGTAGTCTTTTCCTTGTAAATCCTTGCCTTCTCATATGCAAAAGGATAGGCGCCACCCATTTACTGTTTGTGATGGGGTAAATGACTCATGCATCATGGGGGACAGTTTGCAAAGCTTGGAAAGCCAATGATGATTCTGCATGTTTTGAGGAATACATATATGCCTCTCTATCTCTTCTATCTCGATAAAATCATAGCCATAACTCAAAGCCACATTTAATCTGTTCTCACAGTCATAATAAAAAATTTACAGCACACATTTATCAACTTAGTCATAGCATGTGATAGAATAAACATTGTTGTAAGCATATTTCATTGCATCATGAAAATTAAATTCAATTTTTTCATCTCGTAGCTCCATATACAAAGTATCCTTTCCACAATTAATCTTTGTATTGGCAATTTTTTTAAGATTGATCTCCCAAACAATATAGGAGTGTTGTTTGATGAATCATAAAAGTCACGTTTCATATCAAGAATATAAAAGTTGCATGGAATAACCAAATTATCAATCTTGATTAGGACACCAAGTGGATAAACAAAACTACGATCCGCAAGTTCTGAATAGAGAGAGCTTCACAAATAGCAATCCATAAAATAAAAGAAAATCGTGGGATAGCATGTTTATGCCGAACAAGTTTCCACCACTCCTTTTTTTTTTGGTAAGTTGACATATGTATATAAGAAAAGAAGGTACAAAGATTATAAGGGGCGTACCCCAGATTTACGATGTAAACAAAAATCTTAAAAACAAAATTTAACCACAAGAAGGCCACCAAACAAAAAACCAAAATCCAGCTAGACTAGCTAGAAACAACAGTAAAACCAACCAAATATCAGTTTAAGATTCTATGTTATTCATCTTCCAAGCTCTTTGCATTCTAATGTTTTCATCAGTTGCCGGAAAGTTTCTCATTAGATCGAGCTTGTCGTGAATGATCCCTTTGGTTTGATCAAAGACCAAATTCGAATTTCTAGACATACATGCTGATACGATCCGGGCAAGGAAAAAATAATTTGATTCGGATTCTGACATAAAATGCTTAATTGTCTAGTTTTACGGCAACAATCATAATTCCCAACAAATAAAACCGAGGCCACCTCTACTATATAAAAGATCATCAAATCATCAGTAAAGCATAAATGAGTAATTTCTTTTTTTTTTGGTAAATTGACGTATGTATTAAAAGAAGAAGATACAAACATTATAAGGGGCATACCCCAGATTTACAATGATAACAGAAACATAAAACAACAGATGGCTACAGGCTAGCCACCAACCATAAAACTGAAACCTCACTAGATTCGTTAGGGAAACCAATACAACCAGCTAACTAACAAATTAAGAATCTATGGTATTCACCCTCCAAGCTCGTTGGATCCTTTTGTTTTCATTTGTTGGTACGACATTCCTCATCAAATCAAGCTTATCACGAATGATACATTCAATTTGATTAAAGACCAAATTCGAAGTTCTAGACATTCCAGCAAAGATCCTTGCATTCCGTTCTTGCCATACATGATACACTGTAGCTGCAAAACTCAGTTTACGAGAAAAATTGACGAAACTCTTGCCATGCCAAGAGACAGTGGCCCATCGAATCCATTCATCCCAGCCTTTTGTCATTCTTGGAATGTCGCATCTGTCACAAATATCCCACCACATCGCTTTAGTATAGGAGCATTCAAAGAACAAGTGGTTGTGATCCTCATTGTTGCGGAGACAGAGTGAGCATCTATTGGGACCATGTATACCAAACCGATGAAGTTTATCTTGAGTTCTGAGTTTCTGTTGGACAGCCATCCATAGAAGAAATGAATGTCTTGGAACAGCATTCTTGAACCACACAATGTCATGCCATTCAACCATCTGACGATGACGTCTTAGTTGTTCCCAAGCTACTTTGATCGAGAATCTGTGATTTGGCGAATCCAACCAAACTATCTCATCCTTTTGCCCCATCTTAGGATTAGAATTGGAAGGAATAGCTTCTATAATAGGGTGGTAGGAGTCTTTATTCTAAGTTATGAATTAGCACATTCACCTTCGCGTTCTTGGCCATGCCTGAATCATAGATGAATCTTTCCCCGTAAGAATCCGCGAGTGGGTTGTGAGGATGCCAATTGTCAAACCATAGAGAGGTTGTCATTCCATCTCCTATGATGTACTTCATCTTCGGCCATGCTAAGGATCAGACCTTTAGAATCTTTCCCCAATCCCAAGAGCAATTCTGTGGCGTCTTGATTGTCCAGAAATTCCTACCTCGCAACAGATTGGATCTGATCCAAGTAGACCATATTGAGCCATCTGAGTCATTGCACAGGTTCCAAATGTGTTTCAACAAAGCAATCTTGTTCCATTATGTTATCCTTTTTATTCCTAGTCCCCCCCTCTTTTTTTGGAAGACATACCTGATCCCAAGCCACTTTAGCCCCAGTAGTTCTCATATCTGAACCTGATCAAAGAAAGGATTTCATAATTTGCTCCACATTTTTAATTACTTGCCCAGGTAAGAGAAAGAGAGATGCCCAATAGACCTGTATGGAAAATAAGACTGAATTAATCAGTTGTACCCGTCCTGCATACGAGAGTGTTCTACAAGTCCAATGTCGAAC
This sequence comes from Populus nigra, assembly GCF_951802175.1. Lineage (NCBI taxonomy): Eukaryota > Viridiplantae > Streptophyta > Magnoliopsida > Malpighiales > Salicaceae > Populus > Populus nigra. Next base: position 10,279,014 of record NC_084856.1, on the reverse strand, counting down.
TTTAGAGGTGATTCGATCCACGAGGCCCTTACAATAAACAACCTTTAGTCTGGATGAGAGAAGAGGTACTCCCAAATATTTCATAGGGAGCTCCCCCTCTCTAAACCCAAGAATATGAATAATTTGTTCCCTCTCAGCATTTAACACACCGCTCAAGAAGATGTCACTTTTGTTTGGATTTGGATACAGACATGATAGGTCTTGAAACTGTGTGAGCACAGTTCTGATCATACGAATTGAGTTTACATCCCCATTGCAAAAAATCATCAAGTCGTCAGCAAAACAAAGATGAGAAATTTTGTCCTTCTTGCATCTCCAGTGGAACTTGAATTCTTGGTTGGCACTCATCTTGCAGAATAGCCCCGAAAGGATTTCCATACATAGGACAAACAAATATGGGGACAATGGATCCCCTTGTCTCAGCCCTCTTCCCCCTTGAAAGTAACCTGCAAGCTCACCATTGACGTTGATAGAGAATTGACATGATGTAACACAAACCATGATCCAATCAATTAATATTCTAGGGAATCCCATTTTTATTAACATGGCGTCAACAAAATCCCACCACACCGAGTCATAAGCCTTCATCAGATCAACTTTCATAGCACAACGAGCAGGTCCCGTAGATTTATGATAGCCTTTCATTAGTTCCTGAGACAAAAGAATGTTGTCACTGATTCTCCGTCCTGAGATAAAAGCGGTCTCATATGGACCAACTAAGGATGGCAAAACAACTTTGATTCTCCCAGCTAGAATCTCAGCGATGTATTTGTACACTGTATTGCAGCAAGATATAGGACGGAAATCTATCAACCTTGTAGGATTAGCAACTTTAGGAATAAAGGAAATGGATGTAGCATTCATTTCTTTAAGCATTCTACGAGTCTGAAAGAACGATCTAACAGCGTTGATTACATCTTTTTTTTTTTTGGTAAGTTGACGTATGTATTAAAAGAAGAAGATACAAACATTATAAGGGGCATACCCCAGATTTACAATGATAACAGAAACATAAAACAACAGATGGCTACAAGCTAGCCACCGACCATAACACTGAAACCTCACTGGATTCGTTAGGGAAACCAATACAACCAGCTAACTAACAAATTAAGAATCTATGGTATTCACCCTCCAAGCTCGTTGATTACATCTTCCCCAACTATATGCCACATTCTTTTGAAGAAGCCTGCGTTAAAGCCATCCGGACCAGGGGTTTTGTTGTTCTTCAAACTAAACATAGCATGCTTAATCTACTTCCATGTTACATCTTGTGCGAGTAGATGCTGTTGCGTTGAAGACAGTTTCAAGTTAATTGCCGATTCCATCACTTCCTCGTTCAGAACCCTAGGCATCTAAACCACTCCTAACACATGATGGAAGTATGCAATTACTTCTGATTTGACTGCCTCGTGTCCTTCGACAACCTCTCCATCCTCCCTTGTAAGTGATAGAAGCTTATTTCTATTCTGTCTTCCATTTACTGATTTGTGAAAGTAGCTAGTATTCTGATCCCCCAAGCTAAGCCATTGTATCCTTGCCTTCTGTTTGAAAAAACTCTCTTCAGCCCTGACGGTAGAAGCGTATTTACGAACAACATCCCTTTCTCGCATGCACAAAATTAGATTCTCATGCGCTGTATGCAGAGCCTGTTGAGCCTTATCCATTTTATTTTTTACATCTTTAACTCTATCTGAAATGTTGGAGAAGTGAGCCATATTGAAAAGTTTCAATTCCTGCTTTAGCTTTCTTAGTTTGCAACACAGCTGATATATTGGACAACCCCCCGAATTCTGATCCCATACCTTCTTCACCAAGGGCATGAACTCGTCATGATCCATCCACATATCGAAGAATCTGAATGGTTTCTTTATGTTCTGATCATTGCCAATAACCTTTACCACCATAGGAGAATGGTCTGACATACCCGAAGGCAAAAATCTCGCTTCCGATAAGGGGAAGTTCAGATTCCACTTCTCATTGACAAGCACTCTATCTAGTTTCCGCATAATCAGATTCTCAGGAAATTGGTTCGACCAAGTATAATGCATACCTGAATACCGAAGATCATCTACTTTCGCTTCTCGAATACATGTATCCAATCTGTCCATAGTACCAGCCCACGTAGTAAACCCTCCTAACCTGTCCGACTGGTTGCGGATAGCATTAAAGTCACCCATAAGAATCCACGGGGTTGACTCCCATCCATCACTACGACTCACTATATCAGACCATAATGCCTCACGTAAGGAAGCATTATTGTCTCCATAAATAATGGAAGTATTGAAACTGATATTGGTAGCTAATATACTGACAGAAACATGAATAGCCTGGTCTGACACTCCAACAACATCCACCTTCACCGTATCAGCATTCCAACAAACCCAAATACGACCACGACAAGAGAAATCATAATTATACAAGAAGGACCAAGAACGCAGAAGAAGTTTAGAAACATTATCTTTATTCTTGTCTTTCACTCGAGTTTCAACCAAACCAAAAAAAGCTATCCTCTCTTGATGGATGAGCCGACGCAATTCTGAATGCTTTATAGGATCATTCAAACCTCTAATATTCCAACATCCAATAATCATAGGAAAATAGAGAGGAGTACAAACAGCAACACAAAGATTACCTTGACGTGCCTCCTGGAGAGGAGCCAGATTTCTGATTCTTCTTTGAAGAGGCTTTGAACCCTTTTTCTTTTTCTCTAGAGAGTCTCTAGCCTTAATAGCTAACTGATTAACAGTTTCCCTTTCGGTGGAATTCAGGGTTTGAGGGGTTGTCAGGATCGTTGACGTTAACTCCTTATCGGTTTGTTCCCCATCTGTATCACCTCCCATTGTGTTCATATCTTGATCTAAAGCAGTACTTGCAGCCCCTTGCTCCTGTTTCATGTCTTCTCGTAAACTCTTCAAGACAAGAGGAGAGGAAGGATTTTCATCTTCATGACAAGCAGCATTGTGTACATCTGATGTCGCATGATCATTCATATTACAATCAGACATATGTATACCAGATGTTGACCAACTATTCTCATTACAATTACCCACTTTAGATGCCAATGGAGCATTCTCCCCACTCACAGAACCCTTGTTTCGTTTACCAATGCCAATTAGCTGTGTTGCAACTAAGAAAGCTAAAGTAGGAATTGAAAATTTTCAATATGACTCACTTCTCCAACATTTCAGATAGAGTCAAAAATGCAAAAAATAAAATAGATAAGTGATAAATTAGGAACCCTGGAGAGAGAGAGAGAGAGAAGAGAGAAAGAGAGAGAGTGTGGAGCTGTCGGAGCTACATCTACTCCGTCCACCGTTGGATTGTTCTCATTTCTGACTATGTTGTTCCTTCCAACCTTCTCTCAACATTGACCGAACAGATTTGTTATCCAATCAACGAGGTAGAGATATTGATCTCGCAATATTTCTACTATTCTGCATTTTCAGTTCTAGAACTATGGAGAAGTGGTGAAGTTGGAGCATAGTGAATGGATTTTCTTCATGATTTCTCGTATGGCTGTCATAGACATGAAGGCCTTTGTCATATGTGAAGATTAACTCACAGTTCTTTGGAAAAGTTTCATTTTTCTTGCTAGTTTCAGAGTGGTTTGTCGTAACTTGGTCTCCTTTGTTCACCGTTGGATCGTTACCATTTTTGAGTATGTTGTTCTTCAGAACCTACTCTACATCTTGACCGAACGGATTATAGTTACAATCAGTGTGCTGGGAGATATTGGCTTCGTAATTCTGTAATTCTCTTCTTCCTTCATGAACTAATCTGCTTCTTGTTGTTTATTAGTTAGGTTGCTGTTATTTCTGAGCTTAGGTTGCTTCTTGGACTCAATTTATCTTCTTAGAATTTTGTTCTCCCTAGTATTTGTACGCTACCATAATGTCTCTATGTTATTCTGTGGAAAATGTTCCAATGGTTAGCTCTAACATTGAACAACACAATCAAGTTAAGTCTGGACATGCATTAAGATTAGAACTGCAAGATATATTGAATAGCCATGGGATGAGGATTTCTCAGTTTCAAGCTGATTCTGATGTTAGTATAGAGAAACACTCTACTGTCCAAGCTTCTAATGTTGTTCCAGAAATGAACCATGTGTTGGGTTCTAAAGTTGATGAGGTGAAGGTAGGGTCTCATCAACAAGAACAACTAAAACCTAGACCCAAATTGAATTTTTTAAATGCTTTGAAGGGTTCTGATGTTGATGACAATGAGGGTAGCAAGACCCGTGGCATTAGTTCAGTCCGTAATCTGCACTTTGCTCCCCCTAGTATGACTGATGGTCGTGTGACAGTAGCTCCTCCACTTGATGTGTTTGAAGATGGCTGCGAATTTTGAAAATCCATCCTAGTTGGTCATTTTGTGGGGCAGAAATTACCGTATCCCGTGGTTAATTCTATTGCTAAAAGAATATGGAGCTCCTACGGTCTATCAGAAGTTTTGTCTTCGGATAATGGTTTCTTCATCTTCACCTTTGATTCTGTCGATCATGCCACTAATGTGCTGGAAAGAGCCCTATGGCACATGGCAAACAGGCCTTTGGTGCTTAAACGTTGGCAACCGAACATGCAATTTTTGAAAGATGATTTGGCCAGAGTTCCGGTATGGGTTAGGCTGTATAATGTCCCTCTCAAGTATTGGACTATTAAGGGGCTGAGCTGTGTCGCGAGTGCTATTGGAGTCCCCCTTCATGCGGATTATACGACATTGTTGCGTAAAAGGCTTAGTTACGCAAGAGTTTGCGTTGAGATAGATGCTTCGAAGATGTTGGTTAAGGAATATGATCTTCGCTGTCCAAATGGGTTATTCATAACAATTTCAGCTGAGTACGAATGGATACCGTTGAAGTGCAGTAATTGCTATGTCTTTGGACACACCACAGCGCTATGTGCTACTAATAACATTGATAATCTTAAAGTGGTGGTAGAGGGTAAGAGGAATCTAGGAGCTATGAACTCTAAATCTGCGGATAACAAGTAGAATTAGTTTCAGTGGCAGGTAGTTGGTAAACGAAACAAGGGTTCCGTGAGTGGGGAGAATGCTCCCTTGGCATCTAAAGTGGGTAATTGTAATGAGAATGGTTGTTCAACATCTGGTATATACATGTCTGATTGTAATATGAATGATCATGCGGCATCAGATGTGCGCAATACTGCTTGTCATGAAGATGAAAATCCTTCCTCTCCTCTTGTCTTGAAGAGTTTACGAGAAGACATGAAACAGGAGCAAGGGGCTGCAAGTACTGCTTTAGATCAAGATATGGACGCAATGGAAGGTGATACAGATGGGGAACAAACCGATAAGGAGTTAACGTCAACGATCCTTACAACCCCTCAAACCCTGAATTCCACCGAAAGGGAAACTGTTAATCAGTTAGCTATTAAGGCTAGAGACTCTCTAGAGAAAAATAAAAAGGGTTCAAAAGCCTCTTCAAAAAAGAATCAGAAATCTGGCTCCTCTCCAGTAGGCACGTCAAGGTAATCTTTGTGTTTCTGTTTGTACTCCTCTCTATTTTCCTATGATTACTGGATGTTGGAATATTAGAGATTTGAATGATCCTATAAAGCATTCGGAATTGCATCGACTCATCCATCAAGAGAGGATAGCTTTTTTTGGTTTGGTTGAAACTCGAGTGAAAGACAAGAATAAAGATAATGTTTCTAAACTTCTTCTGCGTTCTTGGTCCTTCTTGTATAATTATGATTTCTCTTGTCGTGGTCGTATTTGGGTTTGTTGGAATGCTGATACGGTGAAGGTGGATGTTGTTGGAATGTCAGACCAGGCTATTTATGTTTCTGTCACTATCTTAGCTACCAATATCATTTTCAATACTTCAATTATTTATGGAGACAATAATGCTTCCTTAGGTGAGGCATTATGGTCTGATATAGTGAGTCGTAGTGATGGATGAGAGTCAACCCCGTGGATTCTTATGGGTGACTTTAATGCTATCCGCAACCAGTCGGACAGGTTAGGAGGGTCTACTATGTGGGCTGGTACTATGGACAGATTGGATACATGTATTCGAATCTGATTATGCAGAAACTAGATAGAGTGCTTGTCAATGAGAAGTGGAATCTGAACTTTCCATTATCGGAAGCGAGATTTTTTTTTTTTTGGTAAGTTGACGTATGTATTAAAAGAAGAAGATACAAACATTATAAGGGGCATACCCCAGATTTACAATGATAACAGAAACATAAAACAACATATGGCTACAGGCTAGCCACCGACCATAAACTGAAACCTACTAGATTCGTTAGGGAAACCAATACAACCAGCTAACTAACAAATTAAGAATCTATGGTATTCACCCTCCAAGCTCGTTGGATCCTTTTGTTTTCATTTGTTGGTGCGACATTCCTCATCAAATCAAGCTTATCACGAATGATACATTCGATTTGATTAAAGACCAAATTCGAAGTTCTAGACATTCCAGCAAAGATCCTTGCATTCCGTTCTTGCCATACATGATACACTGTAGCTGCAAAACTCAGTTTACGAGAAAAATTGACGAAACTCTTGCCATGCCAAGAGACAGTGGCCCATCGAATCCATTCATCCCAGCCTTTTATCATTCTTGGAATGTCGCATCTATCACAAACATCCCACCAGATCGCTTTAGTATAGGAGCATTCAAAGAACAAGTGGTTGTGATCCTCATTGTTGCGGAGACAGAGCGAGCATCTATTGGGACCATGTATACCAAACCGATGAAGTTTATCTTGAGTTGTGAGTTTCTGTTGGACAGCCATCCATAGAAGAAATGAATGTCTTGGAATAGCATTCTTGAACCACACAATGTCATGCCATTCAACCATCTGACGATGACGTCTTAGTTGTTCCCAAGCTACTTTGATCGAGAATCTGTGATTTGGTGAATCCAACCAAACTATCTCATCCTTTTGCCCCATTTTAGGATTAGAATTGGAAGGAATAGCTTCTATAATGGGGTGCCAGCCAATAGCTTGGGTGGTAGGAGTTTTCCATTCTGAGTTATGAATTAGCACATTCACCTTCGCGTTCTTGGCCATACCTGAATCATAGATGAATCTTTCCCCGTAAGAATCCGCGAGTGGGCTGTGCGGATGCCAATTGTCAAACCATAGAGAGGTTGTCATTCCATCTCCTATGATGTACTTCATCTTCGGCCATGCTAAGGATCTCAGCTTTAGAATCTTTCCCCAAGCCCAAGAGCAATTCTGTGGTGTCTTGATTGTCCAGAAATTCCTACCTCGCAACAGATTGGATCTGATCCAAGTAGACCATATTGAGCCATCTGAGTCATTGCACAGGTTCCAAATGTGTTTCAACAAAGCAATCTTGTTCCATTCTGTTATCCGTTTTATTCCTAGCCCCCCCTCCTTTTTTGGAAGACATACCTGATCCCAAGCCACTTTAGCCCCAGTAGTTCTCATATCTGAACCTGACCAAAGAAAGGATTTCATAATTTGCTCCACATTTTTAATTACTTGCCCAGGTAAGAGAAAGAGAGATGCCCAATAGACTTGTATGGAAAATAAGACTGAATTAATCAGTTGTACCCGTCCTGCATACGAGAGTGTTCTACAAGTCCAATGTCGAACTTTAGAGGTGATTCGATCCACGAGGCCCTTACAATAAACAGCCTTTAGTCTGGATGAGAGAAGAGGTACTCCCAAATATTTCATAGGGAGCTCCCCCTCTGTAAACCCAAGAATATGAATAATTTGCTCCTTCTCAGCATTTAACACACCGCTCAAGAAGATGTCACTTTTGTTTGGATTTGGATACAGACCTGATAGGTCTTGAAACTTTGTGAGCACCGTTCTGATCATACGAATTGACTTTACATCCCCGTTGCTAAAAATCATCAAGTCGTCAGCAAAACAAAGATGAGAAATTTTGTCCTTCTTGCATCTCCAGTGGAACTTGAATTCTTGGTTGGCACTCATCTTGCAGAATAGCCCCGAAAGGATTTCCATACATAGGACAAACAAATATGGCGACAATGGATCCCCTTGTCTCAGCCCTCTTCCCCCTTGAAAGTAACCTGCAAGCTCACCATTGACGTTGATAGAGAATTGACATGATGTAACACAAACCATGATCCAATCAATGACTGTTCGAGGGAATCCCATTTTTATCAACATGGCGTCAACGAAATCCCACCGCACCGAGTCATAAGCCTTCATCAGATCAACTTTCATAGCACAACGAGCAGGTCCCGTAGATTTATGATAGCCTTTCATTAGTTCATGAGACAAAAGAATGTTATCACTGATTCGCCGTCCTGAGATAAAAGCAGTCTGATATGGACCAACTAAGGATGGCAAAACAACTTTGATTCTCCCAGCTAGAATCTTAGCGATGCATTTGTACACTGTATTGCAGCAAGATATAGGACGAAAATCAGTCAACCTTGTAGGATTAGCAACTTTAGGAATAAGAGAAATGGATGTAGCATTCATTTCTTTAAGCATTCTACGAGTCTGAAAGAAGGATCTAACAGCGTTGATTACATCTTCCCCAACTATGTGCCACATTCTTTTGAAGAAACCTGCGTTAAAGCCATCCGGACCAGGGGCTTTGTTGTTCTTCAAACTAAACATAGCATGCTTAATCTCCTCCCTTGTTACATCTTGTGCGAGTAGATTCTGTTGCGTTGAAGACAGTTTCAAGTTAATTGCCGAGTCCATCACTTCCTCGTTCAGAACCCTAGGCATCTGATCCACTCCTAACACACGATGGAAGTATGCAATTACTTCTGATTTGACTGCCTCGTGTCCTTCGACAACCTCTCCATCCTCCCTTGTAAGTGATAGAAGCTTATTTCTATTCTGTCTTCCATTTACTGATTTGTGAAAGTAGCTAGTATTCTGATCCCCCAAGCTAAGCCATTGTATCCTTGCCTTCTGTTTGAAAAAACTCTCTTCAGCCCTGACGGTAGAAGCGTATAGACGAACAGCATCCCTTTCTCGCATGCGCAAAATTGGATTCTCATGCGCTGTATGCAGAGCCTGTTGAGCCTTATCCATTTCGTTTTTTGCATCTTTAACTCTATCTGAAATGTTAGAGAAGTGAGCCATATTGAAAAGTTTCAATTCCTGCTTTAGCTTTCTTAATTTGCAACACAGCTGATACATTGGACAACCCCCCGAATTCTGATCCCATACCTTCTTCACCAAGGGCATGAACTCGTCATGATCCATCCACATATCGAAGAATCTGAATGGTTTCTTTATGTTCTGATCATTGCCAATAACCTTTACCACCATAGGAGAATGGTCTGACATACCCGAAGGCAAAAATCTCGCTTCCGATAATGGAAAGTTCAGATTCCACTTCTCATTAACAAGTACTCTATCTAGTTTCCGCATGATCAGATTCTCAGGACATTGGTTCGACCAAGTATAATGCATTCCTGAATACCGAAGATCATCTACTTTCGCTTCTCGAATACATGTATCCAATCTGTCCATGGTACCAGCCCACGTAGTAGACCCTCCTAACCTGTCCGACTGGTTGCGGATAGCATTAAAGTCACCCATAAGAATCCACGGGGTTGACTCCCATCCATCACTACGACTCACTATATCAGCCCATAATGCCTCACGTAAGGAAGCATTGTTGTCTCCATAAATAATTGAAGTATTGAAACTGATTTTGGTAGCTAATATAGTGACAGAAACATGAATAGCCTGGTCTGACATTCCAACAACATCCACCTTCACCGTATCAGCATTCCAACAAACCCAAATACGACCACGACAAGAGAAATCATAATTATACAAGAAGGACCAAGAACGCAGAAGAAGTTTAGAAACATTATCTTTATTCTTGTCTTTAACTCGAGTTTCAACCAAACCAAAAAAAGCTATCCTCTCTTGATGGATGAGTCTACGCAATTCTGAATGCTTTATAGGATCATTCAAACCTCTAATATTCCAACATCCAATAATCATAGGAAAATAGAGAGGAGTACAAACAACAACACAAAGATTACCTTGACGTGCCTCCTGGAGAGGAGCCAGATTTCTGATTCTTCTTTGAAGAGGCTTTTGAACCCCTTTTCTTTTTCTCTAGAGAGTCTCTAGCCTTAATAGCTAACTGATTAACAGTTTCCCTTTCGGTGGAATTCAGGGTTTGAGGGGTTGTCATGATATCGGTTGGTTCCCCATCTGTATCACCTCCCATTGCGTCCATATCTTGATCTAAAGCAGTACTTGCAGCCCCTTGCTCCTGTTTCATGTCTTCTCGTAAACTCTTCAAGACAAGAGGAGAGGAAGGATTTTCATCTTCATGACAACCAGCATTGCACACATCTGATGTCGCATGATCATTCATATTACAATCAGGCATATGTATACCAGATGTTGAACAACCATTCTCATCACAATTACCCACTTTAGATGCCAAGGGAGCATTCTCCCCACTCACAGAACCCTTGTTTCGTTTACCAACTACCTGCCACTGAAACTGATTCGGCTTGTTATCCGCAGATTTAGAGTTCATAGCTCCTAGATTCCTCTTACCCTCTGCCACCACTTTAAGATTATCAATGTTATTAGTAGCACATAGCGCTGTGGTGTGTCCAAAGACATTGCAATTACTGCACTTCGACGGTATCCATTCGTATTCAGCTGAAATTGTTATGAATAACCCATTTGGACAGCGAAGATCATATTCCTTAACCAACGTCTTCGAAGCATCTATCTCAACGCAAACTCTTGCGTAACTAAGCCTTTTACGCAACAATGTCGTATGATCCGCATGAAGGGGGACTCCAATAGCACTCGCTACACAGCTCAGCCCCTTAATAGTCCAATACTCGAGAGGGACATTATACAGCTTAACCCATACCGGAACTCTTGCCAAATCATCTTTCAAAAATTGCATGTTCGGTTGCCAACGTTTAAGCACCAAAGGCCTGTTTGCCATGTGCCATGGGGCTCTTTCCAGCACATTAATGGCATGATCAACCGAATCAAAGGTGAAGATGAAGAAGCCATTATCCGAAGACAAAACTTCTGATAGACCGTAGGAGCTCCATATTCTTTTGGCAATAGAATTAACCACGGGATACGGTAATTTCTGCCCCACAAAATGACCAACTAGGGTGGATTTCCAAAATTCACAGCCATCTTCAAACACATCAAGAGGAGGAGCTACTGTCACATGACCATCAGTCATAGTAGGGGGAGCAAAGTGCAGATTACGGACTGAACTAATGCCAAGGGTCTTGCTACCCTCATTGTCATCAACATCAGAACCCTTCAAAGCATTTAAAAAATTCAATTTGGGTCTAGGTTTTAGTTGTTCTTGTTGATGAGACCCTACCTTCACCTCATCAACTTTAGAACCCAACACATGGTTCATTTCTGGAACAACATTAGAAGCTTGGGCAGTAGAGTGTTTCTCTATACTAGCATCAGAATCAGCTTGAAACTGAGAAATCCTCATCCCATGGCTATTCAACATATCTTGCAGTTCTAATCTTAATGTATGTCCAGACTTAACTTGATTATGTTGTTCAATGTGAGAGCTAACCATTGGAACATTTTCCACAGAAGAACATAGAGACATTATGGTAGCATACAAATATTAGAGAGAGCAAAATTTTAATAAGATAAACTGAGTCCCATACATTCGGAAGCGAGATTTTTGCCTTCGGGTATGTCAGACCATTCTCCTATGGTGGTAAAGGTTATTCGCAATGATCATAACATAAAGAAACCATTCAGATTCTTCGATATATGGATGGATCATGACGAGTTCATGCCCTTGGTGAAGAAGGTATGGGATCAGAATTCGGGGGGTTGTCCAATGTATCAGCTGTGTTGCAAACTAAGAAAGCTAAAGCAGGAATTGAAACTTTTCAATATGGCTCACTTCTCCAACATTTCAGATAGAGTTAAGATGCAAAAAACAAAATGGATAAGGCTCCACAGGCTCTGCATACAGCGCATGAGAATCCAATTTTGTGCATGCGAGAAAGGGATGTTGTTCGTAAATACGCTTCTACCGTCAGGGCTGAAGAGAGTTGTTTCAAACAGAAGGCAAGGATACAATGGCTTAGCTTGGGGGATCAGAATACTAGCTACTTTCACAAATCAGTAAATGGAAGACAGAATAGAAATAAGCTTCTATCACTTACAAGGGAGGATGGAGAGGTTGTCGAAGGACATGAGGCAGTCAAATCAGAAGTAATTGCATACTTCCATCGTATGTTAGGAGTGGATCAGATGCCTAGGGTTCTGAACGAGGAAGTGATGGAATCGGCAATTAACTTGAAACTGTTTTCAATGCAACAACATCTACTCGCACAAGATGTAACAAGGAAGGAGATTAAGCATGCTATGTTTAGTTTGAAGAACAACAAAGTCGCTGGTCCAGATGGCTTTAACGCAGGTTTCTTCAAAAGAATGTGGCACATAGTTGGGGAAGATGTAATCAACGCTGTTAGATCGTTCTTTCAGACTCGTAGAATGCTTAAAGAAATGAATGCTACATCCATTTCCCTTATTCCTAAAGTTGCTAATCCTACAAGGTTGACAGATTTTCGTCCTATATCTTGCTGCAATACAGTGTACAAATGCATCGCTAAGATTCTAGCTGGGAGAATCAAAGTTGTTTTGCCATCCTTAGTTGGTCCATATCAGACCGTTTTTATCTCAGGACGGAGAATCAGTGACAACATTCTTTTGTCTCAGGAACTAATGAAAGGCTATCATAAATCTACGGGACCTGCTCGTTGTGCTATGAAAGTTGATCTGATGAAGGCTTATGACTCGGTGCGGTCGGATTTCGTTGACGCTATGTTAATAAAAATGGGATTCCCTAGAACAGTAATTGATTGGATCATGGTTTGTGTTACATCATGTCAATTCTCTATCAACGTCAATGGTGAGCTTGCAGGTTACTTTCAAGGGGGAAGAGGGCTGAGACAAGGGGATCCATTGTCCCCATATTTGTTTGTCCTATGTATGGAAATCATTTCGGGGCTATTCTGCAAGATAAGTGCCAACCAAGAATTCAAGTTCCACTGGAGATGCAAGAAGGACAAAATTTCTCATCTTTGTTTTGCTGACGACTTGATGATTTTTAGCAACGGGGATGTAAACTCAATCCGTACGATCAGAACTGTGCTCACAAAGTTTCAAGACCTATCAGGTCTGTATCCAAATCCAAACAAAAGTGACATCTTCTTGAGCGGTGTGTTAAATGCTGAGAGGGAACAAATTATTCATATTCTTGGGTTTAGAGAGGGGGAGCTCCCTATGAAATATTTGGGAGTACCTCTTCTCTCGTCCAGACTAAAGGCTGTTTATTGTAAGGGCCTCGTGGATCGAATCACCTCTAAAGTTCGACATTGGACTTGTAGAACACTCTCGTATGCAGGACGGGTACACCTGATTAATTCAGTCTTATTTTCCATACAGGTCTATTGGGCATCTCTCTTTCTCTTACCTGGGCAAGTAATTAAAAATGTGGAGCAAATTATGAAACCTTTCTTTGGTCAGGTTCAGATATGAGAACTACTGGGGCTAAAGTGGCTTGGGATCAGGTATGTCTTCCAAAAAAAGAGGGGGCGCTAGGAATAAAAAGGATAAGAGAATGGAACAAGATTGCTTTGTTGAAACACATTTGGAACCTGTGCAATGACTCAGATGGCTCAATATGGTCTCCTTGGATAAGATCCAATCTGTTGCGAGGTAGGAATTTCTGGACAATCAAGACGCCACAGAATTGCTCTTGGGCTTGGGGAAAGATTCTAAAGCTCAGATCCTTAGCATGGCCGAAGATGAAGTACATCATAGGAGATGGAATGACAACCTCTTTATGGTTTGACAATTGGCATCCTCACAGCCCACTCGCGGATTCTTACGGGGAAAGATTCATCTATGATTCAGGTATGGCCAAGAACGCGAAGGTGAATGTGCTAATTCATAAATCAGAATGGAAAACTCCTCCCACCCAAGCTATTGGCTGGCACCCCATTATAGAAGCTATTCCTTCCAATTCTAATCCTACGATGGGGCAAAAGGATGAGATAGCTTGGTTGGATTCGCCAAATCACAGATTCTCGATCAAAGTAGCTTGGGAACAACTAAGACGTCATCGTTAGATGGTTGAATGGCATGACATTGTGTGATTCAAGAATGCTGTTCCAAGACATTCATTTCTTCTATAGATGGCTGTCCAACAGAAACTCACAACTCAAGATAAACTTCATCGGTTTGGTATACATGGTCCCAATAGATGCTCACTCTGTCTCCGCAACAATGAGGATCACAACCACTTGTTCTTTGAATGCTCCTATACTAAAGCGATCTGGAGGGATGTTTGTGACAGATGCGACATTCCAAGAATGACAAAAGGCTGGAATGAATGGATTCGATGGGCCACTGTATCTTGGCATGGCAAGAGTTTCGTCAATTTTTCTCGTAAACTGAGTTTTGCAGCTACAGTGTATCATGTATGGCAAGAACGGAATGCAAGGATCTTTGCTGGAATGTCTAGAACTTCGAATTTGGTCTTTAATCAAATCGAATGTATCATTCGTGATAAGCTTGATTTGATGAGGAATGTCGTACCAACAAATGAAAACAAAAGGATCCAACGAGCTTGGAGGGTGAATAACATAGATTCTTAATTTGTTAGTTAGCTGGTTGTATTGGTTTCCCTAACGAATCTAGTGAAGTTTCAGTTTTATGGTTGGTGGCTAGCCTGTAGCCATCTATTGTTTTATGTTTCTGTTATCATTGTAAATCTGGGGTATGCCCCTTATTATGTTTGTATCTTCTTCTTTTAATACATACATCAACTTACAAAAAAAAAGGATGACGCCATGAAGATAGTTGTTCTTCGATAAGTCGTTTTCCAGTTCTTTAGAGAACTATGGAAGGGAGATTATCTCACCAACACACACACACAAAGTGCGGCAAACAAGAAGGTTTATTAATCTGAATTGTCTAACTTACATGTCTGGTTATGCCTCTATTTATACTAACTCTAGACTTAAATAAACCCTAATGGACCCTCCTTAGGTGGACTCATATTAAGCCCACTTACAATTGACCCAAATAAATAATAATAACTCAAAGACTAAGAAGAAAATAATAAAAATCCAAAAATTACCATCCTAAATATGCTAGAATCAGATTTGTCACCATTAAGAAGTCCCAAATAGACTAGGAAATCTGATCTGAAGGTAGAATTTATTTTGAAGTTTTCTTTTCCTTTTTGTAGTTAGGATGAATAAGGAATCCTTGTAAGAAAAGGATTCTGAAATAATTATGAATCCTTGCCACACTTGGAAACTATGTTGCAGCCCATAAAAGATCTTTGTAGAATTAGTAAATTTCCAATATAAGATGTCACATCCTTTTAGGAAACGAATCCTAGCCACATAGAAAGTCCACAAGTCAAAAGAAAGTAAATAACAAAATTCGTACAGCCTTCTGTTGACCCATGTTTTGATACCTTCCCAAACTCCAATTGACCTGAAATGTTAACCTAACGTAGGACAATATGTCAGGAGACTCCACATAAATTGTTAGCTCGATCCAATGGTCGGATTGAGAATTATGACCATTGTCGTATAACTGGATAGCTGCACATTTTACGTCAAAATCCGAATTTAACCTTGCCTGGATCGTATCATAATGCTTGTTCAATACATGATAGAACCTTGGTTGTGAATGTTAAAAGGATGATATATTGAAATTAGGAAAGGAAGAATAGATATTTAGTAACCGTAAGGTCGCTTACTAAAGATATATTGTGGTGATACTTAGTAATCGTAAGGTCAATGACTAATGAGATGTTATGATGATACTTAGTAACTGTAAGGTCGATGACTAGGACATGATGTGATGATACTTAGTGGTAGGGTCAGTGACTAAATGATGCGAACCTCGTGATCACATGGTCATGCAACCCACACGTAAAGACATCAATTCTCGGAAAGCCAAGTGAATCAGGTTTGATAGGAGTGTGACACAAAGATAACTTGTACCTAGGCACCAGCACTATTGGAAACGGAGACCCCCACCCAACGAATATTGATTCGCGAACGAAAAGTTTAAGTATGACGCCACGAAGACAGTTGTTCTTCGATAAGTCATTTTTAAGTTCTTTAGACAACCATAGAAGGGAGACTATCTCACCAACACACACACAAAGTGCGGCAAACAAGAAGTTTTATTAATTTGAATTGTCTACCTTACATGTCTGCTTATGTCCTTATTTATAGTGACTCAAAACTAAAATAAACCCTAATGGACCCCTTATGTGGACTTATATGATGCCCACTGACACGACCAAAAGATTGATGTCTTTTTCCAAGTGCAGGAGTGTCGAAGTAATAAATAACCCGGCAAGACCGGGGTCGAACCACAGGGAGGTTAATTATATAAATTATAGATAACAATAATACAAAAGTAACAATAACAACAACAACAACAACAATAATAATAGTGTTAATAATAATAGTGAAGAAGAAGAGGAAGAAGTCGATGAGAACTTTGAGATGGAAGATTAACGTAAGGATTAAACAATGATAACAACAAATGTCAAGGTTAGAGGATCCACAATGGTACATCAAACAAGTATAGTAAACTCTTATTATTCAACTAGAAACCACACACAAAGGAGGTTCCAATCAGATTATAAATTGTTAACATGATTACATTAGTTATCTTATTCGAATAATGCTAATACTTGTAAATGTTGTCAGGCATTTATAATTATAACTTATGTTAACAACAAATTAAGTTCCTTTCATAGCTCAGGTGTCGGTTATACCATACAGTATGGGCTATGAAAGTACCAAGTATTTGTTGTACCAAGTGTTATACAACATAAATCTAGATTAACCATTTAACAAGCAAAGTATTAAAAGTGAACAAGATAACAAATATAAAGCATGTTAGTATCCAACATTAAGGTCCATGTTAAGTTTATATTATACTTATTCTTACACCATTAGTGTACCCTTTTCACCTTGACATAATTAACTTAACTAAACATAATGAAAGAAAGAAACATAAATAAACAAGGAAAGGAAATGGAAAGCATAAGCAAGAAATTAATATAAGTAAAACTTAAGCATTACAAAATATAAAGAGAGAACAAAAGCATGATCTTGATCTGAAAACCAAGATGCCTAAATACATGGCAAATGCCTCCTTTTAGAGGCCAAAATTCGGAACTATTGATTTGTTGACTAATTGATGAGTGGGTGGCCACATCTTGACTTGGTGACAATTCTTATCTTCTTGTCTGCCAAAAACGTCATTGATGACATCATAATTTGAACAAACTTAAATCATGAAAGTTCTAGGAAATTGTCTCATCTTTCCAGGATAAATATTTGAGATCATTTGGACTTCTAGAACTTGAGATATGGGCTGAACACTGAACAGTGTCTGGGCTGCAGGACAGATTCGGACTTCTTTGTTGTTGCTACAATTTGGACTTGAAAACAGCCTTTTTAAATCTTAGGCTCCACATAAAGGTTGGAAGCCTATGTCTTATCTTTCCATCCATATAAAATGGACCTAAATCCAAGATCTACAGCTCCAGATATGACCCAATTACCGAACTGTGTTCCAGTTTGGACTGCACCAGCATCTCTTTGGCCATCTTTTTGTCCTTTCAATTTCAGAACTTCAACTCATCAATCAATTCTTTCATCTATGTGATAGGCCTCCATTTAAGATGAACATTTACCATTAATTAAAGGTATCTTATATAATTAGATATGTTATTATAAAACATGCTTTAGTTAAGGAGTTATTGATACTTTAAGTGCAAAATGATGATATAAAACCTTGATAAAAAAATGCACTTTTAAGTACTAATCACCCACTTACAATTAAACCCAAATAATATAAATAAACCCTAAACTAAGAAGAAAATAAGAAATCCGAAATTAATATCCTAAATATGTTAGAATCAGATTTGTCACCATTAAGATGTCCCAAATAGACTAGGAAATCTGATCTGAAGGTAGAATTTATTATGAAGTCTTCTTTCCTTTTTGTAGCTAGGATGAATAAGGAATCCTTGTAAAAAAAGGATTGTGAAACATTTATGAATCCTTGACATACATGGAAACTATGTTGCAGCTTATTAAAGATCTTTGAAGAATTAGGAGATTCCCAAATAAGCTGCCACATCCTTTTAGGAAAGGAATCCTAGCCAAATAGGAAGTCCACAAGTCAAAAGGAAGTAAATAACAAAATTCGTACAGCCTCTGTTGACCCGTATTGAGATGCCTTCCCGAACTACGATTGACCTGATATTTTAATCCAAGGTAGGAAAACATGTCAGAAGACTCCACGTAAAATTTCAGCCCAATCCAACGATTGGATTGAGAATTATGACAGTTTTCGTAAAACTAGATAGTTGCAATTTTTACGTCAAAATCTGAATTTGACCTTACGTGGATCATATCATTTCCTCTCTCTTCAAGATGATTCCTCCTCGAATCACCAACAAGTTGAAGGGACAATTCCTTAGCCTTCTTTCTAAGCCTTTGGAGTTCTTTTCTTGCCAACAAACATCGCCAACAACTTTGGATGAAAGTTGCAGTCGTTCTATTTTGTATATAATCGTTGCAGCCTTTTTTCTCCCCTCTTTTTGAAGCTTGATGGGCATTGATTGTTGCTGTTAACACATCAAGTTCTTGCTTCATCTCCCCTAGAATACAGGATAAACTCTTGGATTCTTTTTTTAGAACACTAATCTCTGTATTTCTCTCCCTTTGATACCACTTTCCTTTTGAATCTGCCTTTTCTTTTGCCATAGCACCTCATCAAAATACATGAAATCCCTTTGGTTTCTAGGCTGCCGAAAACCTTCCCGATAGCCTATGGTCTCATACTTAAAATCACCATCATCAATATCATCAATGTCCTCCTCAAAATCATCATAATCAGCCTACCTTGGCCTTTCAGCCCCACTGCCATTGTTTGATTTCGGTTTAGCCCCAACCTTTCTCACATCTTGGGTACAAGTTCCAGCCACGTTTCCATGTTTTCCCACCTTCTCAAGTTTGTCACACATGTTCCCCATCATAAAATTCATGATTTCCATCATCTTCGTCATGGCTTGCATTTGGAATTGAAGTTCTACATCGGGAGGGGGTGGTATGTTGTTTTGAATTGACATGATGATACCTGTAAAAATTGGTTAGTGGAAAAAAAATCCTCGCATCGCTCGTGTTTCACTCAAACACTCTCAATATCCTCACAATCTAACACCTCTCGTCTCACCTTCTTGCTGTTCTTGCGAAACTGAAACCAACACCAAATAAAACCAACTTGGCAGCGCAATCCAAATATATATGACTCAAGAAGCAATAAAAACCAGAAAACAAGCAAAACAAAACTGCGATGATAGTCTCGCGAGTAGCAAGCGAGTCTATCCGAAATATGAACGAAACTGAAGACTCGAATAAAAAACAGAAACAAAATATGAAAAATGATGAAACAACACCCAGATATGTTGGATATGATGAAAATAAACTGCAAGAAACGAAAACAACAGAAAGCAAGCGAATTTCAAAAGTTGACGCAAAACAAACTCGTTTACGACGAGTTAAGTCCGAATCTGGAACCTAGAGTAAATGATGTCCAATTGAGTTAAAATTTCAGCTATAGTGCGATATCAACCCAAATAGACATAATATAAATTTTGAGCAATTTAAAACAAGGTTTGATATACTGATGCAAAAACGTTATGAATCAGACCTAATTAAAACTGAATTTGAAAACCAAAGCAAATGACATACAATTGACCCTAAAATCAATATGTGATGCGATTACGACTCCAATAATCAGATTCTCAAATTTGAGCTAATTCTGAGTTGATTTAATTTTCCCTTGTTTAGTTTTCCACAGCAGAATCCAATAAACGTCTTTTTGAATGATTTTTTTTTGCTTTTTGCTTTTCTCTTTTTTTTTTATGCTACTGATATATTTTGAACAATAATAGAATGAAATAAGTAATTTTTTTAAATTTTTTTGATATGCTGCAAAATCAAGAGAAGAAGAAATTGGACACTAAGGAATTTATTTTGCGGAAACAACAAGAAACGAAAATTTTATAAGGATATAACCTGATTAATGGAGCCAAGCTCTGATACCAAATGATACGAACCTCGTGATCACATGGTCACGCAACCCACACGTAAAGACACCAATTCCCGGAAAGCTAAGTGAATCAGGTTTGATAGGAGTATGACGCAAAGATAACTTGTACCTAGACACCAGCACTATTGGAAACGGAGACTCCCACTGCTCACGTTCACGTGAACAATAATTTTTTTTAAAAAAACTAGTTTAAAGTGAATTAAATTTACTGCAACTGTAATATCAATTTTATTCATAATAATATTTTACCCAATTTTATTGCATGCTCAAAAAATCATGGAAACTATAGTTCTTGTCGGATGAATTTTGTACGTAATAGAATTGTAGATAGTTTAATGGCACAATAAAAAATATTTTATATAAAGTATTATTTATTTCATGATGTAATAGCAGTAGTTAAATCTACAATATTTAAATTTAAAACCATTAATATATATATATATATATATATATATATATATATATATATATATATATATATATATATATATATATATATATATACATATATACATGACTAAGGTTATGTAGTGATGATACTTAGTGACCAAACTAACATTGGCTAAGGTTATATAGTATGGTCTTGATACTTATATGATGCGAACCTCGTGATCATGTGGGTACGCAACCCACACGCAAATAAACCAATTCCTGGAAAGCCAAGTAAATCAGGTTTGATAGGAGTATGACACAAAGATAACTAGTATCTAGGCACCAGTACTATTGGAAACAGAGACCCCCACCCTACAAATATTGATTTACGAACGAGAAGTATAAGGATGACGCCATGAAGCCAGTTCTTCTTCAATAACTCATTTTGAGTTCTTTAGAGAACCATGAAAGGGAGATTATCTCACCAACACACACACACATACACAAAGTGCGGTGAACAAGAAGTTTTATTAATCTTATTTGTCTAACTTACATGTATTGTTATGCCTTTATTTATACTAACTTTAAACTTAAATAAAGCCTAATAGACCCCCCTTAGGTGGACTTATATTAAGCCCACTTACAATTGACTCAAATAAGTAATAATAACCCAAAGACTAAGAAGAAAATAATAAAAATAATAAAAATCTGAAAATTACCATCCTAAATATGTTAGAATTAGATTTGTCACCATTAAAAAGTCCTAAATAGACTAGGAAATCTGATTTGAAGGTAAAATTTATCCTGAAGTCTTCTTTCCTTTTTGTAGCTAGGATGAATAAGGAATCCTTGTAACAAAAGGATTCTGAAATAATTATGAATCCTTGCCACACTTGAAAACTATGTTGCAGCCCATTAAAGATCTTTGTAGAATTAGTAGATTTTCAAAACAAGCTGCCACATCCTTTTAAGAAAGAATTCTAGCCAGATAGGAAGTCCACAAGTCAAAAGGAAGTAAATAACAAAATTCGTACAACCTCTGTTGACTCGTATTGAGATGCCTTCCCAACTCCAATTGACCTGAAAGTTTAACCTAAGGTAGGACAACATGTTAGAAGACTTCACGTAAATTTCAACTTGATCCAACAATCGGATTGAGAATTATGATTATTGCCGTAAAACTGGATAGTTGCACATTTTACATAAAAATCCAAATTTGACTTTTCCTGGATCGCATCACCTTCTCTTCTCTCATGACAGAACATGGATTTAATATTTTGGGTTTTATTTATTTTGTGAGCTACAATCCAAGGCTTGTTTGAGTATAATTAATACTTTATTTTCAGCTAGGATTCAAGACTTATTTGAATCAAGTTATGGGATTTTAAGTTTAAGATTTTTGGGTCAATGTTGTAAGTGGGTCAAATCAGTCTACTAGGATAGATCCATTAGCGCTATTTTTTCAAGAACTATGTAAACTCATGTAACGTAAATTTCAGCAGCAATTGATGAATAATACTTCTGAATTTTTTAGTTTAATACGTGAGAGATTATTGCATTTTTTTATTCTTGAACGAATTGAATTTGACTTATCGAAGATTAACTAACTTCGTGGTGTCATTCAACTTCATTTCAATAGTGTACTGCCTTGGGGCAGGTTTCGATTGTCTCACACTCATATCAAACCTATTTTGGGTTTCTGGGATCAGATCTCAATCTTGATTGTGAGTTTAGAGGTTCGCATCAAGAAGGAAAGAAAATAGTATAGTTTTGATTCAAGACTTATTTATAACCTTTCATGCAGCCCATTAATCCTAGAAACTAAAGAAAATGTAGCAACCCATGTTGTTTTCAAATTGTAGTAGGATTCTGATCTCAAACTTATGTTTTTTCTTTTCTTTTTTTGAAGGGAAAGTAATTGCTGGTATTAATCCATTCTTTTGCCGCTTCTTAGGACCCTTTTAATACTAGAAAACACAATATTAAGAAGGCTTGTTGGTCATTTTGGATTCTTTTGTTTTCTTTATTGTGTTTTCTCCTCACCTCAAAGCCTAAATAAGGTTGGATTTGGTCTTTCTTGCACATGGATAAGATATACTAAGGCCTTGTCTTGATGCTCTAACGGCCCCTTCAAATCTAACTTGGTCGAAACCTTCAAAACCAATGCATTCAATGCCCTTGTCTTCAAAACTAATGAGTCCTTGCTAGTGTTTGTGGGCTAATCCACATCATCTCTTATCTGCTCAAAAGGTTCCGACCTCGAATCAAAAACTGTGTTAAACAAAGTAAGATCTTCAACATTAATGGTAACACTAATACCATACTCACTTATAAGATCAATTTTGTATGCGTTGTCATTTATCCTCTCTAAAACCTGAAATGGATCATTACCACAAGGCTGTAATTTTATTTTCTTTGGTTAGGATATCGATTCTTATGCATGTGCACCAAAATCCATTCACCTAGTTGGAAAACAACATGTTTACGCCCTTTATTGGCTTGAGAAGCATGCAACTTGTTCTTCTCAATCTAAAACCGAACCTTCTAATGCCTTTGTTGGACCATTTTTGCCTTCTTTTCACCATCTAAACTTACTATTTCTTCAATATGATAAGTAATTAAGTCCATAGGAGTAAGAGTATTAAACCCATAAACAATTTCAAAAGGAGAAAAGTCAGTAGTAGAATGCACACTCTATTACAAGCAAACTCAACAAAAATCTAAACATTCTCCTTAACTTTTCAGATTCTTTTGAATTACAACATGCAACAATTGTGATAAAGTCTTATTCACTACCTTAATTTGTCCATCTGTATGAATGACAAGTTGTTGAAAAAAAAAGCCTTGTTCCTAACTTTCCCCATAAAGTTTTTCAAAAGCAGCGAAAAAACTTAACATCACGATTAGATACTATACTCCTAGGAATGCCATGCAAACGTTCTTTTTCAAATGCTTTTCTAAAGTTAGGTAAAGATAAAACAAGTACATAGCATAATTTCTCTTTCATAAAAAAAAAGCCAATTCTTTTTCCTTCCCCTATTTAAACCAAATTGATTTCTTAACAACTTCGTTCAAGGGTACAGCTAATGTACTGAAATCTTTCACAAAACACATGTAAAAACTAGCTAACTCATGAAAACTCCTTGCCTCACTTACCGATTTTGGTACAGACCAATCCCGGATGGTCTTAACTTTCTCCTCATCCATCTCGATACCTTATGCAGTTCCAACATATCCAAAAAACATAATTTTATCCATGCAAAAGGTACATTTTTTAAGAGTAGCATAAAATTATGATGTGGACCAGCCCAAAAACACCAGCAAGGACCCATTACATGTTCCAAATGGTCCAATGACTCGGTCCAAGACAAAGGCATTGAAAGAGGCATTAAATGCATTGGTTTTGAACGTTTCAACCAAGTCAGAATTGAAAGGTCCATTAGAGTATCAAGAGGAGACCGTAGGATATCTTATCCATGTGCAAGAGGGGTCCAACATAACCTTATTTGGGCCATGAGGTCAGGACAACAAAGAAAACAAAAGAATCCTTCTACAACTTGGAAACAACATGGGTGGGCTACCTTTTCCTTTTGTTTCTAGGATTAAGGGACTGCATGGAAGGCTATAAATAAGCCTTGAATCAGTTCTATAATATTTTACTTCCTTCTCTTCTTCTCATGACAGAACATGGATTTAATATTATGGGCTTTGTTTTATTTTGTTAGCTACAACCCAAGGCTTGTTTGGGCTTAATTAATACTTTGTTTTCCGTTAGGATCCAAGGCTTGTTTGGATTAAGTTATGGGCTTTTCAGTTTAGGGTTTTGGGTGAGTTTTAAGTGGGCCTCATTTAAGTCCACATAAAGGGTCCATTAGGGTTAACTTTTCAAGAACTATTTAAACTCATGTAAGCCAAAATTTCGGCAGCTTTTGATAATAATTACTTCTGAATTTTTTTCAGTTTTAACGTGTGAGAGTGTGATTCTTGCATTCTTTAGTTCTTGAATGAACTGAATCTGACTTATCGAAGATTAACTGGCTTCGTGGCGTCATTCTACTCAATCCAATAGTGTTGGTGCCTTGGGGCAGGTTTCCATTGTGTCACACTTCTATCAGACCTATTTCGGCTTTCCAGGATCAGATCTCAATCTTGATTGTGGGTTGCGTGACCACGTGATCACGAGGTTCGCATCAAATTACGCAACACATAAAGTACATTACGTAAATGATTAAAATGCTCAGTTAAGTTCTTGCTATAGATTAAAATGTCATCAAAATACACAACCATAAACTTATATATGAATGCATGTAACACGTGGTTCATTAAACGCATAAACTGACTAGGTGCATTTGTAAGTCCAAATGACATTACTAATCATTCATATGAAACCATGCTTAGTTTTAAATGTTGTTTTCCACTCATCACCTTCTTTCATCCTAATATGATGGTACCCACTTTTTAAGTCAATTGTATAGAAAATACAGGATCCATGTAACTTATCAACATGTCATCAAGCCTGGGAATGAGATGTCTCTATACTTTACCGCTATGTTGTTTATGGCTCGACAATCAATGCACATCCTCTATGTTCCATCCTTAGGCACAAGTAGCACTGGTAGTGCGCAAGATATACTATCACGAATTACCTGATGCGAACCATGTGATCACGCAACCCACAATCAAGTATACTAGGATGAGATCACGAAGCCAATTAATCTTCAATAAGTCAGATTCAGTTCATTGAAGAATTGAAGAATGCAAGAATCAATCTCACACATTAAAACTAACAAATTCAGAAGAATTATTCATGAGTTTAAATAGTTCTTGAAAAATTAACCCTAATGGATCAACCCTAGTGAACTGATTTGGCCCACTTACAAAACTAATCCAAAAACCTTAAACTAAAATGATCCAAATAAGCCTTGGATCCTAGCTTGAAAACAAAGTATTAATTAAGTTCAAACAAAATAAAATAAAGCCCATGATATTAAATTCATGTTCTATTGTGAGAAGAAAAGAAGGAAAAAAATATTACAGAACTGATTCAATGCTTATTTATAACCTTCCATGCAGCCAATTAATCCTAGAAACGAAAGAAAAAGATAGCCGCCCATGTTGTTTCCAAGTTGTAGTAGGATTCTTTTATTTTCTTTGCTGTGTTTTCTCCTAACCTAACAAGGAACTAAACAAACTAATAACTCCTAATACTTAAAGGAAATAATTAATATTCCCATACATAATAGGATGTCCAAAATAAATTAGAATCCACAAAACACATAGAAACATCATAAACATAAGGTTGGTTGAAAATTTGGAAAATTGTCAGCCTTGTTGCCGAAACCTCATGGTCCAAACAAAGTTGGATTGGGTCTCTCTTGCACATGGATAAGATGTACTAAGACCTACTCTTGATACTCCAATGGACCCTTCAAATCTAACTTGGTCGAAACCTTTAAAACCAATGCATTCAATGCCTTTGGCTTCTTACACTGTGACCTTGCAACAAAATGTCATGTCTTTTCAACAAGAAACGAGGTCAAGTATTCACGACTTGGAGAAGTAAATGGGGCAAGTAGTTTCAAATGTAGGGAAATTGGAAGCACAAATGAATGGAAAATTGTCCTCCCTAGTATTGAATCCAAAAGAGAATTTTAGTGCGATCATGCTGCGAAGTGGGAAAGAACTTGAAGAACAAAGGTCAAAACAAATTGAGATGGAGGAAGAAGAGGAGATAGAAACCGAATCGAATATAAAGAAGAAACATCCTCCTCCTTCACAAATTGAAACCATGACCAACACTCTAAAGGTAAGTCCTCACTCAATGAATTATAATTTTAAAACAATTTCACCCTTTCCTATGAATTCTTTTAGGTCTAAGAAAAAGAGATTTTAAAGGTTTTCAAGAAAGTAGAACTCAACATTTCTTTGATTGATGCTATCAAGCAAATTCCTAAGTATGCCAAATTCTTGAAAGAGTTGTGTACTACCAAGAGAGCTTTCAAACTGAAAGCTCATGAAATGGTAAGTATGGGTGAAGTTGTATCTGCTATTGTTCAAAAGAATATGCTTTTGAAGCAAAATAACCCAGGTGTGTTTACTATCACATGTGTTATTGTAATGCTAGTTTTAAAAGGGCTTTATGTGATTTAGGTGCATCTATTACTATTATGTCTAAAGATGTTTATGATGCTCTTAGTCTGGAGCCTTTGAATAAAACTAGTATTGTAATACAACTTGCGGATCATAGTTTTGTTTATCCACTTGGTATGATAGAAGATGTCCTAGTCATCTTAATTTTTTTTTTAAATCAAACCAAGTTTTTATAGGTTCTCCATCTTGGTCTTGAACCTGTCAAACTGTTTGGGCCATATTGAGACAACTCTAAAATGATTTGATTTCAAGCCCATGCTAGGTAAGGAGTTGAGTTGGGAGGTTTTAAGGTTTCCTCGTTGGGCCAAGTTTAATGACACTATAAATGTTTTTTCCATTGCTTGGAAATATGTTTTTTGTTTAAAAGAATTTTGATATGATTTGTTAGACAATTATTGATACGATCCAAGAAAGGTTAAATTCGGATTTTAACGTAAAATATGCAACTATCCAATTTTATAGCAACAACCATAATTCTCAATCCTACTGTTGGATCGAGCTGAAATTTTACATGGCGTCTCCTGACATCCTACCTTGTTATACAATGTCATATCAATCGAAGTTCGGGAAGGCATCAGAACACGGGTCAACAGAGGCTGTATAAATTTTGTTATTTACTTCCTTTTGACTTGTGGACTCCCTATTTGGCTAGGATTCTTTTCCTAAAAGGATATGACATCTTATTTTAGGAATCTCCTAATTCTATAAAGATCTTTAATGGGCTGCAACATAGTTTCTTTGATTCATAAATGTTTCAGAATCCTTTTCTTACAAGGATTCCTTATTCATCCTAGCTACCAAAAAAAAAAAAA
Organism: Populus nigra; assembly: GCF_951802175.1. Lineage (NCBI taxonomy): Eukaryota > Viridiplantae > Streptophyta > Magnoliopsida > Malpighiales > Salicaceae > Populus > Populus nigra. The sequence goes on along the minus strand of NC_084856.1, from coordinate 10,251,527 downwards.
GGAAAGAAGATTTCAAAATTAATTCTACCTTCAGATTTTTTTTTTTTGGTAAGTTGACGTATGTATTAAAAGAAGAAGATACAAACATTATAAGGGGCATACCCCAGATTTACAATGATAACAGAAACATAAAACAACAGATGGCTACAAGCTAGCCACCGACCATAACACTGAAACCTCACTGGATTCGTTAGGGAAACCAATACAACCAGCTAACTAACAAATTAAGAATCTATGGTATTCACCCTCCAAGCTCGTTGGATCCTTTTGTTTTCATTTGTTGGTGCGACATTCCTCATCAAATCAAGCTTATCACGAATGATACATTCGATTTGATTAAAGACCAAATTCGAAGTTCTAGACATTCCAGCAAAGATCCTTGCATTCCGTTCTTGCCATACATGATACACTGTAGCTGCAAAACTCAGTTTACGAGAAAAATTGACGAAACTCTTGCCATGCCAAGAGACAGTGGCCCATCGAATCCATTCATCCCAGCCTTTTGTCATTCTTGGAATGTCGCATCTGTCACAAACATCCCACCAGATCGCTTTAGTATAGGAGCATTCAAAGAACAAGTGGTTGTGATCCTCATTGTTGCGGAGACAGAGCGAGCATCTATTGGGACCATGTATACCAAACCGATGAAGTTTATCTTGAGTTGTGAGTTTCTGTTGGACAGCCATCCATAGAAGAAATGAATGTCTTGGAACAGCATTCTTGAACCACACAATGTCATGCCATTCAACCATCTGACGATGACGTCTTAGTTGTTCCCAAGCTACTTTGATCGAGAATCTATGATTTGGTGAATCCAACCAAACTATCTCATCCTTTTGCCCCATTTTAGGATTAGAATTGGAAGGAATAGCTTCTATAATGGGGTGCCAGCCAATAGCTTGGGTGGTAGGAGTTTTCCATTCTGAGTTATGAATTAGCACATTCACCTTCGCGTTCTTGGCCATACCTGAATCATAGATGAATCTTTCCCCGTAAGAATCCGCGAGTGGGCTGTGAGGATGCCAATTGTCAAACCATAGAGAGGTTGTCATTCCATCTCCTATGATGTACTTCATCTTCGGCCATGCTAAGGATCTCAGCTTTAGAATCTTTCCCCAAGCCCAAGAGCAATTCTGTGGTGTCTTGATTGTCCAGAAATTCCTACCTCGCAACAGATTGGATCTGATCCAAGTAGACCATATTGAGCCATCTGAGTCATTGCACAGGTTCCAAATGTGTTTCAACAAAGCAATCTTGTTCCATTCTGTTATCCGTTTTATTCCTAGGCCCCCCTCCTTTTTTGGAAGACATACCTGATCCCAAGCCACTTTAGCCCCAGTAGTTCTCATATCTGAACCTGACCAAAGAAAGGATTTCATAATTTGCTCCACATTTTTAATTACTTGCCCAGGTAAGAGAAAGAGAGATGCCCAATAGACTTGTATGGAAAATAAGACTGAATTAATCAGTTGTACCCGTCCTGCATACGAGAGTGTTCTACAAGTCCAATGTCGAACTTTAGAGGTGATTCGATCCACGAGGCCCTTACAATAAACAGCCTTTAGTCTGGATGAGAGAAGAGGTACTCCCAAATATTTCATAGGGAGCTCCCCCTCTCTAAACCCAAGAATATGAATAATTTGCTCCTTCTCACCATTTAACACACCGCTCAAGAAGATGTCACTTTTGTTTGGATTTGGATACAGACCTGATAGGTCTTGAAACTTTGTGAGCACCGTTCTGATCATACGAATTGACTTTACATCCCCGTTGCTAAAAATCATCAAGTCGTCAGCAAAACAAAGATGAGAAATTTTGTCCTTCTTGCATCTCCAGTGGAACTTGAATTCTTGGTTGGCACTCATCTTGCAGAATAGCCCCGAAAGGATTTCCATACATAGGACAAACAAATATGGCGACAATGGATCCCCTTGTCTCAGCCCTCTTCCCCCTTGAAAGTAACCTGCAAGCTCACCATTGACGTTGATAGAGAATTGACATGATGTAACACAAACCATGATCCAATCAATGACTGTTCGAGGGAATCCCATTTTTATTAACATGGCGTCAATGAAATCCCACCGCACCGAGTCATAAGCCTTCATTAGATCAACTTTCATAGCACAACGAGCAGGTCCCGTAGATTTATGATAGCCTTTCATTAGTTCATGAGACAAAAGAATGTTATCACTGATTCGCCGTCCTGAGATAAAAGCAGTCTGATATGGACCAACTAAGGATGGCAAAACAACTTTGATTCTCCCAGCTAGAATCTTAGCGATGCATTTGTACACTGTATTGCAGCAAGATATAGGACGAAAATCAGTCAACCTTGTAGGATTAGCAACTTTAGGAATAAGAGAAATGGATGTAGCATTCATTTCTTTAAGCATTCTACGAGTCTGAAAGAAGGATCTAACAGCGTTGATTACATCTTCCCCAACTATGTGCCACATTCTTTTGAAGAAACCTGCGTTAAAGCCATCCGGACCAGGGGCTTTGTTGTTCTTCAAACTAAACATAGCATGCTTAATCTCCTCCCTTGTTACATCTTGTGCGAGTAGATTCTGTTGCGTTGAAGACAGTTTCAAGTTAATTGCCGAGTCCATCACTTCCTCGTTCAGAACCCTAGGCATCTGATCCACTCCTAACACACGATGGAAGTATGCAATTACTTCTGATTTGACTGCCTCGTGTCCTTCGACAACCTCTCCATCCTCCCTTGTAAGTGATAGAAGCTTATTTCTATTCTGTCTTCCATTTACTGATTTGTGAAAGTAGCTAGTATTCTGATCCCCCAAGCTAAGCCATTGTATCCTTGCCTTCTGTTTGAAAAAACTCTCTTCAGCCCTGACGGTAGAAGCGTATAGACGAACAGCATCCCTTTCTCGCATGCGCAAAATTGGATTCTCATGCGCTGTATGCAGAGCCTGTTGAGCCTTATCCATTTCGTTTTTTGCATCTTTAACTCTATCTGAAATGTTAGAGAAGTGAGCCATATTGAAAAGTTTCAATTCCTGCTTTAGCTTTCTTAATTTGCAACACAGCTGATACATTGGACAACCCCCCGAATTCTGATCCCATACCTTCTTCACCAAGGGCATGAACTCGTCATGATCCATCCACATATCGAAGAATCTGAATGGTTTCTTTATGTTCTGATCATTGCCAATAACCTTTACCACCATAGGAGAATGGTCTGACATACCCGAAGGCAAAAATCTCGCTTCCGATAATGGAAATTTCAGATTCCACTTCTCATTAACAAGTACTCTATCTAGTTTCCGCATGATCAGATTCTCAGGACATTGGTTCGACCAAGTATAATGCATTCCTGAATACCGAAGATCATCTACTTTCGCTTCTCGAATACATGTATCCAATCTGTCCATGGTACCAGCCCACGTAGTAGACCCTCCTAACCTGTCCGACTGGTTGCGGATAGCATTAAAGTCACCCATAAGAATCCACGGGGTTGACTCCCATCCATCACTACGACTCACTATATCAGCCCATAATGCCTCACGTAAGGAAGCATTGTTGTCTCCATAAATAATTGAAGTATTGAAACTGATTTTGGTAGCTAATATAGTGACAGAAACATGAATAGCCTGGTCTGACATTCCAACAACATCCACCTTCACCGTATCAGCATTCCAACAAACCCAAATACGACCACGACAAGAGAAATCATAATTATACAAGAAGGACCAAGAACGCAGAAGAAGTTTAGAAACATTATCTTTATTCTTGTCTTTAACTCGAGTTTCAACCAAACCAAAAAAAGCTATCCTCTCTTGATGGATGAGTCTACGCAATTCTGAATGCTTTATAGGATCATTCAAACCTCTAATATTCCAACATCCAATAATCATAGGAAAATAGAGAGGAGTACAAACAACAACACAAAGATTACCTTGACGTGCCTCCTGGAGAGGAGCCAGATTTCTGATTCTTCTTTGAAGAGGCTTTTGAACCCCTTTTCTTTTTCTCTAGAGAGTCTCTAGCCTTAATAGCTAACTGATTAACAGTTTCCCTTTCGGTGGAATTCAGGGTTTGAGGGGTTGTCATGATATCGGTTGGTTCCCCATCTGTATCACCTCCCATTGCGTCCATATCTTGATCTAAAGCAGTACTTGCAGCCCCTTGCTCCTGTTTCATGTCTTCTCGTAAACTCTTCAAGACAAGAGGAGAGGAAGGATTTTCATCTTCATGACAACCAGCATTGCACACATCTGATGTCGCATGATCATTCATATTACAATCAGGCATATGTATACCAGATGTTGAACAACCATTCTCATCACAATTACCCACTTTAGATGCCAAGGGAGCATTCTCCCCACTCACAGAACCCTTGTTTCGTTTACCAACTACCTGCCACTGAAACTGATTCGGCTTGTTATCCGCAGATTTAGAGTTCATAGCTCCTAGATTCCTCTTACCCTCTGCCACCACTTTAAGATTATCAATGTTATTAGTAGCACATAGCGCTGTGGTGTGTCCAAAGACATTGCAATTACTGCACTTCGACGGTATCCATTCGTATTCAGCTGAAATTGTTATGAATAACCCATTTGGACAGCGAAGATCATATTACTTAACCAACGTCTTCGAAGCATCTATCTCAACGCAAACTCTTGCGTAACTAAGCCTTTTACGCAACAATGTCGTATGATCCGCATGAAGGGGGACTCCAATAGCACTCGCTACACAGCTCAGCCCCTTAATAGTCCAATACTCGAGAGGGACATTATACAGCTTAACCCATACCGGAACTCTTGCCAAATCATCTTTCAAAAATTGCATGTTCGGTTGCCAACGTTTAAGCACCAAAGGCCTGTTTGCCATGTGCCATGGGGCTCTTTCCAGCACATTAATGGCATGATCAACCGAATCAAAGGTGAAGATGAAGAAGCCATTATCCGAAGACAAAACTTCTGATAGACCGTAGGAGCTCCATATTCTTTTGGCAATAGAATTAACCACGGGATACGGTAATTTCTGCCCCACAAAATGACCATCTAGGGTGGATTTCCAAAATTCACAGCCATCTTCAAACACATCAAGAGGAGGAGCTACTGTCACACGACCATCAGTCATAGTAGGGGGAGCAAAGTGCAGATTACGGACTGAACTAACGCCAAGGGTCTTGCTACCCTCATTGTCATCAACACCAGAACCCTTCAAAGCATTTAAAAAATTCAATTTGGGTCTAGGTTTTAGTTGTTCTTGTTGATGAGACCCTACCTTCACCTCATCAACTTTAGAACCCAACACATGGTTCATTTCTGGAACAACATTAGAAGCTTGGGCAGTAGAGTGTTTCTCTATACTAGCATCAGAATCAGCTTGAAATTGAGAAATCCTCATCCCATGGCTATTCAACATATCTTGCAGTTCTAATCTTAATGTATGTCCAGACTTAACTTGATTATGTTGTTCAATGTGAGAGCTAACCATTGGAACATTTTCCACAGAAGAACATAGAGACATTATGGTAGCATACAAATATTAGAGAGAGCAAAATTCTAATAAGATAAACTGAGTCCAAGAAGCAACCTAAGCTCAGAAATAACAGAATTACGAGGCCAATATCTCCCAGCACACTGATTGTAACAAAAATCCGTTCGGTCAAGACGTAGAGTAGGTTCCGAAGAACAACATACTCAAATATGGTAACGATCCAACGGTGAACAAAGGAGATCAAGCTACGACAAACCACTCTGGAACTAGCAAGAAAATTGAAACTTTTCCAAAGAACTGTGATTTAATCTTCACATATGGCAAAGGCCTTCATGTCTATAACAGCCATAACAGAAATCATGAAGAAAATCCATGCAATATGCTGCAATTTCACCACTTCTCTATAGTTCCAGAACTGAAAATGCAGAATAGTAGAAATATTGCGAGATCAATATCTCTTACCTCGTTGATTGGATAACAAATCCGTTCGGTCAATGTTGAAAGAAGGTTGGAAGGAACAACATACTCAAAAATGAGAATAATCCAACGGTGGACGGAGTAGATGTAGCTCCGACAGCACCACTCTCTCTCTCTTTCTCTCTTTTCTCTCTCTCTCTCTCCTCTCTCTTTTGTTATTGTCTGTTACTACCTTCAGATTTGATTCTCCTATCTTATATGAGACTTCTAAAGGGCAACAAATCTGATCCTATTATATTTAGGATATTAAATTCCGATTTATTATTGTTATTATTATTTTCTTCTTAGTTTAGGGTTTATTTATATTATTTTGGTTTAATTGTAAGTGGGCATTATATAAGTCCATATAAGGGGTCCATTAGGGTTTATTTTAGTTTGGAGTCACTATAAATAAGGGCATAACCAGACATGTTAGGTTATGCAATTTTCAGATCATTAAACTTCTCTGCTGCACTTATTGTGAGTTGGTGGGATAATCTCCCTTCCTTGGTTCTCTAAAGAACTAAAAACGACTTATCGAAGAACAACTGTCTTCTTGGCCTCATCCTTATACTTCTTGTTCGCGAATCAATATTTGTTGCGTGGGGATCTCCGTTTCCAATAATGTTGGTGCCTAGGTACAAGTTATCTTTATGTGACACTCCTATCAAACTTGATTTACTTGGCTTTCCGGGAATTGGTGTCTTTGCATATGGGTTGCGTGACTATGTGATCACGAGTTTCGCATCAATTATCTAGTTATATCTGAAAATACAAAGGAAATTCATCAAAAAATAATTTTTATGGGAATTGTCTGTGGAAAATATCCCATCATTTGTTTCCTACAAATTTTATTTTTCTATCATTTATTTTAAAATAAATAATCAAGTAAAAAGGTATATTATTAATTAATTCATGATGGAAATTATTGTTGGAAATTATGAAAATTTTTCCTCATAAGGAGAAATAAAAAACTAAAAAAGTAATATAGTATGTTTTTAAAATATATTAAAAATCTTAACAAAACATTTTTTTTCTTTTTACAATCCAATTCTAATAAATAAATTGCGAAATAACATTAAAAAAATATTTTTCTAATATGATAAAACCTAAAATACACAATGTCGATTAAACAAAAAAAATCAAACAACACTCCTATATTGTTTGGGAGACCATTCTTGAAAACTGACAATACAAATATTGATTGTGGTAAAGATACTTTGTCTATGGAGGTAGAAGATGAAAAAATTGAATTTAATTTTCATGATGCAATGAACTATCCTTACACCAATGTTAATTCTATCACATGCTATGGCCAAGTTGATAAGTGTATGCAGCAAGTTTTTGTTTATAACTGTGAGAACGGATTAAGCGTGGCTTTGAGTTATAGCTATGATTTTACCGAGATGGAAGAGATGGAGAGGCATATATGTGTTTCCCAAAACTTGCACGAATCAGCATTGGCTTTACAAGCTTTGCAAATGGTCCCTCGTGATGTAAGAGTCTTTTACCCCATCACGGACAGTGAATGGGTGGCGCCTATCCATTTGGTGCCCAAAAAAAGTGGAATCACATTGGAAGAGATACAAAATGATGCTTATGAGAATGCAAGGATTTACAAAGAAAAAACTAAAAGTCTTCATGACCGAATGAGTACGAGAAAAGAGTTTCATGTTGGAGACAAAGTCCTTCTTTATCATTCGCGTTTGAAACTTTTTCCTAGAAAGTTGCACTCTCCTTGGATTGGGTCTTTTGTTGTTTCTAATGTTTTTCCATATGATGCAATTGAAATTGCAAGTTTAGAAACTAACAAAGTACTCAAGGTCAATGGGCATCGCTTGAAACCTTTCTAGGTTAGATGGCAGAAGTCACCGCTTTTGTGGAGTTAGTTGAACCAATCTATAAAGAATGAGCATGCAATATGTCGAGCCAATGACATTAATTAAAAGCACTTACTAGGAGGCAACCCAGCACAAAAAGAGAAAAAAAACAGATTTGCTTTCTTTTTCCCTTATCTTTTATTTTTTGCATTTTGCTTTATTTTTCATTCTTCTATATTCCTTTTCTTTTATTTCAACATTGAGGACAATTTTGTGTTTTAAGTGTGGGGGTATTGGGAGAATGTTGGTTTTTTTTATTTTGGTTTGCTTTGTTGTTAAAAAAAAAAACAAATTTCTATGTTTGATCTTTTGAACTCTTATTGGTTTATGAGAATATGAGTATTATATATGAGAATTAATTGAGGTAGATAGAGATATAAATTGAATGAACGAGTGTGCATGCAAGTTTTAAGGTTTAATTGGTTGAGAGATTGACTTTGAGAATATGCTATGTTAACTTTATAGTGTCATACCAATGCAAGTTTTTGAGCTTTCAACATTATATTATTTGATTGTGCATTCTTTCAATGATATGTATCTCTAGAACTTGCTTCATATCTTACTGAGATTATATTTGCATTACATATATACATGAAGATGATAAAGGCATTAGAAATTTTAACCATTGGAGCCAAAAAGCCAACCTAAAGCATATTATCTTTAGTGAGCCTCTTTTGAGCCTTGTTTATCTTTTCTCTGATTTATCCATGTATAAGCCTTAACTTTTTATATGTTTTCCTTTTCCCCTGGCCAAGGATTAGTAGAGCATATACTTGTGATATCTCATGGAATTATGATTGGAAATTATGTGAAAAGAAAGAAGAAGTGATGCTTGATGAAAAGATGGACAAAGTTGCCAAAGGTGAAAAAAAAAAAGAAAAAAGAAGTGTTCCTTTATGTTCTAAAGATTTTATGTTGAAAGAGCTTGAAATCAAAAGAAGTTATGCATTGGTGATTAAAGATGGCAAATTTATGTGCTTTGATGGAATATCTTATTTGAAATATCATTTTTCAGAATGCTTTACTTTTTATGGTTTAAACCTTTTCTTTTACTCTCTTTTACCTCACCTTAACCCTAGCTCCATTATAACTGGAAAATAAGATCTTTTGATTCATGCATTGCTTGTAATATGTTAGTAATGGAGATAAGATTGAAGAGTAAGCTTATGGTAGAACATATTTATTGATTGAATTTGAGAGATTTAAACACATAAGCCCCAAACACGTGAGTGTTGGAGTGTATATCAATGAGAGGACCTATCACTTTGGCATGACATAGCTTTCATTTAAATCCTGACGATTAATTGAGTTTTCAAGTTTGCATGTAAATAATTCATGAAAATTTATACTCTTTATCCTTCTTGATTGTATTCTTGTTTATAATGCATATATTCTTGGATATTGATGGGAGATTAGGAGATTATTCATAGTGATTTGATTTAATTTAATTTTAATTTGATTTTACCTATCCTTTCTCGAGGACGAGCAAGAGCTAAGTGTGGGGATGTTTGATGTAATCATATTATTCGATAGGTTCACACATATTTAACTAGTGTTTTGCCTATGTTTTATATATATAATGCCTCGATATTCTTTGTTTTATGTTTTGAAGGCACTTTTGGATGAAATATGCAAAAAGAAGTAAGTTAGAGGTAATTGGCAGATTTGACCTTTAATCGATGTTTTTGTGCAAAGCGTGAGCTCTAGAGGTTGAAATGAAGTGATTTCAGTGGCATTAAAAAGCTAACATCCATACCTTTCTGGACATCAAAGGCAAGAAAATAAAATAAGGAAGAGCATGGAAATCGCAGTCTTCAAAGTCAAATCTTGCAATCTACTAGTGTTGACCTTTGGCCATTCTGAATTGAATATCTTGAGATACATAAGTCCATTTTATACGAACTTATTTTTTTTAGATTTCTAATTCAAAGACCTATCAACGCACCAAATTTCAGCCAGAAACAATGTCATATGAGGGAGATATGATTTTTTCAATCATGACAACTGAATTCTGCCAGCAAATAGGTTTTGTGAAGAAACGAGTTCAAATTACATTCCGAAGCATCTAAAGCGACATCAAAGTTTTTATTTCAACAATTTAACTCCTCTAAGTCAAAGCTTGAAGATTTCATGCAAGGCTATTTCTCTTTTTTAGAAACATAGTTAGTGAAGTACTGTAAATTGTCTACTTAAGGGAGGACTATTTTATAAAATAGAGACTAGGGTTTCCTAGGATACAAAAAGAATGAGAGATGAGAAGGGAGGGTAGCCAGCCAAGAGAGAAAAACACCCCCGTTCTCTAAGAAACCTAAAATCATACATTCCTCGTTTTTTATTAGTTGTTCAACAAACATGCAAGGCTAAACTCTTTTTCTTGGTTGCAATGACACGAAGACCTTCGGATTTCATGAACTATAAGATTTATTTTATCTTTTCTTTTCAGTTTATATGATGAATATGTTTGTTCTCCTATGCTTATTTTTTCTATGATTGTTTATTTTAATTGCTAGAGTAGACTCTAAATTATTATTGGAGACAATCTATTGTTAAGTTTGATATCAAAACCGAAGTTGTGGTATATGAACTTGTGAAGCAATTGAGTTTAATAATTGCGACGGATTTACGTTATTAATCTTAAGGAAAACATTCAATCAAATCAAACATAGACTGCAGATAGTTATGCTTTCTTGATTAATCAACTTATCTAATTCTTATGGCTGCCATTGAATTAAATTACTAGTGCGGACACTGTGGCTATTAGATGGTTAGGGTTAGTTATACGACGGATCCGTTAACTAACCAATGTTACGAAGAGATAAATATTCAGAATCTAAATTGATGTTTCGTTTCCATGATCAGTTCTGATTTCTGTAGGTGGACGTTTGCTTGCGACCAAGGTTTGTTCTCTTGATAATTTTTTTATTTTATTTAATTTTGTTTGATAGTTTTCTATTTTGTTTTGCTTTAGCCTAGATAACGTCCAAAGCCCCTCCCCCCAAATTGCATATCATCTAGCATAAAAATCGTACCTGAACCTTCCTCATGGGATCAACCCCTTACTTGCTCTATACTATCTTATGTGTTGTATTTTAAGCTAGGGTAATTAATTTGTATGACGACAACATCACAACATTTATCGATTTAATCCACTAACTCCTATGGATTTATTTCCTTTACATTTTGAAGAAAGGGTAATTTTTTAGATGGTGAAAAGAAGGCAAAGATGGTGAGACAACCCTATGAGGGAGTTCGACTGTAAATGGAGAAAAAGAACAGACTATATGCTTCCAAAGCAAATAAGGGACGTAAATAGATTGTTTTCCAACCCGATGATTGGGTTTTGGTGCACATGTATAAGGAACGATTTCCCAACAATAGAAAATCAAAATTACAGCCTCGTGGTGATGGTCCATTTCAGGGCTTAGAGAGAATCAATGACAACGCATATAAAATTGATCTTTCAGGCGAGTATGGTGTTAGTGCTACCTTTAATGTTGCTAATCTTACGTTGTTTGACATAAGTTTTGATTTGAGATTGAATCCTTTTGAGAAGAGAGGGGATGATGTGGACCAACATAGAAACACCAGCAAGGACCCATTACATGTTCCAAATGATCCAATGACTCGATCCAAGACAATGGCATTGAAGAGGCATTGAATGCATTGGTTTTGAAGGTTTCGACCAAGTCAGAATTGAGCAGTCCATTGGAGTATGAAAGGAGACCCTAGTACATCTTATCCATGTGCAAGAGGGGCCCAATACAACCTTATTTGGGTCAAGAGGTGAGCACAACAAAGGAAACAAAAGAATCCTACTACAACTTGGAAACAACATGGGTGGCTACCTTTTCTTTTTGTTTATAGGATTAATGGGCTACATGGAAAGCTATAAACAAGCCTTGAATTAGTTCTGTAATATTTTATTTCCTTCTCTTCTTCTCATGGCAGAACATGGATTTAATATTAAGGGCTTTATTTTATTTTGTTAGCTACAGTTCTTGCATTCTTTAGTTCTTGAACAAACTAAATCTGACTTATCGAAGATTAACTAGCTTTGTGGCGTCACTCTACTCGTTGCAATTGTGTTGGTGCGTTACAGCAGGTTTCCATTGTGTCACTCCTATCAGATCTATTTTTGTTTTCCAGGATCAGATCTCAATCTTGATTGTGGGTTGCGTGACCACGTGATAACGAGGTTCGCATCAACGACATAAGCTAACATTAATCTCGTAAGCACATAATCAGTAGAATGGACAATAAAAAAATAATTGATCAAAATCTTCCACTCAAGTTCGAGAGCCAAGATATGGTGTTAACTTAAGAGCTACTATAAAAGGGGATGAGACATGAGGAAAATAGATCATACCAAATACGATGAGAGAATGGACAATCAAAAAATAAATGATCAAAATATTCCCTGACACCTGCATATAAAGGCATCGGATAACCTGAATAGCACCATAGGACCAAAGCTTATCATGAGTAGAGAGAGCTTCGCGAATAGCAATCCATAAAATAGAATAAAATCATGGTATAACATGTTTATGCCAAACAAGTTTCCACCACTCCTTTTTTTTTTTGGTAAGTTGACATATGTATAGAAAAGAAGGTACAAAAATTATAAGGGGCATACCCCAGATTTACGATGTAAACAAAAATCTTAAAAACAAAATTTGGCCATAAGAAGGCCACTAAACAAAAACCAAAATCCAACTAGACTAGCCAGAGACAACAATAAAACCAACCAAACATCAGTTTAAGATTTAATGTTATTCACCTTCCAAGTTCTTTGGATCCTAATGTTTTCATTAGTTGCTGGAACGTTTCTCATCAGATCGAGCTTGTTGCGAATGATCCATTCGATTTGCTCAAAGAACAAATTTGGATTTCTAGACATACCTGCAAAGATCCTTGCATTTCATTCTTGCCACACACAATACACCGTAGCTGCGAAACCCATTTTTTGAAAAAAAATTTAGAAAGTTTTACCATTTCAAGTGACAGTAACTCATCTAATCCATTCATCCCAGTTTTTCCTCATTCTAGGAATGTTGCATGTGTCACAAACATCCCACCATTCAAAATAAAAGCATTCAAAGAACAAGTGGTTGTGATCTTCATTGTTAAAGAGACAGAGTGAGCACAACTTGGGGCCATGGAGACCGAACCAATGTAGTTTATTCTAAGTTGTGAGCTTTTGTTAGACAGCCAGCCATAGAAGAAAAGAATGTCTCAGAATAGCATTCTTGAACTGTATAATATCATGCCAAGTAAATCAGGTTTGATAGGAGTGTGACAGAAAGATAACTTGTACCTAGGCACCAGCACTACTGGAAACGGAAAACTCCCACCTAATGAATATTGATTCGCGAACGAGAAGTATAAGGATGACGCCATGAAGCCAGTTGTTCAAAGGATAAGTTGTTTTTTAGTTCTTTAGAGAACCATGGAAGGGAGATTATCTCACCAACATACACACACACAAAGTGCGGCAAACAAGAAGTTTTATTAATCTGAATTGTCTAACTTGCATGTCTGGTTATGCCTTTATTTATACCAACTCTAGACTTAAATAAACCCTAATGGACCCCCCTTAGGTGGACTTGTATTAAGCCCACTTACAATTGACTCAAATAAGTAATAATAACCCACAGACTAAGAAGAAAATAATAAAAATAATAAAAATCTGAAAATTACCATCCTAAATATGCTATAATCAAATTTGTCACCATTAAGAAGTCTCAAATAGACTAGGAAATATGATCTGAAGGTAGAATTTATTCTGAAGTCTTCTTTCCTTTTTGTAGGTAGGATGAATAAGGAATTCTTGTAAGAAAAGGATTCTGAATCCTTGTCACACTTGGAAACTATGTTGTAGCCCATTAAAGATCTTTGTAGAATTAGTAGAGTTCCAAAATAAGCTGCCACATCCTTTTAAGAAAAGAATCCTAGCTAAATAGAAAGTCCACAAGTCAAAAGGAAGTAAATAACAAAATTCATACAGCCTCTGTTAACCCGTATTGCGATGCCTTTCCGAACTCCAATTGATCTGAAATTTTAACCCAAGGTAGGACAACATATCAGAAGACTCCACGTAAAATTTCAGCTCGATCCAACGGTCGGATTGAGAATTATGACTGTTGTCGCAAAACTGGATAGTTGCACTTTTTACGTCAAAATCCGAATTTGACCTTTCCTGGATCGTATCGTTTGGAATTGAAGTTCTACATCGGGAGGGGTGGTGTTTTGTTTACGTGGTCACGCAACCCACACGCAAAGACATCAATTCGTGTAAAGCCAAGTAAATCAGGTTTGATAGGAGAGTGACACAAAGATAACTTGTACCTAGGCACCAGCACTATTGGAAACGGAAAACTCCCACCCAACGAATATTGATTCACGAACGAGAAGTATAAGGATGACGCCACGAAGCCAGTTGTTCAAAGGATAAGTGGTTTTCAGTTCTTTAGAGAACCGAGGAAGGGAGATTATCCCACCAACACACAATAAGTGCAGCAGAGAAGTTTATTGATATGAAAATTATGTAACCTTACATGTTTGGTTATGTCTTTATTTATACTGATTCTAGACTTAAAAACCCCTAATGGACCCCCCTTAGGTGGACTTATATGAAGCCTACTTACAATTGACCCAAATAAGTAATAATAACCCAAAAACTAAGAAGAGAATAATAAAAATAATAAAAATCCGAAAATTATCATGTTAAATATGCTAGAATCAGATTTTTCACCCTTAAGAAGTCTTAAATAAACTAGGAAAAATATGATTTGGAAAATTTATATTGTTGCCCCCCTTGATGTCCTTAATTAGCTTGGATTTCCTTGTTTAACTTGGACAAATAAGAAATCAAATTTCCTCCTTTGTTGTTGATTTAATTACTTTCCTTCCTAAGTTAGGAAAAGCATTAAATAGTCCTCCCCTCTTTAGAAATAAGATAAAGCCAACTTCCTTATTTAATTAGAAGAATAAATTGCTGACTTTTTATCGTTGTAGCATGAGGAAAAATAACAAGCCTAACAAGGCTGGTATTGGGCGGACACATCAACCCCTTGTTCCACACGAATTGGGCTCTTCTTGGACCTGAACTAGATGAATTAAAGGTTGTCCTTCATGCTCCTTAAATGTCTCAAGCCCCTCTAGGTCCATTTTTCTCCATATGTTCTGAACAAGCTCATTCAATGCTTCTTTAAGCTTCTTTGCCCTTGCTCTTGTGATTGACCCAATTGGCACCTCCAATGGATCGTTGGCTTGATTACACTTGGTGTAGGGCTGATCCGTATTACTTTTTATATCCTAGGAAATCCTAGTCTCTATTTTCCAAAATAGTCCTAACTTAAATAGACAGTTTACATTTAAGTACTTCAATAACTATTTTCCTAAAAAAGAAGAAATAACCTTGCATGAAATCTTCAAGATTTGACTTAAAGGAGCTAATTTGCTGAAATGAAAACTTGGATGGTGGTATCGATGCTTTGGAACGCAATTTGGACTCGTTTCTTCACGAAACCTGTTTGCTGACAAAATTCAGTTGTCATGTTTGAAAACTCATATCTCCCTTATATGATATTGTATTTGGCTGAAATTTGGTACATTGATAGATATTTGAGTAAGGAATCCAAAACAATTGAGTTTGCATCAAATGGACTTCTGTAGGTCAAGATATTCAAGTCGGAATGACCGAAGGTCAAAACTAGCAGATTGCAAGATTTGACTTTGAAGGCTGCAATTTCCATGCTCTTCCGTATTTTATTTTCTTGCCTTAGATATCCAGAAAGGTATGGATGTTAGATTTTTAATGCAACTGGAATCACTTCATTTTGACCTCTAGAGCTCACGCTTTGCACAAAACATTGACTAAAGGTCAAATCTGTCAATTACCTCCAATTTACTCCTTTTTGCATCTTTCCTTCAAAAATGCCTTCAAAATATAAAACAAAGAATGTCAAGGCATTATATATATAAAACATAGGCAAAACACTAGTTAAATATGGGTGAAACTATCGAATAATATAGTTGCATCAAATACCCCCACACGTAGCTCTTTCTCGTCCTCGAGAAAGGATAGATAAAATCAAATTGAAAATAAATTAAATTAAATCACTATAACTAATCTCCTAATCCCCCATCAATATCCAAGAATATATGCTTGATAAACAAGAATACAATCAAGAAAGATAAAGAGTATAGATTTTCATGAATTCATTTACATGCAAACTTCAAAACTCAATTAATCATTGGGATTTAAATGAAATATACGTCATGCCAAAGTGATAGGTCCTCTCATTGATATACACTCTAACACTCAAGTGTTTAGGGCTTTTGTATTTAAATCTCTCAAATTCAATGAATGAATATGTTCTACCATAAGCTTGCTTTTCAATCTTATCTCCATTACTAAAATATTTCTAGCAATGCATGAATCAAAAGGTCTGATTTTCCAGTTGTAATGGGGCTAAAGTTAACGTGAGGTAAAAGAAAGTAAAAGGAAAGGTTCAAATTAAAGAAAGTAGAGCATTCTGAAAAATGACATTTTAAACAAGATTTTCCATCAAAGCACATAAATTTTCCATCTTTAAGCACCAATGCTTAACTTCTTTTGATTTCAAGCTCCATCAACATAGAATCTTAAGAGTACAAAGGGATACTTTTCTTTTCATTTCTTTTTCTTTTTCTTTTTCTTTTCTTTTCACCTTTGACAACTTTGCCCATCTTTTCATCAAGCATCATTTCTTCTTTCTTTTCATATAATTTTCAACTATAATTCCACGAGACGTCAGAAGTATAAGCTCTACTAATCCTTGGCCAAGGAAAAAGAGGAAAACATATAAAAAGTTAAGGCTTATACATGGATAAACAAGCTCAAAAGGGGATTACTAATGATAATATGTTTTAGGTTGACTTTTTGGCTCAAGTTGTTAAAATTCCTAATGTCTTTATCTTCTTCGTGTATACATGTAATGTAAATGTAATCTCAACAGGATATGAAGCGAGTTCTAGAGATACATATCATTGAAAGAATGCACAATAAAAGAATATAATGTTGAATGCTCAAAAGCTTCCATTGATATAACATTATAAATCTGGTGGGATGTTTGTGACAGATGCGACATTCCAAGAATGACAAAAGGCTGGGATGAATGGATTCGATGGGCCACTGTCTCTTGGCATGGCAAGAGTTTCGTCAATTTTTCTCGTAAACTGAGTTTTGCAGCTACAGTGTATCATGTATGGCAAGAACGGAATGCAAGGATCTTTGCTGGAATGTCTAGAACTTCGAATTTGGTCTTTAATCAAATCGAATGTATCATTCGTGATAAGCTTGATTTGATGAGGAATGTCGCACCAACAAATGAAAACAAAAGGATCCAACGAGCTTGGAGGGTGAATACCATAGATTCTTAATTTGTTAGTTAGCTGGTTGTATTGGTTTCCCTAACGAATCCAGTGAGGTTTCAGTGTTATGGTCGGTGGCTAGCTTGTAGCCATCTGTTGTTTTATGTTTCTGTTATCATTGTAAGTCTGGGGTATGCCCCTTATAATGTTTGTATCTTCTTCTTTTAATACATACGTCAACTTACCAAAAAAAAAAAGATATAACATTATAAAGTCAAATGGCATATTTTCAAAGTCAATCCCTAAACCAATTAAATGTTAAAACTTGCATGCACACTCATTTATTCGATTTATATCTTCATCTATCTTAATTAATTCTCATACATAATACTCATATTCTCATAAACCAATGGGAGTTCAAAATGATCAAACATAAATTTTTTTAAAAAAAATAACAAAGAAAATCAAAATTCTCTTGATACCCCCACACTTTAAACACAACATTGTCCTCAATGTTGAAATAAAAGAAAAGGAATATAAAAGAATGACAAAAGTAAAATAAAATACGAAAAATAAAAGATAAGGAAAAAAACAAATCTGATTTTTGTTTCTTTTGTGTTGGGTTGCCTTCTAGTACGCGCTTTTGTTTTATGTCATTGGCTCGACATGTGGCATGCTTATTCTTCAAAGATTGGTTTAGCTAACTCCACAGAAGCAGTGAGTTCTGGCGTCCAACCTTCATAGAAAGGTTTCAAGCGATGCCCATTGACCTTAAGCACTTTGTTTGTTTCTAAACTCGTAATTTCCACTGTACCATTAGGAAAAACATTAGAAACAACAAAAGGTCCGATCCAACGAGAGCGCAACTTTTCAGGAAAAAGTGTCAAACGCGAATGATAAAGGAGGACTTTGTCTCCAACATGAAACTCTTTTCTCGTAATCATTTAGTCATGAAGACTCTTAGTCTTTTCCTTGTAAATCCTTGCCTTCTCATATGCAAAAGGATAGGCGCCACCCATTTACTGTTTGTGATGGGGTAAATGACTCATGCATCATGGGGGACAGTTTGCAAAGCTTGGAAAGCCAATGATGATTCCCCATGTTTTGGGGAATACATATATGCCTCTCCATCTCTTCTATCTCGATAAAATCATAGTCATAACTCAAAGCCACATTTAATTCGTTCTCACAGTCATAATAAAAAATTTGCAGCACACATTTATCAACTTAGTCATAGCATGTGATAGAATAAATATTGTTGTAAGCATATTTCATTGCATCATGAAAATTAAATTCAATTTTTTCATCTGGTACCTCCATATACAAAGTATCCTTTCCACAATCAATCTTTGTATTGGCAATTTTTTTAAGATTGATCTCCCAAACAATATAGGAGTGTTGTTTGATGAATCATAAAAGTCACGTTTCATATCAAGAATATAAAAGTTGCATGGAATAACCAAACTATCAATCTTGACTAGGACACCAAGTGGATAAACAAAACTACGATCCCCAAGTTGTATTACAATACTAGTTTTTTTTTTGGTAAGTTGACGTATGTATTAAAAGAAGAAGATACAAACATTATAAGGGGCATACCCCAGATTTACAATGATAACAGAAACATAAAACAACAGATGGCTACAGGCTAGCCACCGACCATAAAACTGAAACTATTTGCCCCAATTGAAGCTATTTGCCCCATTTGCTTCTCCAAGTTGTGAATACTTGACCTTGTTTCCTGTTGAAAAGAAATAACATTTTGTTGCAAAGTGACAGTGTTAAAAGCCAAAGTTTTCATTATCTCATGAAGATCATCACTGGATGACGACCTCATAACATTAGAGTTTGTGAATGAAGAGGGCTGCCTCACTTGATAATTCTGTTGGGGCTAAAATCCATGGGAATAGAACTATTGGCCTTGATTGCCTTGTTGAGGCAGGTTCCCATAATGTAAGTTGGGATGATCTCTCTATCAGGGATTGTACGTGTGGGAAAAGGGATCATACTTACGCTGACGTTGTCTATTGAATGCTCTATCAAACGCATTAGCTTGTTCAATGTAATCTTCTTGCATTGTTGGGCACATATCTGAAGCATGTCCTTGTAAAGAGCATATGCTACAACCTTTCAGCTGCTGTACATTTTCACAAGCCAAAGAACGCACAAGAGAAGTAAGATCATTAACTTTATTCTTAAGGTTAGAAATACTCAAGAAAACTCAAAAGAAACCAACTACATTAGAGATAAAAAAAACAATGCAAATTATCCGAATATCCTACGCTAGAAAACTAAAACTGCCTAAAACCCCTAGAAAATAGCGGAATTTGGCTAGTAGCCAAAGGCAACTAGTCCCGTTCAAAACGTCGTTTCCCTTCAGGAAACAAAAGGCCGATACATAATTCCATCAAAAAATCTGTTATGAACAGTACTGGTGCTATAAATGAACAGTATTACAAGAAGTAAAAATTCTATTTCTTTTTTTTTTAGAAAAATAAATAACAATCACAGCAAATAAAAACACAAGAATCAACTAAAATTACTTCCCCGACAACGGCACTAAAATTTGCTGCAATGTCATGGTTGTACAAATTAATTACCCTAGCTTAAAACACAACATACAAGATAGTATACAACAAGCAAGGGGTCGATCCCACAAGGAAGGTTCAAGTCAGATTTTTATGCTAGATGATATGCAATTTGATGGGGGGTTTGGACGTTATCTAAGCTAAAGCAAAAGAAAATAGAAAACTATCAAGCAAAATTAAATTAAATTACAAAATTATTAAGAGTACAAACCTACGAAAATCAGAACTGATCATGAAAACAAAACATCAATTTATATTCTGGATAGAGAGAGCTTCACAAATAGCAATCCATAAAATAAAAGAAAATCGTGGGATAGCATGTTTATGCCGAACAAGTTTCCACCACTCCTTTTTTTTTTGTAAGTTGACATATGTATATAAGAAAAGAAGGTACAAAGATTATAAGGGGCGTACCCCAGATTTAGGATGTAAACAAAAATCTTAAAAACAAAATTTAACCACAAGAAGGCCACCAAACAAAAAACCAAAATCCAGCTAGACTAGCTAGAAACAACAGTAAAACCAACCAAATATCAGTTTAAGATTCTATGTTATTCATCTTCCAAGCTCTTTGGATCCTAATGTTTTCATCAGTTGCTGGAACGTTTCTCATCAGATCGAGCTTGTCGTGAATGATCCCTTTGGTTTGATCAAAGATCAAATTCGAATTTCTAGACATACATGCTGATACGATCCGGGCAAGGAAAAAATAATTTGATTCGGATTCTAACATAAAATGCTTAATTGTCTAGTTTTACGGCAACAATCATAATTCCCAACAAATAAAACCGAGGCCACCTCTACTATATAAAAGATCATCAAATCATTAGTAAAAGCATAAATGAGTAATTTCCTCCCCCTCACAACACCAATCAAACCTGAAATCATTATGTCTAGCCATCTGGCCCATCAAACCCAATAGCACTTTCATAGCAAGAACGAACAAGTAGTTGAGACAAAGAAACTATGAAGAAGCCAACAAAGAAACCAATAAAGGTCACCCTATCTTAACCCTCCAGAACAAACAAAGAAACCATGAAGTTCTACATTGATAGAGACCAAAAATCTAATAGTTGAGACACATTCAACAATCCAATTAACCATACGAGAAGAAAGCCAATACCCCAAAGAATAGCCAATAAGAAATCTCATCTCATTGAATCATAAGCTTTCATCAGATCCACCTTTAAAGAGCACCTATAAGGCCCCTCATTTCTATGATAATTATAAAGAAGCTCTTGAGAAAGTAAAATATTATCACTAATATTTCTCATATCAACAAAAGCTGATTGAAAATGCCCAACCAGATCCGAGAGCACTCATTTTATTCTACTAGCTATGAGTTTGGCAATGCATTTGTAAATGGTATTACAACAATAGATAGGCCTAAAGTCCTTAACCTTGGATGGGTTGGGAACTTTAGGGATTAAAGATATAGTTGTAGCATTTTACCTTATTAAGACGTCGGCCTAAAGTGAAGAAAGACCTAATAGCATTAATAGTATATGAACTAACAATACTTCAAGCTTTCTTAAAGAAACCTACACTGAAACCATTCGGACTGGGAGCCTTATTATCCTAAAAAGAGAAGAGGGTCTTCTAAATTTCTTCATCAATAAAAGGAATGTCAATAATCATACTTTGAGGGTGAGATAGTCTTCAAAGGAGTGCCCCATAAAGAATAGAAAAATCAACCAAATCAGAATTCGAACCCCCCCCCCCCCCCCCCTCCAAAAGCTTATAAAAGTAACTCACAATAGTATCCTTGCTCAGCTCTATGGATCTCTAAATCTGAAGGATTTGTTTGCATCAGATGAGCCTCTTCCATCGCCCTCTTAGCCACAAACATCCTATCCAAAATCTTAGCAAAGTACTTTTTATTAAAGTCTCTCAAAACCCCGTTGATATTTTTCAACTTGTTACACGAAATAAACATAGGAGAGCCCATGACCTCCTTACCTCAAGCCTCGGTAATCAGGAGAAGAAAAAGAGGATGATCAGCCCAAAAATCAAAGAACTTGAATGGAATCTTCCTGGAACTCGCCATCTTTACTAATATATAGGAGAGTGATTTGAGATACCAAATGGAAGAAAGCAAGTTTTTGAACCCGTAAAATCACAATTCTATTTGGCATTAACAAGAACCCAATCCAACTTCTTCAAGATAGTGCTGTTACATTGCTAATTAGTCCAAGTGAATCTAGAACCCGTGAATTTGAGATCTTCCAGACATGAATGAATCACACAATTGTTGAGGTCATTTTGCCACCCCGACCAGAACATAGTGCCACCGCCCCTCTCATCAAGAGATTGAATAGCATTAAAATCTCCCAAAAGAATCCATATAATAGTCTCCCAGGTAATACTATAGTTAACAATATCAGCCCAAAAGAGCCTGCTGTTTAGACGGACAGTTATCTCAATATATAAAGAAAGCATTGAAGGAAACGTTTGATCCCACTATAGTAATACTGACATGAATAATCTAATCCGAACTACCCAAAAGACCAACCTTCAACACATTAGGATCCCAACACATCCAAATACGACCACCATTAGATTGATTATACTTAAACAAGTAAGACCAGTTCTAAAAAAGAAGTCTATCTTTATTCACCTCTCTAACCTGAGTTTCAATTAAGCCAAAAAGAGCTACCGAATGCTTTTATACAAGACAACAAAAAGCTGAATGTTTTAAGGGATTATTCAAATCTCTAATATTCCAACATCCGATAAACATAGTAAACAAAATAATAGGATGCCAAAATTACGTTGAATTTACCCCTCACAAAGAGCCCGACTTCCTTTTATTATTAGAACCCCCTGATTCCTTCTTCTTATCCTCAAAAGAATCTTTAGCTTTACTTGCTAGTGGTTAGCATTAATAGGAAGGGCTTGTTGCAGCTAGATATGTCACCATCAGAAGCATTCTCCATATAACATTGTCAACTTCCATTTCCATACACTCTTCATAATTGGACAAAGAATCTTGGCAAGGTAAAACACTTGTGCTCATGCAAATTGCTGGATCAACGTTCCTTTATGGAAAAGTATCACATATACTCCTCTCAATGTTCACCGCTTCTCTGCTTGGACAATTCGAGATGCAATCTACAACCTGATTCTCCTTTTCGTTCAATAATTATGTCCTTTCACCTATACTAGAGCAACTAGACATGGTCTTTTGATCGTCTTTCTTTCTCTTTCCAACCTTGATGTGAACCAGCTCAGAAACACCACCAAGGACCCATTACATGTTTCATCCTCGTGATCACTTGATCATGCAACTCACAATCAAGATTGAGATCTGATACCGGAAAGCTGAAAAAGATATGATAGGAGTGTCACACAATGGAAACCTGCCCCAATGCACCGACTAGGGGTGAGCATTTTCGATTCGGTTCGATTTTTATCTAAAAAAAATAACCAAAATAAAATTTTGAAAACTTAAAAAATTCAAACCAGAACCGGTTCAAACCGACCGGTTTCGGTTCGGTTTTTTAACAGAAAAACCAGAAAACCTGTATTATTATTTTTTTGGGCTTTTTTAGGCTTTATGATGGGTTTATAATGTGTTTTCTGATGGGCTTATAATTAATGTTAATATTATCTAATTTTGTTACAAAATTCTATAATATATTTAATATTTTGTCACTAAATATTCATTTATATTAAATTATTAGTGCTAATATTGTGTTTAATATGTTGCAAGTCTTTCTAATATTTGTGTTTTAGACTCCTCCTGCATAAATGTTTAAATAACATATACACCAAGTTGAAATTAAAATTACAAAGCATTACCTTCAAAAGGAGTTAAAAAGAAACAACAAATAACATTGCCATAAGAAATAAAACACTTCATGCAAAAAATATAAATCTTCATTGTGCACATCATCCCAATCGAAAAGTACATCAAGATGACAAGAACATTGCACTTTGATTTCTTAATACCATTGACATCAAAACCTGGAAATCAATATCTAAAATTATAACATGATAAAATAAATTAGAATATGTAAAAATAAAAGGTAGTATTTTACCATCAAAGTAACTTTTGAACTAATTATCATCCATTACTAAAAGTAACTTTCCACCAAATTCTACAAAATAAAAAATTATACATGTTAGATGATTGCAAACGATTTAATTAAAAATTACAAAATAAAAGGTGCAAGTTTATAAAAAAAATCACCTGACTCAAGGTTTTTGTAGGTTGAAGATCATTTATCAAGCTTTTAATATCAGTTGGAATTGATCCATGATGCAACCAATTTTGACAACAAATGAGTGCTTGAATAGTTGCTGGAGATAGAGAACTTCGAAATTGATCAAGTACACAACCACCTGTGCTAAATGCTGATTCAGAAGCCACTGTGGATATAGGAATAGCTGAACATGTTGTGCAACCTTTGAAAGTGTCTTATATTTCAAAGCGTTACTTTTCCACCAACCCAAAATATCTAACTTATCATCATTAGGATCCGCACAACCATCAATCAAATACCTCTCAACCTCATTTTTATTTTCCACACTATCCACTTCCTGTAAATGTCTTTTGAATCGAGCCAAAGTGTTAACATCTACCTCCACATCATCAATATCATTAACATCTTGTTTATGCCTATTATTATCCACCACTTCATCAATTTTCAAATAAAACTCATACAAGCTCACCAAAGTATCTTTCACCTTATTTGTTAGCAATTGTGCTTTGTCTTTTTTTTTTTTGGTAAGTTGACGTATGTATTAAAAGAAGAAGATACAAACATATTTCAATTGTGCTTTGTCATACTCATACAAATCACCAAAACAAAATTTCACATATTTCAATTCAAACGTGGATCTAAGACATTAGCCAAAGATAACAAAAAATTTTGATTTATTTCACAACCCCAATACTTCTCAAACTTTAATATCATATTCATCGTCATTCCACTTAAAATACTATCTTTATTTTTACACAATTGCAACAAATTTGTATGCATGTAAAACAATTCATTGAAGAAAGAATTTGATGTGACATGAGCCAGAAAATCTTAATGTAACCATATAAAAGATCTTTAAGAACTTAATCAAAGTTCTTGCATTTTCCCAATCCTCCAAACCAGGTGGCCCTATGTTTTTTTTTTATTCCCCGTAGAATCAACCTCCAAAAAGTAACTCATATACCTAGGTTCCTTTTCACCTAACCTCACAAACACCTTTTCAAACTTTTTAGCAGCTTCTAGCATAAGATAGATTCAATTCCATTGAGTTGCAACATCTAAACACAATTTTTTTTTTTGGTAAGTTGACGTATGTATTAAAAGAAGAAGATACAAACATTATAAGGGGCATACCCCAGATTTACAATGATAACAGAAACATAAAACAACATATGGCTACAGGCTAGCCACCGACCAAAAACTGAAACCTCACTAGATTCGTTAGGAAAACCAATACAACCAGCTAACTAACAAATTAAGAATCTATGGTATTCACCCTCCAAGCTCGTTGGATCCTTTTGTTTTCATTTGTTGGTGCGACATTCCTTATCAAATCAAGCTTATCACGAATGATACATTCGATTTGATTAAAGACCAAATTCGAAGTTCTAGACATTCCAGCAAAGATCCTTGCATTCCATTCTTGCCATACATGATACACTGTAGCTGCAAAACTCAGTTTACGAGAAAAATTGACGAAACTCTTGCCATGCCAAGAGACAGTGGCCCATCGAATCCATTCATCCCAGCCTTTTGTCATTCTTGGAATGTCGCATCTGTCACAAACATCCCACCAGATCGCTTTAGTATAGGAGCATTCAAAGAACAAGTGGTTGTGATCCTCATTGTTGTAGAGACAGAGCGAGCATCTATTGGGACCATGTATACCAAACCGATGAAGTTTATCTTGAGTTGTGAGTTTCTGTTGGACAACCATCCATAGAAGAAATGAATGTCTTGGAACAGCATTCTTGAACCACACAATGTCATGCCATTCAACCATCTGACGATGACGTCTTAGTTGTTCCCAAGCTACTTTGATCGAGAATCTGTGATTTGGCGAATCCAACCAAACTATCTCATCCTTTTGCCCCATCTTAGGATTAGAATTGGAAGGAATAGCTTCTATAATGGGGTGCCAGCCAATAGCTTGGGTGGTAGGAGTTTTCCATTCTGAGTTATGAATTAGCACATTCACCTTCGCGTTCTTGGCCATACCTGAATCATAGATGAATCTTTCCCCGTAAGAATCCGCGAGTGGGCTGTGAGGATGCCAATTGTCAAATCATAGAGAGGTTGTCATTCCATCTCCTATGATGTACTTCATCTTCGGCCATGCTAAGGATCTGAGCTTTAGAATCTTTCCCCAAGCCCAAGAGCAATTCTGTGGCGTCTTGACTGTCCAGAAATTCCTACCTCGCAACAGATTGGATCTGATCCAAGTAGACCATATTGAGCCATCTGAGTCATTGCACAGGTTCCAAATGTGTTTCAACAAAGCAATCTTGTTCCATTCTGTTATCCGTTTTATTCCTAGCCCCCCCTCTTTTTTTGGAAGACATACCTGATCCCAAGCCACTTTAGCCCCAGTAGTTCTCATATCTGAACCTCGTTTATTGGATAACAAATCCGTTCGGTCAATGTTGAGAGAAGGTTGGAAGGAACAACATAGTCAAAAATGAGAATAATCCAACGGTGGACGGAGTAGATGTAGCTCCGACAGCACCACTCTCTCTCTCCTCTCTCTTTTCTCTCTTTTCTCTCTCTCTCTCTCTCTCTTCTTCCTTTTCAATATGGCTCACTTCTCCAACATTTCAGATAGAGTTAAAGATGCAAAAAACAAAATGGATAAGGCTCAACAGCTCTGCATACAGCGCATGAGAATCCAATTTTGTGCATGCGAGAAAGGGATGTTGTTCGTAAATATGCTTCTACCGTCAGGGTAGAAGAGAGTTTTTTCAAACAGAAGGCAAGGATACAATGGCTTAGCTTGGGGGATCAGAATACTAGCTACTTTTACAAATCAGTAAATGGAAGACAGAATAGAAATAAGCTTCTATCACTTACAAGGGAGGATGGAGAGGTTGTCGAAGGACACGAGGCAGTCAAATCAGAAGTAATTGCATACTTCCATCGTGTGTTAGGAGTGGATCAGATGCCTAGGGTTCTGAACGTGGAAGTGATGGAATCGGCAATTAACTTGAAACTGTCTTCAACGCAACAGCATCTACCCGCACAAGATGTAACAAGGGAGGAGATTAAGCATGCTATGTTTAGTTTGAAGAACAACAAAGCCCCTGGTCTGGATGGCTTTAACGCAGGTTTCTTCAAAAGAATGTGGCACATAGTTGGGGAAGATGTAATCAACGTTGTTAGATCCTTCTTTCAGACTTCTTGAGTGCTTAAAGAAATGAATGCTACATCCATTTGCCTTATTCCTTAAGTTGCTAATCCTACAAGGTTGATAGATTTTCGTCCTATATCTTGCTGCAATACAGTGTACAAATACATCGCTAAGATTCTAGCTGGGAGAATCAAAGTTGTTTTGCCATCCTTAGTTGGTCCATATCAGACTGCTTTTATCTCAGGACGGAGAATCAGTGACAACATTCTTTTGTCTCAGGAACTAATGAAAGGCTATCATAAATCTATGAGACCTGCTCGTTGTGCTATGAAAGTTGATCTGATGAAGGCTTATGACTCGGTGCGGTGGGATTTCGTTGACGCTATGTTAATAAAAATGGGATTCCCTAGAACAGTAATTGATTGGATCATGGTTTGTTGATAGAGAATTGACATGATGTAACACAAACCATGATCCAATCAATTACTGTTCTAGGGAATGCCATTTTTATTAACATCGCGTCAACGAAATCCCACCGCACCGAGTCATAAGTCTTCATCAGATCAACTTTCATAGCACAACGAGCAAGTCCCATAGATTTATGATAGCCTTTCATTAGTTCCTGAGACAAAAGAATGTTATCACTGATTCTCCGTCCTGAGATAAAAGCAGTCTGACATGGACCAACTAAGGATGGCAAAACAACTTTGATTCTCCCAGCTAGAATCTTAGCGATGCATTTGTACACTGTATTGCAGCAAGATATAGGACGAAAATCTGTCAAACTTGTAGGATTAGCAACTTTAGGAATAAGGCAAATGGATGTAGCATTCATTTCTTAAGCATTCTACGAGTTTGAAAGAAGGATTTAACATCGTTGATTACATCTTCCCCAACTATGTGTCACATTCTTTTGAAGAAACATGTGTAAAGCCATCCGGACCAGGGGCTTTATTGTTCTTCAAACTAAACATAGCATGCTTAATCTCCTCCCTTGTTACATCTTGTGCGAGTAGATGCTTGTCTACATTCATCATAATTATAACCTATTGCCTTAAGAGTTTTGACACTTTGTTCTCCCAATTCACCCTTCTCTATCTTAGGTTCTAATACCAAAACCTTTTATTTCTTATCAACCACAAAATGAAACTTTTTCCATGCTTTTAAATGACTCCACATATTACTTGTGCAATTAACAATAACATGCATAATGTTTTCCACAATAATTAGATTAAGCTCTAGAGGCTTTAAGATCAACATCAAGTTTTGTAAAGTGATCCCAAATTTGTGACTTTTTTTTATCATCAGCATTTCTTTTCCTAGATGTAAGGACTTGAGGTTGTTTACCTTTTGTATTTGTGGTGGATCCTACAGTGGTTGATTCTGCGATAGTTTTTGAAGTTTGAGAAGTGGTTAATGTTGGTGTAGTGTCTGTGGTTGAAGCATTTTGAATTTGAGTTTCCATTTGTTATTACATAATGAAAACATGTTAAAAACCCATAATTTATAATAGATTAACAATAGTATGACATGCATAAGTTCAACTGTACTTGTAAAGATTATCTTCACAAGTTAAGTTCTTTTGTTTTGGTTGATATGCTATAAAAAAAATTATGTTGTTGTGTTGAATGCTGAAATCAATTTTTAACATCATTTCAAGTAAATTACAGTCCACCGAACCCCCTCTTTTTTTTTTTAACACAGATGTTTTTTTAGCACACAGCATACCACAACAATGAAAGGCACTAAGCCACTAACCTACATAGATTGATCATCACATTGCTTCTTCTTACAGATCAAACACAACAATGAAAGGCACTAAGCCACTAACCTACATAGATTGATCATCACATTGCTTCTTCTTACAGATCAAACACAACAATGAAAGGCACTAAGCCACTAACTAAGCTTAGACACCTCATTAAAGTAACCTTTTGGCAGGATAATAGTCCTATTACCATGTTAATTGTAAGCCCCTAGAAAGGGAGGTCATTCAAAATTTGACTACAAGTGCTAGCAAGATTATACATAGGCAGCTATTACAGTAAATACAAGGATTATTGTTAATATTTAAAAAACTTGAAGACAACTTCTTTGCTTGTGATTTCTTCTCTTTTTCTCACTTTAATACAAAACTCTAGATCTCTTTAAGATATCTTCATTATCAGCTTAATTAACCCAGAAAAGAACACATATTAGAAATCAGGAACCTTACAAAATTTGATAGAAAAAACCTCGTTATTCATCAACAAAACCTTATCCAAAAATAACCTAGACATTATAATTAAAATAAATTGGTAAATTAATCATCCCTACGCTAACTTTATCCATATTCACAGAATCCACAAAATACAAAAAAAAAAAAATTAATCACAGGATGTAATTGATCCTCACAATGTTGGGTAACCAAAACATTGTTGGTAAATTAATCACAGCTCAAACAAATACACAGAATCACAGAGCATATGTAAAAAAAAAAATAGAGATTGACAGAAAAAAAAAAAAAAGAAATCATATCTAGTGTTGAGTTATGACACGATTCAAGGTCAGGTGTGACCGTGTGAGAGAGGGATGTGGCTGACTGGCTAGCTTAAAGATGAAGATGGTGTAGGTCCTATGGGAGACTGGTTCGGTGTGCCGGTGTGGTGTGTGTCCTACGATTCAAAGTCGGATGTGACCATGAAGCTTGAAGATCATAGAATAATCTTCTACGTTTTACAACTTGTTCTAAAACCCCCAAACAATTGCTTAGTTTTTTGCATCCTTAAGCTAGAATCCTCCTTCATTCCCTCTCCCTTGCTGAATACATGACACAAATAGGAAAAATAGAACAAGAAGAAGACATAACAAGAATAGAGTTTATGACAGGAAGAACACTGATTAAGACTCGAAATTACAAATCTGACTTTTGTTAGGACTAGAATTGATCGAATACAAACAAATGTGAAAGTGATGAAAATGACTCAAACAACAACCAAATATACCAAATATGATGATAATATACTAGAAGGAACAAAATCAATAGAAACGAAACAAGTTTTGAAAGATAATGCAAAACAGACCCATTAGTGCAAGACAAAACCCGATTCTGGAACCTAAAGAAAATGTTATCCAAATGATCTCATATTTAATATATAATATTCAAATACCAAGAAAACAATAAATATCAGTTTATAAGTCGTTCTATTATGTCTAAGTACCCAAATCCCTTGTATAATCAGTTTGCGACCGCATTAAACCTCCAATTAAAACCTAAAGAAACTGATATCCAAATAAGATCAAATTTAATGTACGATACAATCTCATAATATGAAGTTTCAATTGATTCTATGGTGGTTTGCTTATGGTTCACTAAGAATTGTATTTATGCGGCAAAATTGAATCATCCTTCAAATTTCATCTAATCTCTCTCTCTCTCTCTCTCTCTCTCTTTAATATATGCTACTCATATGATTAGAGACAATAACAAGATGAAATATAACCCCATTTTCTGTTTTTTTTACTTAGGTGAAGCGGGCACAAAGAACAATAAGATGAACAACTCAAGCAATAAAATGTCATCCTTGGTTTCTAAATTAATTAGTTCGCTTCCTAGACTAGAAGAAGTAATAAATAATCCTCCCTAGTTTAGAAAACAAATCTACGCGTATTAGTTTCCTTGGTGGATTAAGAAACTACTTCTTTTGAATGATAAGAATCCTCTCTTATTAAGGCATATTTGGCCGAATTATCTTCCACCAAATAGAAGAATAATTATTGACTTTTAATCCTTGTACATTAGGAAAAATAAGCCCAAGCAATGCTGATTTTTGGGCCAAACACATCAGTCCCCATTAGGACTTGGATTGGGCTCTTCTAGGATTTGGATTATATGAATTAAAGGTTGTCTTTCATGCTCCTTTAGGTCGATCTTGACCCATATGTTTTGATCTCTGCCCCATCGATCCAAGAGGACATGCCCTCAACACTAAAACAAGAGAAATCAGCTAGAGTTGAAAATATCGTTCGTAAACCTCCATGCAATATGAAGTCTTCTATTAGTATCCAACGAGGTCATATTACGACAAAGGTTAACTTTCATAACTATACACTAAACAATATCATTATAAACAACTGATTCATTTTGAGGAGCCTTTTTATGTAGCCCAGCATTCCTCTCCGTTTAGATGTCATAAACTGCAGTACTTGACTTTTGTGTAAGAAGTTATAGTTGTTTTAAATTTGGTCTGTTTATGTTAGAAATGTCAAAAAACGTGTGCTAGTTAATTTGTCTAGGTTAGTTTGTCAAAGTTTGTTTTTTAGGCTTAACTTTTGCCATGTTGAATTTTTCCTAACTTTGGAGGGATGTTCTAGTTATAAATATAGTATCATAATATGTAATAAAGGACTTTTTGGCCAAGGTTTGAAACTTAATTCACAAAATTAAGAGTTGTTCTTTCACATTGATTTTGTAAAGAACCCTACCTGACTTATCACTCTTCAATCACAAAGAGTGTGGCGTCGAAATCCTAGATTGATCTTTTTGGTGTCTAGATCGACTTATCAAAGTATCATTCTAGTCTATCCTCCATCTTATTTACCTTGATATCACTATAATCCAGCCTAAACACCAAAAGAAAGACAACACAACCAGACCCATCCTTCATCCATTTTCGTCATATTCATTGTTGCCAATTTTCGAATCATTCACGGTACATCAGAAGATGATTAAAAGGAATAAGGCATTTAGAGCACAGGTCATACCAAAATAAATGATCAACATCTTCACCACCCCCCCATACAAAAGACACTTGTTGGTCTGAGTGAGACAATAAGACATGAGCTTATCCTGAGTAGATAGGGCCTCCCAAATCGCAAGACATAATAGGAAAGAGAAAGGCGGAACAACATGTTTACGTCGTACAAGTATCCACCACTCCACTTTGCTCAGAACAGAGCAAAAAGCATTCCTAGCATAATAAATGGAGAAAATACTTGTAGGACCATCCTTCCACCAAACAATATCACACCTTTTATAAGAAACTAGGGTACATCTGGCAAGCTCAATCCACCCAGGAGATCTAGTAGGAGGCCATCTCCACTCCTGACTATCTACCGAAACCAGAATCAATAATAATCCTTTCCCTGAAATGCTTCACCAAAGGACCCATAGGATGTCAGTTATCAAACCAAAAAGAAGTAGAACAACCATCACATACACAATGATATATAAGTCAACTTTAGCACCACCTTAAGCAAGATCACTACCTCTCCATAAAATGCAACGTAGCAAGGATGTGATCTCCACTATAATAGCCTTTGGAAGAATGAAAAGAGAAGACCAATACACTTGAATAGAAAAGAGGATGGACTTAATAAGCTGAAGTCTACCTGTATAGAAGAGGGTGCAATTCATCCTAGCCCTAGCCTTAGCCATAAAAGGAACGCTCGGGTATTTGACTGGAAAATTCCTTCCTTATAACCAAGGACCTTAAGAAGCCGGGTTTTAGCAACTCAGTCAACTCCATATAAAAACATGTTGCTTTTGTCATGGTTCGAAGATGAACCAGAAAGAAGCTGAAATTGCTCAATGCACTTCTTAATTAAGGAAACCATACCTACTTCAACTCGACAAAAAAATCATTAAATCATCAGCAAAACACAAGTGAGTAAGTTGCTTCATCTCACAAGTGAGTAAGTTCTGATCCCAATCGATCCATGAACCTGGAGAAGACTTCTATAGTAATGACAAATAGATAGGGAGACAAAGGATCTCCCTAGCTTAACCCTCTACTAACTGCAAAGAAGCCTGAAGCTCCCCATTGATAGAAACCAACTATCTAGTACTGGAGATACATTCACTAATCTTGTTAACCATACGAGGAGGAAAGCCACTACAAAGAATGACCAAAAACAAAGTCCCACCCAACTGAATCATAAGCTTTCATCAAATCCACCTTTGGAGAACACTTAGGAGGACCTTTTTCTCGATGATAATTATGAAGAAGTTCTTGCGAAAGTAAGATGTTGTCACTGATATTGCGCTCCTCTATAAAAGCAGACCGAAACGGGCCAACTAAGTCAAGAAGCACTCTCTTAACTCTATTAGCAATAATCTTAACCCTAGAAGAATTAGTAACTTTAAGGATTAATGCTATAGTAGTTGCATTCACCTGTTTGAGTAATCAACTAGAACTGAAGAAGGAGCGAACAACAATAGGGTGTCTTGACCAACGATACTCCTAGTTTCCTTAAAGAAACCCACACTGAAACCATTTAGACCTGCCTTATTATCCTTAAGAGAGAAAAGGACCTTTTGAATCTCATCATCACTAAACTAATTATCAAGGCTCATGATTTGAGATGACGACAACCGCTAGAGAGAACCTCACCAAGAAGAGAGATATCAATACATTTTGACCGTGGCCCTTCCACAATCATCTCGAAGTAAATAACAATGGTTTCATTTACCTCTTTTATGTTAGTACTACAAATGCCATCATTACCTTGAATTGAGAGAATTTTGTTACGACATTGATGATTCTTAACGAAGTGGAAGAAGGAACTCAAATTCTTATCCTCTAGATTCAGCCACTAAACCCGAGATTTTTATCTAAGAAAGCTCTCCTCGACTTGAGCAAGTCTCAAAAACTCTTTAACCAATATAGATTCAGTTCTATAAATCTAAGTCAAGAGGATTCTGCTACATCATAAATGATGCGAACCTCGTGATCAAGTGGTCACACAACCCACATGTAATGACATCAATTCCCAGAAAACCAAGTAAACCAGGTTTGATAGGACTGTGACACAAAGATAACTTATACCTAGGCACCAGCACTATTGGAAACAAAAAACCCCTACCTAATGAATATTGATTTGTGAACAAGAAGTATTGGAATGACGCATGAAGCTAGTTGTTCTTTGATAAGTTGTTTTCAGTTCTTTAGAGAACCATGGAAGGGAGATTATCTCACCAACACACCCACACAAAGTGCGGCAATCAAGAAGTTTTATTAATCTGGATTGTCTAGCTTACATGTCTGGTTATGCTTTTATTTATACTAACTCTAGACTTAAATAAACCCTATTAGTGGGCTTATATGAGACCCACTTATAATTGATCAAAATAAGTAATAATAACCCAAATACTAAGAAGAAAGTAATAAAAAATCTGAAAATTATTATCCTAAATATGCTAAAATCAGATTTCTTACCATTAAGAAGTCCCAAATAAACTAGGAAATCTGATCTGAATGCAGAATTTATTCTGAAGTCTTTTTTCCATATTGTAACTAAGATGAATAAGGAATCCTTGTAAGAAAAGGATTCTGAAATATTTATGAATCATTGCCACACTTGGAAATTATATTGCAGCCCATTAAAGAAGGTACAAAGATTATAAGGGGCATACCCCAGATTTACGATGCAAACAAAAATCTAAAAAAAAAAATTGATCACAAGAAGGCCACCAAACAGAAAACCAAAATCCAGCTAGACTAGCTAGAGTCACCATTAAAACCAACCAAACATCAGTTTAAGATTCTATGTTATTCATCTTCCAAGCTCTTTGGATCCTAATGTTTTCATCAGTTGTAACATTTCTCATCAGATCGAGCTTGTCGCGAATGATTTACTACCTTGGGTTAAACCTTGTTGAATGAATACATGACAATGACTGTACGAATTTTGTTATTTACTTCCTTTTGACTTGTGGCAATGATTCATTAATGTTTCAGAATTTTACGCTAAAATCCAAACTTGACCTTGCTTGGGTTATATCACAAGGTTGAACTGTATCATTCCCTCCCTCTTCAAGAAGATTCACGCTCGAATCTTGAATAGGATTAGTAGGGTCAGCCTCTTGTTTAATCTTTTGGACTTCCCTTATTGCTAACACCTTTCTCCAACAATACTGTACGAGAGTAGTGACTGATTAGAATTTCAAATAAGCATGTCGTACTAACCACTTGAGTACATACTTTTGAATGATAACAACAATAACTCTCCTTTGTCTTTCATTGTTTTGGTGTTGTACCTTCTTTTCCCATGTAGCCGGGAAGATTATAGAATAATTTTCAACACTTATCAAATTTTTTTTCTAAAACCCCCAAACCATGGCTTAGTTTTTCGCGTCCTTGAGTTAGAATCCTCCTTCGTTCCCTTTCCTTTGTTGAATGAATACATGACACAAATAGGAAAAATAGAAGAAGACGAAGACACAAAGAAATAGAGTTTATGATGCGACCCTCGTGATCACATGGTCACGCAACTCACAATCAAGATTGAGATCTGATCCTGGAAAGCCAAAATAGATCTAATAGGAGTGTGACACAATGAAAACCTGCCCCAAGGCACCAACACTATTGGATCGAGTAGAATGACGCCACGAAGCCAGTTAATCTTCGATAAGTCAGATTCAGTTCGTTCAAGAACTGAAGAATGCAAGAATTACTCTCACACGTTAAAACTGAAAAATTTAGAAGTAATTATCATCAAAGCTGCTGAAATTTTGGCTTACATGAGTTTAAATAGTTCTTGAAAAGTTAACCCTAATGGACCCCTTATGTGGACTTAAATGAGGTCCACTCAAAACTGACCCAAAACCCTAAACTATAATGCCCATAACTTAATCCAAACAAGCCTTGGATCCCAACTGAAAACAAAGTATTAATTAAGCCCAAACAAGCCTTGGATTGTAGCTAACAAAATAAAACAAAGCCCATAATAGTAAATCCATGTTCTGTCATGAGAAGAAGAGAAGGAAGTAAAATATTATAGAATTGATTCAAGGCTTATTTATAGCCTTCCATGCAGCCCCTTAATCCTAGAAACAAAAGGAAAAGGTAGCCACCCATGTTGTTTCCAAGTTGTAGAAGGATTCTTTTGTTTCCTTTGCTGTCCTCACCTTATGGCCCAAATAAGGTTGTGTTGGACCCCTCTTGCACATTGATAATATGTACTAGGGTCTCCTCTTGATACTCTAATGGACCTTTCAATTCTGACTTGGTTGAAACATTCAAAACCAATGCATTCAATGCCTCTTTCAATGCCTTTGTCTTGGACTGTGTCATTGGACCATTTGGAACATGTAATGGGTCCTTGCTGGTGTTTCTAGGCTGGTCCACATCATCCCGTCTCTCCTCGAAAGGATTTGACCTCGAATCAAAATCTGTGTCAAACAACATTAAATGGACCATCACCATGATTCGATCAGCAACATTAAATGTAGCACTAACACCATACTCACCTGGAAGGTCAATTTTATATGTGTTGTCATTGATTCTCTCTAAAACCTGAAATGGACCATCACCACGAGGCTGTAATTTTGATTTCCTTTGGTTAGGAAATCGTTCCTTACGCATGTGCACCCAAACCCAATCACCGGGTTGGAAAACAACCAGTTTACGTCCCTTATTTGCTTTAGAAGCGTAAAGTCAGTCATTTTTCTCTATTTACAGTCGAACTCCTTCAAAGAGTTGCCTCACCATCTTTGGCTTCTTTTCTCCATCTAAACTTACCTTTTCTTTAAAAGGCAAAGGAATTAAGTCCATAGGAGTCGGTGGATTAAAACCATAAACAATTTCAAATGGAGAAAAACCAATGGTCGAATGCACAGTTCTATTATAAGCAAACTTAACAAAAGACAAACATTCTTCCCAACTCTTTAAATTCTTTTGAATTATAGCACGCAAAAGTTGGGATAATGTTCTATTCACTACCTCAGTTTGTCCATCTGTTTGAAGATGACATGCTGTCGAAAATAAGAGTTTAGTTCCCAACTTTCCCTATAAGGTCTTCCAAAAGTATCTAAGTGATGTAAATCATGGGAATTATAATCCATCTCGTAAAATTAAATCTAATATGCAAGAGGATTCAGATGGTTCAATGATAAGAGCGAGAGAGAAACAACTATAAAGAGCCTTAACAAGTCAAATTGGAATGATTGAAGTTGCGTCGGAGTTAAAAATCAACAATCAGTTTGAAATTGGTTCAAGGGTGCTTATTTGCCTACAATTAGAACTTAGAGATGAGAAAAGCCCTTAATGGTTCTTTTAATGCTGGCCTACTTGAATTTGGGTTGATAATGCAAATAAATGAAGGAATTGTTGTTGTTTACAGTCAGAACAGGAAATGAATTTGAACTCGAATTTGAAGTCATTAATGGCATGTGAAAACAAGACTAATCTAGGTGGATTTCAAGTTCAGAACGTGATCTTTCTAGATTGTCCAACCATGATTGCATTGGACTTTTGTGCAAGAAGTTATAGTCGTTTTAAATTTGGTCTGTTTATGTTTTAATTGAAGTCTGAAAATATGTGCTAGTTAAATTTGTCTAGTTACTTTGTCAAAGTCTAATTTTTAGGCTTGACTTCTGACATGTTGAATTTTTCCTAACTTTGGAGGGATGTTCTAATTATAAATAGAGTATCAGAATATGTAATAAGAGACTTTTGGCCAAGATTTGAAATTTAATTCACAGTATTAAGAGTTGTTCTTCCAAATTGATTTTGTGAAGTACCGTACCTGACTTATCACTCTTCAATCACAAAGAGTGTGGCGTCGAAATCCTAGATTGATCTTTGTGGCGTCCAGATCGACTTATCAAAGTATTATTCTAGTCTATCCTCCATTTTATTTACCTTAAAATCATTATAATCCAACCTAAAAACTAAAAGAAAGACAACACAACCAGACCCATCCTTCATCCATTTTCGTCAGATTCATTGTTGCTGATTTTTGAATCATTCACGACACATCACTAAGGAACTTAACATCACAATCTGACACACTCTTAGGAATGCCATGCAAATGTATAGTCTCCCTAAAAAATAAGTCTACGATATGAGATGCATCATCCGTTTTATTGCATGCAATGAAATGCGTCATTTCAGAAAACCTATCAACCACAACAAAAATAGAGTCTCTACCTTTCTTTGACCTAGGTAAACCTAAAACTAAGTCCATGGAGATATCTACCCAAGGTTCAGTAGGCACAAGTAATGGTGTATATGTCCATGCGGTGTACTCTAGATTTTGCCTTTCTACAAGCAATGCACTGTTCACAAATTCGTTGCACGTCTCTTTTTATCTTTGGCCAATAAAAATGCTCATACCATACATCCAAATTTAATATCCTAAATATAATAGGATTAGATTTGTTGCCCTTTAGAAGTCCCATATAAGCTAGGAGAATCAAATCGGAAGGTAGAATTAATTTTGAAATCTTCCTTTTTTTTTGTAGCTAGGATGAATAAGAAATCCTTGTAAGAAAAGGATTCTAAAACATTTATGAATCCTTGCCATACTTGGAAACTATGTTGCAGTCCATTAAAGATCTTTATAGAATTAGAAGATTCTCAAAATAAGCTTCCACATCCTCTTAAGAAAAGCATCCTATTTCGTTCACAAGTCAATAGGAAGTAAATAACAAATTTGTACAGCCTCTGTTTACCCGTGTTTTGATGCCTTTCCAAACTACGATTGACCTGAAATTTTAAGCCAAGGTAGGAAAACATGTCAGGAGACTTCACATAAAATTTCAGTCTGATCAAACGGTCGGATTAAGAATTATGACTGTTGCTGTAAAACTAGATATGCACTTTTTACGTCAAAATCCGAATTTGACCTTTCCTGAATTGTATCAGTACCCACTTTTCAAGTCGATTTTATAGAAAATACAAGATCCATGTAACTCATCTAACATGTCATCAAGCCTAGGAATGAGATGTCTATACTTTACCGTTATGTTGTTGATGGCTCGGCAATCAACACACATCCTCCATGTTCCATCCTTCTTAGCCACAAGTAGCACGGGTACAGCACATGGGCTCATGCTCTCAAGAATGTATCCCTTTTCCATTAGCTCATCAACTTGCCTTTGAAGCTCCTTCATCTCCTCGGGATTGCTTCTATAGGCTGGTCGGTTAGGAATTGAAGCTCCAGGTACGAAATCAATATGATGCTCTATCCCCCTCAATGGTGGTAATCCGCTAGGAGTATCGTCGAGGAACACATCATCAAAATCCTGCAACAAAGCAATAGCAACACTAGGCATAATATGATCAAGATCATTATTATTCAAGTAAGCCTCTTTATACACAAGTAAAATCATTGGCTTGTTAGTGAAAAATGCAGATCTGACCTCACCCTCTCTAGCATAAAAATTGGGTTCTTTCTTTAGTTTTTCCACACAATTCTCATCACCCTTACTGACTTTCTTCACTCCTCTTGTCTTACCTCCACTCTCGGCCAGATTTGGGTGCTTTTGAGTTGTGGTCGAATGGTTTGGTTTGTTTGGAGTGTTGGCTGAATATTTGTTTGTGTTTGGATGGGAATGGGTTGTAGGGGGTTTGAGTTCTAGCCGAATCTGATGGTTTTCTCCCCCCTTGTTCCTCACTTTGATTTTCTCTCCACATTGCCTCATGCTCACGTTTTAGCTTTATTTGATCATCATACACCTGTTTGGGTGTAAGAGGTACAAGAGTGATGGTTTTACCATATTTTACAATGGTATACCTATTTTTAAACCCATCATGAATTGTCTTTCTATTATATTGCCATGGTCTCCCCAACAAGATGTGACTTGCTTGTATTGGTACCACGTCGCACAGAACTTCATCAATATATTTCTCAATCGAAAATGGAACCACAACCTGTTTAGTCACTTTCACTTCACCACTATCATTCAGCCATTGCAATCTATATGGTTTAGTATGCTTAACAGTACACAAATTCAGTTTACTATAACAAGGGTGGTACTAGAAACATTAACACAGCTTCCACTATCTATAGTTGCTTTGTACATAACAACGCGTATAGAAAATGTTCCCCATTTTTTGATTAATTTCATCTTCCTTTACCTGAACCTGAAGTGTTCGTCTTATAACCAAGGACTCCCCAACCGGTAATGCTAACTCATCCCCATCACTATCCTCCAATGGTGGCATGCCTTCATAGTCAGATCTGTCACTTTCAGGTTCCATATCACCATTATCTCTAATCATCATGATTCTCTTGTTTGGACACTCTGAAGCATAATGTCCATGTCCTTGACACCTGAAACATTTAACATCACGGGTATGTTTAGGTTAAGTTTCAGATTTACCTTTGGCATCAATAGGAACATCAACTTTAGCCTTTGGTGGTTTAGTTCTAGAAGGAACAAAGGATCTTGGCCGAACAGTACCCTCTCTTTAGATTTGGCTTCCAAGATGATGAAGAGCTCGAATTAAACACTAGCCGAGCATGTCCCTTCCGAAGTTGTCTCTCCACATTCGTAGCCATGTAAACCATGTCCTCTAGCTCCACATAGTGCTGTAGCTCAACCACATTGGCAATGTTCCGATTCAACCCATTAAGAAATCTAGCCATGGTGGCTTCTCTATCCTCAAAAACATTGGCCCGAATTATTGCTATCTCCATCTCTTTGTGATATTCATCTACTGTCTTATAACCTTGATTCAGACCTTGGAGCTTCAAATATAAGTCTCTGTAACAATGGTTTGACACAAATCATCTCCTCATTAAGACTTTCATCTCCCCCCAAGTCTGAACGGGTCGCTCCCCATTCCTCCTCCTACTAATTACAATTTGATCCCACTAAATCAATGCATACTCCATAAACTCAATTATCACCAATTTTACCTTTTTTTGTTCAAAATAGCTATGGCAATCAAAAATTCAATCTATTTTTTTCTCCCACTCCAAATAAGTCTTATGATCGTTTTTACCTTGAAAGTTAGGAATTTCATTTTAATGGTGTCCAAGTCCCCATCCATATCTTCATAAGTGCCCAAGCCACGGAAATTCACATTCCTCCTAGCCTTGTTCAGTCCAGACCTGATTCCTTGGCCAGCAGATGCAAAATCATAGTCATCTTTACCCGCATCTGTGTTTTCGTCAACAAACTCTTCAAAATCAGATCTAACATTCCGTACGGCCATACAGACCGTATTTCCTCGGCTATCAGCCCAATTATTCTGTTGCTTTATTGAATTCACCTCATCTTTCAGATCCTTGTACGTTCTCAGCTCAAGTTGCTAGCCTATGGCACGTAATTGGAAAGCTACGTCAGCGTTTTGTGTAGCTGATTTGTTATTTTCCGACATTCTTTAAATCTGTAAAATTTGGTTAGTAGCACAAAATATATCCTCACACCTCTCGTGTATCACACAAAAAAAATCAAGGCTTTTCACTGTAATAAGCTCACTATGCCTTTTACCTCACAACTTGCTTACTTTTGGTTCTTTAGGAACTGAAATCAACAAATCAAAGTCAATAGCCTTCGCAGCACCCTCTAATTATAATTTTCGGACTCAAGAACCAATAAATATATTGAAAACAAAGCAAAGCAAAACTACGATTATGATTTTACGAGTAGCAATACAAATTCATACGAATTGTGGACGAAACGAAGACACGAAATAAAACAGAAGCGAATATTAGCGAAAATAGTTACTTGACTCCTAGATAACCAAAATATAATAGAAACAAAAAGATTTGGACAAAACTAAACAGTAAGGATCACGTTTTGAAACTTAACTCAAATCTAACCTGTTACGCAGTTTTTACATAACAGATTTGAAACCCAGACCAAACGATCTTTAAATGACCTCAAATTCAATATATAGGTCGTTCTTTTATGTTCAGGTAACTATACCCCTTGTATGATCAGTTTGTGGCAGAATTGAACCCCCAATTAAAACCTCCAGAAGCCGATATCAAAATAAGCCCAAATTTAATATATGGTGCGATCTCATCCCCAATACACAGAATATGAAGTTTCAATTTATTCTAAGGTGTTTTGCTTATGGTTCACAAAGATGTACTAGGGTCTCCTCTTGATACTCTAATGGACCTTTCAATTCTGACTAGGTTGAAACATTAAAAACCGATGCATTCAATGCCTCTTTGAATGCCTTTGTCTTGGACCGAGTCATTGGACCATTTGGAACATGTAATGGGTCCTTGTTGGTGTTTTTGGGCTGGTCCTCATCATCCCCTTTCCTCCTGAGGCAAACAAACTGTTTCTCAAGCAATTTTGCATTAACAAAATAAAGATCACTACCTTTCCATAAAAAAAACCTCAATGAAAAGGTTATTTTCGCAATAACAACCTTAGGAAGAATGAAAAGAGAAGACCAATACTCCTTAATAGAGAAGAGGATGGAATTGAGAAGTTAAATTATATTCGCATAAGAAAGATAGTGAGTGGTTTAACCAACTCCTAGCTTTAGCCATGATTCAGTCCACAAGAATTAAACAATCATAAGAAGATGGCTTTGTAGTGATAAGAGGAACACCAAGATATATAACTAGTAATTTTCCTTCCCTGTAGTCGAGAGCATGAAGAAGCTGCAATTTAGTATTGGGCTTAACACCACACCAGAACATACTACTTTTATGAAGATTTGGAGATAAACCCAAAGCAACCCGAAATTGATCAAGGTAATTCCCAACAAATAAAACCGAGGCCACCTCTACTATATAAAAGATCATCAAATCATCAGCAAAGCATAAAATGAGTAATTTCCTCCCCCTCACAACACCAATGAAACCTAAAATCATTATGTCTAGCCATCTGGCCCATCAAACCCAATAGCACTTTCATAGCAAGAACAAACAAGTAGTTGATACAAAGAAACCATGAAGAAGCCAATAAAGAAACCAATAAAGGTCACCCTATCTCAACACATTAGGATCTCAACACATCCAAATACGACCACTATTAGATTGATCATACTTAAACAAGTAAGACCATTTCTAAAAAAGAAGTCTATCTTTATTAACATCTCTAACCTGAGTTTCAATTAAGCCAAAAAGAGCTACCAAATGCTTTTGTACAAGACAACAAAACGCTAAATGTTTTAAGGGATCATTCAAATCTCTAATATTCCAACATCCGATAAACATAGTAAACAAAAAAATAGGATGCCAAAATTACCTTGAATTTCCCCCTCACAAAGAGCCTGACTTTGATTGACAAGTCAAACTTTGTACCGAGGCACCAGCACTATTGGAAACGAAAACCCCCAACCAAGGAATATTGATTCGCCACAAAGTCAGTGATGTGCCATGAATGATTCAAAAATCGACAACAATAAATCTGATGAAAATAGATGAAGGATGGGTCTGGTTGTGTTGTCTTTCTTTTGGTGTTTAGGCTGGATTATAGTGATTTCAAGGTAAATAAGATGGAGGATAGACTAGAATGATATTTTGATAAGTCGATCTGGATGCCACAAAGTATTACATATTGAGGAGAAAATGACAAAGTATGCTAAACAAGCTAACAAGGGGTGAAAAATGGTTAGGTTTGAACATGGAGATCTTGTTTGGATTCATATTAGCAAGGGCAGATTCCCAAGCAAACGTAAGTCCAAGTTGATGCCAAGAGCTAATGGTCCATTTTGGATTATAGGGAAGGTAAATGACAATGCATTTAAGGTAAATCTTCCTGGTGATTACAACGTATCAGCTACTTTTACTGTGAAAGACTTGCTCCATACTTGGATGACGATGACAATTCTAATTTGAGGACAAATCATTTTCAACTCGGTGCTGATGATGTGCATCATAGGAATTATAATCCATCTCGTAAAGTTAAATCTAATATGCAAGAGGATTCAGATGGTCCAATGACAATAGCGAGAGCAAAACAACTACAAAGGGCTTTGATGAGTCAAATTGGAATGATTGAAGCTGCGTCGGAGTTAAAAATTAGCAATCAATTTGAAATTGGTTCAAGGGTGCTTATTTGCCTACAATTAGGAACTTAGAGATGGGAAAAGCCCTTAATGATTCTTTTGATGCTCGGCTACTTGAATTGGGGTTGATAATGCAAATAAATGAAGGAATTGATGTTGTTTACGGTCAGAACAGTAAATGAATTTGAACCCGAATTTGAAGTCATCCATTGCGTGTGAAAACAAGACTAATCTAGGTGGATTTCAAGTTCAGAACGTGATCTTTCTAGATTGTCCACCCATGATTGCATTGGACTTTTGTGTTGTTATAACTGTTTTAAATTTGGTCTGTTTATGTTTCAGAAAGGTAAAAAAACATGTGCTAGTTAAGTTGTCTAGGTTAGTTAGTCAAAGTCTGTTTTTTGGGCTTGACTTTTGCCATATTGAATTTTTCCTAACTTTGGAGCGATCTTCCAATTACAAATATAGTATCAGAATATGTAATAAGACACTTTTGGCCGAGATTATCTCAAATAATAATCGAGGCTTAGTCCATGTCATCAAAGCAATTGAAGAGGCTAATTGGCATGCAAATTCGTGACTAGGATGGTTTGACTATTAAAGGGTGTTAATTTGTTAAGTTTTAAGGATATTAAATGGGAAAATGACTTTGTCTTGGCTGGCCATCTTAAAATACATTGAATCTATTCATTTAGCTATTTTTGGCTGTCTTTAGAAGTTTAAGAGTCTTAAACACGTGGGGACTTGTTATGTTAATATTTGTGTGGCTTTTAAAACTGTAGTTATGACGTTTTCTATTATTGGAGGCTTGTTCCAAGTATATAGATAGGACATTACGAATTTTAATGGACATATTAGATTTTCAGAAAACTATTATGCCATTGTTTGGTGGGATCAATTATTGATT
Organism: Populus nigra; assembly: GCF_951802175.1. NCBI lineage: Eukaryota > Viridiplantae > Streptophyta > Magnoliopsida > Malpighiales > Salicaceae > Populus > Populus nigra. The sequence continues at coordinate 10,206,859 of NC_084856.1, read as the reverse complement.
AATAGATGGAGGAGGAGGAGTAGAGAGCCACTTGTGGACACTTGGGAGGAGATGAAAATGCTTATGAGGAAGCGTTTTGTGCCCATACATTATTATAGGGGATTGTATCAAAAGTTGCAGAGATTAACTCAAGGTTCCAAGAGTGTGGATGAGTGTTACAACGGAGATGGAAGTAGTTATGATCCGGACTAATGTAGAAGAGGACCAGGAAGCCGCCATGGCTAGGTTTTTGCACGGTTTAAATCATGAGATTGTGAACATAGTTGAGATGCAGCATTATGGTGATTTGATGGATATGGTGCATCAAGCCATAAAGGTGGAGGAACAATTCAAACGAAAGGGATTGGCTAGGAGTGGACAACTTATGGCTACCACCAGCCGGTAGAAAACAACTCCAAAAAGGGGCGAGCAACTACAAAATAAGCCAAAATTTGAACCCTCTAAGAACACCAACTCTAAGATCGCCACTACTTTAGGTAACACCGAGGCTTCGAGTTCTAAAACATGTGATGTTGAGTGTTTTAAATGTCAGGGGCGTTGACACATAGCTAACTAATGTGTAAACAAAGGGTGATGGTGATAAATGCTCAAGGAGAGCTTGAGTCAGAGAATGAGGAAGAAGTAGATAATAATGACATGCCATCATTGGAGGATGCCGATGATGAGCAAAATGCTGTGGTTGGACATTTATTGGTAGCAAGGCGAGTTCTCAATGTACAGATTAAAGAGAAAGAAAGTAACCAAAGGGAGAAGTTGTTTCATACTTGGTGCTTTGTAAATAACAAAGTTTGCAGTGTCATTATCGATGGGGGGAGTTGCACAAACGTAACCAACATTTATTTGGTGGAGAAATTGGCCTTAACTAACTTGAAACATCCTTAACCTTACCGACTTTAATGACTGAATGAATGTGGCAAAATCAAGGTGACAAGACAAGTGTTGGTAGCATTATTGATACGGTTCAGCCTTGTGATATGACCCAAGCAAGGTCAAATTTGGGTGTAAAAAGCATAACAGTCCAGGTTTACGGCAATAGTTATAATTCTCAATCCAATCGTTGGATCGGGCTAACAGTTTATGTGGAATCTCCAGACATGTTTTCCTACTACGGGTTAAAATTTCAGGTCAATCGGACTTCGAGAAGGCACTGCGATACTGGTCCACAGAGGCTGTACGAATTTTGTTATTTACTTCCATTTGACTTATGGACTTTCTATTTGGTTAGGATTCTTTTCCTACAAGGATGTGGCAGCTGGTTTTGGGAATTTCGTAGTTCAACTAGGATCTGTAATAAACTGCAGTATAATCTTTAAATGTGGTAATGATTCATTAATGTTTCAGAATCCTTTTTTTATAAGGATTCCTTATTTATCCTAGCTACACAAGTAAAGAAAAGCTAGTGGTATTTAATGATAAATTAGCTATTTTTATTATTTTCTTTCATTTTTGGGCTTAATTAAAACTTTGTTTTGAGCTAGGATCCGAGGCTTGTTTGGATCAGGTTATGGGCCTTTTAGTTTAGGGTTTTTGGGTCAGTTCAGCCCACAAGAGTAGATCCATTAGGGTTACTTTTAAAAACGATTTAAACACATGTAACCTAAATTTCAGCAGCTTTGAGGATAATTACTTTTGAATTTTTCAGTTTTAACACGTGTGAGTGATTCTTGCATTCTTCAGTTCTTGAACGAACTGAATCTGACTAATCGAAGATTAACTGGCTTCGTGGCGTCATTTTACTCAATCCAATAATGTTGGTGCTTTGGGGCAGGTTTCCATTGTGTCATACTCCTATCAGACCTATTTCGATTTTCCGGGATCAAATCTCAATCTTGATTGTGGGTTGCGTGACCACGTGATCACGGGGGTTGTGTCAATTGGTATCAGAGTTAGGCTCCGAAACAAGTCATATCCTTCTGTTATTTTCGTTTTTTTAGTGTTCCTTTAAGTTTTTCAGTGTTTGCGTCCATCTTCTTGTTCTTCATGTCTGCGTCATCTAAGAAAAAAAAGGAAGGTTATATTTGATCTTGTTACTGTCTTTAATCATATCAGTATATTAAAAAGAAGAAAAAAAAGAAAGAGAGAGAGAGAGAGGGATTTGAAATTTGAAGGATCATTCAATTTTTGCCACAGAAACACAACTCTTGATGAACCATAAGCAAACCATCTCGAAATCAATTGAAACTTCATATTTAGTCTATTGGGGGTGTTATCGCATCATATGTCAAATTTGGGCTTATTCTGATATTATTTCCTTGAGGTTTTAATTTGAGGTTCAATTCTACTATAGAAACACTACTCTTAGCGAACCATAAGTAAACCACCTTAGAATCAATTGAAACTTCATATTATGTGTATTAGGGATGAGATCGCACCATATATTGAATTTGGTCTTATTTTGATATCGGCTTCTTGAGGTTTTAATTGGAGGTTTAAATTTACTGCAAACTAATCATACATAGGGTTTAGGTACCTAGACATAATAGAACAACCTATAAAATGAGATTTGTTGTTTTCTTGGTATCCTAATACTATATATTAAATTCAAGGTCATTTGGTGTGCGTTTTCTTTAGGTTCCAGAATCGGGTTTTGTCTTGCTATAATGGGTTTGTTTTGCGTTGTCTTTCAAAACTTGTTTTGTTTCTGTTGATTTTGTTCCTTCCAGTATATTATCATCATATTTGGGATATTTGGCTATTGTTTGACTCATTCTCATCAATTTCATATTTGTTTGTTTTTGATCAGTTTTGGTCCAAACGATAGTCAGATTTGTAATTTCAAGTCTAAATCAGTGTTCTTCTTGTTACAAACTCTATTCTTGTCTTCGTCTTCTTCTTGTTTTTTCTCCCTATTTGTGTCATGTATTCACCAAGGGAGAGGGAACAGAGGAGGATTGTAGATCAACGATGCGAAAAACTAAGCCATGGTTTAGGGGTTTTAGGACGAGAAGTTGATAAGTATAGAAGATTATTCTATGAACTTCAAGCTTCATGGGAAAAAAAAGGTACAACGCCAAAAGAATGAAAGACGAAGGAGAGCTATTGTGGTTATCATTCAAAAGTATATACGCAAGTGGTTAGTATGACGTGCTTATTTGAAATTCTTGTCGGTCACTACTTCTATATAGTGTTGTTGGAGAAAGATGTTAGCAATAAGGGAATTCCGAAGACTTAAACAAGAGGCTACTAGAGTCGCTACTAATCCTATTCAAGATTCGAGGGCGAATCTTGTTGAAGAGGGAGGGAATAATACGGTTCAGCCTTGTGATACGACCCAAGTAAGGTCAGATTTGGATTTTGGCATAAAAAGTGCAATAGTCCAGGTTTACGGCAACAGTTATAACTCTCAATCCGACCGTTGGATTGGGCTAAACGTTTATATGAACTCTTCAGACATGTTTTCCTACTATGGGTTAAAATTTCAGGTAAATCGGACTTTGGGAAGGCACCGCAATTTTGGTCTATAGAGGCTGTATGAATTTTGTTATTTACTTTCATTTGACTTATGAACTTCCTATTTGGTTAGAATTCTTTTTCTACAATGATGTGATAGCTGATTTTGGAAATTTCCTAGTTCAACTAGGATCTTTAATGAGCTGCAGTATAATCTCCAAGTGTGGTAAGGAGTCATTAATATTTCAGAATGGATAGCATCATATTAGGATGAAGCAAGGTGATGAATTGGAAAACTGCTTTTAAAACTAAATATGGTTTGTATGAGTGGTTAGTAATGCCTTTCGGTTTAACTAACGCTACAAGCACATTTATGCGTTTGATAAACCATGATTTGCATGCATTTGCTGGTAGATTTGTAGTTGTGTATTTTGATGATATCCTAATTTATAGCAAAAATTTGAAAGAACATATAATGCATTTGAAATATATTTTGGAAATTCTAAGGAAAGAAAGGTTGTCTGCTAACTTTAAGAAGTGCACCTTTTGCACGAATAAGCTTGTGTTTCTTGGTTTTGTTGTTAGTAAGAGAGGAATTAAGGTTGAAGGCATCCAAGAGTGGCCAATGCCAACAATAATCAGTTAAGTGAGGAGTTTCCACGGCTTAGCTAGCTTCTATAAACGGTTTGTGTGTGATTTTAGTAGCTTAGCCACCCTTTTTATTAAAGTCATCAAGAAAAATATGCAATTTAAGTGGGGGAAAGAACAAGAAAGGGCATTTAATCATAAAAGAAAAGTTAATTAATGCACCTTTGATTGTTTTACCAAACCAGCACTATTGGAAACAGAAACCCTCACCCTACGAATACTGATTCACGAACGAGAAGTATAAGGATAACGCCACGAAGCCAGTTGTTCTTCGATAAGTCATTTTGAGTTCTTTAGAGAACCATGGAAGGGAGATTATCTCACCAACACACACACACACACACACACACAAAGTGCGGCAAACAACAAGTTTTATTAATCTGAATTGTCTAACTTCCATGTCTGGTTATGCCTTTATTTATACTAACACTAGACTTAAATAAACCCTAATGGATCCCCCTTAGGTGGACTTATATTAAGCCCACTTACAATTAACCCAAATAAGTAATAATAACCCCAAGAGTAAGAAGAAAATAATAAAAATAATAAAAATCTGAAAACTACTGATGCGAACCTCGTGATCACATGGTCACGCAACCCACATACAAAGACACCAAATCCCGGAAAACCAAGTAATTCAAGTTTGATATGTGACACAAAGATAACTTGTACTTAGGTACCAGCACTATTGGAAATGAAAACCCCCACCCAATGAATATTGATTCACGAACGAGAAGTATAAGGATGACGCCACGAAGACAGTTGTTCTTTGATAAGTCGTTTTTCAGTTCTTTAGAGAACCATGGAAGGGAGATTATCTCACCAACACACCTGCAAAAATTATTTAGTGGTAAAAAAAAAATTATCCTTGCGTCGCTCGTGTTTCGCTCAAACACTCTTACTATCCTCACACGCTCACACCTCTCGTCACACCTTCTTGCGATTCTTGCGAAACTGAAACCAACACCAAATAAAACCAACTTGGCAGAGCAATCCAAATATATATATATATATATATATGTGTGTGTGTGTGTGTGTGTGTGTGTGTGTGTGTGTGTGTGTGTGTGTGTGTGTGTGTGTGTGACTTAAGAAACAATAAAAACCAGAAAACAAGCAAAACAAAACTGTGATGATAGTCTGGCGAGTCTATCCAAAATATGAACGAAACTGAAGACTCGAATAAAAACATAAACAAAAATATGCAAAATGATGAAACAACACCCAAATATGTTGGATATGATGAAAATAAACTGCAAGAAATGAAAACAACAGAAAGAAAGCGAATTTCAAAAGTTGACGCAAAACAAACTCGTTTACGATGAGTTAAGTCCAAATCTGGAACCTAAAGTAAATGATGTCCAATTGAGTTAAAATTCCAGATATAGTGTGATATCAACACAAATAGAGAGAATATAAATTTTAATCAATTTATGATAAGGTTTGATATACTAACGCAAAAACGTTATGAATCAGACCTGATTAGACCCGAATTTGAAACCCAAAGAAAACGATATCCAATTGATTCTAAAATCAATATGTGGTGCGATAAGGACACCAGCAATCCAATTCTCAAATAAGAGCTAATTCTAAGTTGATTTGATCCAATTTTCCCTTGTTTAAGTTTCTACGGTAGAAACCAATAAATGTCTTTTTGAATGAATTTCTTTTTTATGCAACTGATATATTTTGGACAGAAACCAAACATAATAACTATTTTTTTTAAATGCTGCAAAATCAAGGAGAAGAAAAAAATTGGACACTAATGAAGTTTTTTGTGGAAACAACTAGAAATGAAAAATTTCAGAAGAATATAACCTGATTAATGGAGCCAAGCTCTAATATACCAAATGATGCGAACCTCGTGATCACGTGGTCACACAACCCACATTCAAAGACACCAATTCCCGGGAAGCCAAGTAAATAGGTTTGATAGGAGTGTGACATAAAGATAACTTGTACCTAGGCACCAGCACTATTAGAAATGGAAACCCCACCCTACGAATATTGATTCGCGAACGAGAAGTATAAGGATGACGCACGAAGCCAGTTGTTTTTCGATAAGTCATTTTGAGTTCTTTAGAGAACCATAGAAGGGAGATTATCTCACCAACACACATACACACACACACACACAAAGTGCGGCAATTAAGAAGTTTTGTTAATCTGAATTGTCTAACTTCCATGTTTGGTTATGCCTTTATTTATACTAACACTAGACTTAAATAAACCCTAATGGATCCCCCTTAGGTGGACTTATATTAAGCCCACTTACAATTAACCCAAATAAGTAATAATAACCCCAAGACTAAGAAGAAAATAATAAAAATAATAAAAATCTGAAAACTACTGATGCGAACCTCGTGATCACATGGTCACGCAACCCACATACAAAGACACCAAATCCCGGAAAACCAAGTAATTCAAGTTTGATATGTGACACAAAGATAACTTGTACTTAGGTACCAGCACTATTGGAAATGAAAACCCCCACCCAATGAATATTGATTCACGAACGAGAAGTATAAGGATGACGCCACGAAGACAGTTGTTCTTTGATAAGTCGTTTTTCAGTTCTTTAGAGAACCATGGAAGGGAGATTATCTCACCAACACACCTGCAAAAATTATTTAGTGGTAAAAAAAAAATTATCCTTGCGTCGCTCGTGTTTCGCTCAAACACTCTTACTATCCTCACACGCTCACACCTCTCGTCACACCTTCTTGCGATTCTTGCGAAACTGAAACCAACACCAAATAAAACCAACTTGGCAGAGCAATCCAAATATATATATATATATATATATGTGTGTGTGTGTGTGTGTGTGTGTGTGTGTGTGTGTGTGTGTGTGTGTGTGTGTGTGTGTGTGTGTGACTTAAGAAACAATAAAAACCAGAAAACAAGCAAAACAAAACTGTGATGATAGTCTGGCGAGTCTATCCAAAATATGAACGAAACTGAAGACTCGAATAAAAACATAAACAAAAATATGCAAAATGATGAAACAACACCCAAATATGTTGGATATGATGAAAATAAACTGCAAGAAATGAAAACAACAGAAAGAAAGCGAATTTCAAAAGTTGACGCAAAACAAACTCGTTTACGATGAGTTAAGTCCAAATCTGGAACCTAAAGTAAATGATGTCCAATTGAGTTAAAATTCCAGATATAGTGTGATATCAACACAAATAGAGAGAATATAAATTTTAATCAATTTATGATAAGGTTTGATATACTAACGCAAAAACGTTATGAATCAGACCTGATTAGACCCGAATTTGAAACCCAAAGAAAACGATATCCAATTGATTCTAAAATCAATATGTGGTGCGATAAGGACACCAGCAATCCAATTCTCAAATAAGAGCTAATTCTAAGTTGATTTGATCCAATTTTCCCTTGTTTAAGTTTCTACGGTAGAAACCAATAAATGTCTTTTTGAATGAATTTCTTTTTTATGCAACTGATATATTTTGGACAGAAACCAAACATAATAACTATTTTTTTTAAATGCTGCAAAATCAAGGAGAAGAAAAAAATTGGACACTAATGAAGTTTTTTGTGGAAACAACTAGAAATGAAAAATTTCAGAAGAATATAACCTGATTAATGGAGCCAAGCTCTAATATACCAAATGATGCGAACCTCGTGATCACGTGGTCACACAACCCACATTCAAAGACACCAATTCCCGGGAAGCCAAGTAAATAGGTTTGATAGGAGTGTGACATAAAGATAACTTGTACCTAGGCACCAGCACTATTAGAAATGGAAACCCCACCCTACGAATATTGATTCGCGAACGAGAAGTATAAGGATGACGCACGAAGCCAGTTGTTTTTCGATAAGTCATTTTGAGTTCTTTAGAGAACCATAGAAGGGAGATTATCTCACCAACACACATACACACACACAAAGTGCGGCAATTAAGAAGTTTTGTTAATCTGAATTGTCTAACTTACATGTCTGGTTATGCCTTTATTTATACTAACACTAGACTTAAATAAACCCTAATGGATCCCCCTTAGGTGGACTTATATTAAGCCCACTTACAATTGACCCAAATAAGTAATAATAACACTAAGAAGAAAATAATAAAAATAACAAAAATCCAAAAACTACTAATGCGAACCTCGTGATCACATGCAAAGATAACAATTCCCGGAAAGCCAAGTAAATCAGGTTTTATAGGAGTGTGACACAAAGTTAATTTGTACCTAGGCACCAGCACTATTGCAAACAGAAACCCCCACCCAACGAATATTGATTCTCAAACGAGAAGTATAAGGATGAAACCAAGAAGACAGTTATTCTTTGATAAGTCATTTTTCAGTTCTTTAGAGAACTATGGAAGGGAGATTATCTTACCAAAACACACATACAAAGTGCGGCAAACAAGAAGTTTTATTAATCTGAATTATCTAACCTTACATGTCTGGTTATGCCCTTATTTATAGTGACTCCAAACTAAAATAAACCCTAATGGATCCTTTATGTGGACTTATTTGATGCCCACTTACAATTAAACTCAAATAATATAAATAAACCCTAAACTAAGAAGAAAATAATAATAACAATAATAAATACGAATTTAATATCCTAACTATGATCGGATCAGATATGTTGCCCTTTAGAAGTCCCATATAAGCTAAGAGAATTAAATCTGAAGGTAGAATTAATTCTGAAATCTTCTTTCCTTTTTGTAGTTAGGATGAATATGGAATTCTTGTAAGAAAAGGATTCTGAAACATTTATGAATCTTTGCCACCCAGGGAAACTATGTTGCAGCCCATTAAAGATCTTTGAAGAATTAGAAGATTCCCAAAATAAGCTGCCACATCCTTTTAGGAAAAGAATTCTAGCCAAATAGGAAGTCCATAAGTCAAAAAGAAGTAAATAACAAAATTCATACAGCCTATGCTGACCCGTATTGCGATACTTTTCCAATTTCTGATTGATATGACATTTTAACCCTAGGTAGAAAACCATGTCAGGAGACTCCGTGTAAAATTTCAGCCTGATCCAACGGTCGGATTGAGAATTACGACTGTTGCTGTAAAACTGGATAGTTGCACATTTTACATAAAAATCCGAATTTGACCTTTCCTGGATCATCTCAACCACCATTATAATATGCTAGAATCAGATTTGTCACCATTAAAAAGTCCCAAATAGACTAGGAAATCTGATCTGAAGGTAGAATTTATTCTGAAGTCTTCTTTTCTTTTTGTAACTAGGATGAATAATGAATCCTTGTAAGAAAATGATTCTGAAATAATTATGAATCCTTTCCACACTTGGAAATTATGTTGTAGCCCATTAAATATCTTTCAGATCCTTGTACGTTCTAGACAACAGCTCAAGGTGTTGGCCTATGGCTCGCAATTGGAAAGCTACGTCAGTGTTTTGTCACTGATTCGTTGTTTTCAGACATTCTTTGAATCTGCAAAATTTAGTTAGTAGCACAAAATATGTCCTCACACCTCTCGTGTATCCCACAAAAACAAAATTAAGGCTTTTCACTCTAATAAGCTCACTATGCCTTTTACCTTACAATTTGCTTTCTTTTGGTTCTTTAGGACCTGAAATTAACAAATCAAAGTCAGTAGCCTTCACAGGGCACTCTAATTATAATTTTCAGACTCAAGAATCAATAAATATACTGAAAACAAAGCAAAACAAAACTACGATTGCAATTTTGCGAGTAGCAATGCAAATTCGTACGAATTGTGGACGAAACAAAGACATAAAATAAAACAGAAGCGAATATTAGCGAAAACAATTACTTGACTCCTAGATAACCCAAATATAATAGAAACAAAAAGATTTGGACATAACTAAATAGTAAGGATAATGTTTTGAAAGTTGATGCAAATCTAACATGTTACGCAATTTTTACATAATAGAAGTGAAACCCAGACCAAACGATCTCGAAATGATCTCAAATTCAATATTTAGTATTATAATACTAAACAAACAAAAAAACTCAATTTATAAGTCGTTCTCTTATGTCTAGGTACCTAAACCCCTTGTATGATCAGTTTGCGGCATAATTGAACCTTTAAAAGCCGATATCAAAATAAGCCGAAATATAATATATGGTGCTTTCAATTAAATTCAATTTGTATGCATTGTCATTGATTCTCTCTAAAACCTGAAATGGACCTTCACCATGAGGCTGTAATTTTGATTTCCTTTGGTTAGGAAATTGTTCCTTATGCATGTGCACCCAAACCAAATCACCAGGTTAGAAAACAACCTGTGTACGTCCCTTATTGCTTTAGAAGCGTATAGTCTATTCTTTTTCTCTATTTGGAGTCGAACTCCCTCGTAGAGTTGTCTCACCATCTTTGCCTTCTTTTCACCATCTAAACTTACTTTTTCTTCAAAAGGTAAAGGAATTAAGTTCATAGGAGCAAGTGGATTAAACCCATTAACAATTTCAAAGGGAGAAAAGTCAATGGTCGAATGCATTGTTCTATTATAAGCAAACTCAACAAAAGGCAAACATTCTTCCTAACTTTTCAGATTCTTTTGAATCACAACTTGCAAAAGTTGGGATAATGTTCTATTCACTGCCTTAGTTTGCTATATTTTGAAGATGACAAGTTGTTGAAAATAAGAGTTTAGTTCCTAATTTTTCCTATAAATCTTCCAAAAATAGCTAAGGAACTTAACACCACAATCTAACACTATACTCCTCCACTCTCGGCTAGATTTGAGTGTTTTTGAATAGTGGTCGAATGGTCTGATTTGTTTAGGGTGTTGACCGAATGTTTGTTTGTGTTTGGATGGGTGACCGAATCTAATGGTCTTTTCTCCCTTTGTTCCTCACCTTCATTTTCTCTCCCTGTCGCCTCATGCTCACTTTATAGCTTTATTTGATCATCATACACTTATTTGGGTGTAAGAGGTACAAGAGTGATGGTTTTACTATCTTTTATAATGGTATACCTTTTTTAACCCAATTATGAATTGCCTTCCTATCATATTGCCATGGTCTCCCTAACAAGATGTGACTTGCTTGCATTGGTACCACATTGCACATAACTTCATCAACATATTTCCCAATAAAAAATGGAACCACAAAACCTGTTTAGTCACTTTCACCTCACCACTATCATTGAGCCAATGCAGTCTATATGGTTTAGCATGCTTAACAATACACAAATTCAGTTTACTAACAAGGGTGGTGCTACAAACATTAACACAACTTCCACTATCTATAATTAAACTACACACCTTACTTGGTATATAACAATGCGTATGGAAGATGTTCTCCCCTTGTTGATTAGTTTCATCTTCCTTGACGTGAACTTGAAGTGTTCGCCATATAACCAAGGAGTGGTAATGCTAACTCATCCCCATCATTATCCTTTAATGGTGGCATGCCTTCAAAATCAGATCTGTTACTTTATTCAATATCACCATTATCTCTAATCATCATGATTCTCTTGTTTAAACACTCCGAAGCATAATGCTAACTCAACCTATTAGTCCATATCCCTGACACTTGAAACATTTATCATGAGTATGTTTAGGTTGAGTTTCATATTTACCTTTGGTACTAGTAGGGACATCAACTTTAGCCTTTGGTGGTTTGGCTTTAGAAGGAACAACGGACCTCGGCTGGATAGTACCCTCTCTCCTTAGATTCGGCTTTTATGATGATGAAGATCCCGAATTAAAACCTCAAGAAACCGATATCAAAATAAGCCCAAATTTAATATATGATATGATCTCACCCCCAATACATAGAATATGAAGTTTCAATTGATTATAAGGTGGTTTGATTATGGTTCACTAAGAGTAGTGTTTTTGCGGCAGAATTGAACCTTGAATTAAATTCTCAAGCAAACGATATCAAAATAAGCCCAAATTTTATAAATGTTGCGATCTCACCCCCAATAGACAGAATATGAAGTTTCAATTGATTATAAGGTGGTTTGCTTATGGTTCACTAAGAGTTATGTGTTTGCGGTAAAATTGAATCATCTTTCAAATTTCATCTAATCTCTCTCCCTTTTTTTATAAATGCTATTGATGTCGATACATACCTTGTTTCGGATGTGATATCGAGTGTGAAATATGTTTTTCCGTTGTTGATCTACATCATCTTCTTTGATTTGCATGTTCAGCATCCGCCTTATAACCAAGGCCTCCCCCTTATCACTACAATCCACCAAGGTGATTATCAGCATAACTCTTCGCTTTGGACATTAAGATGCAACGTGGCCCTTTCCTAAACACTTAAAACATTTAATATCTCTATCACGAGTAGGTTGAGATTCAGATTTACCTTTCTCATCCGTATGAGCATCGTTTTTTCCCCTTGGATGGTTCGGACTTTACATAAGGCTTTGGTTGGATAGGCCCCTCTCTCTTCAGATTCGGCTTCCATGTTGAGGAAGATGAAGTCGAATTGGTCTGAAACATGCACTACCCCTTCTCTTTATTTGCCTCTCCACCTTCGTTGCCATATGGACCATGTCCTCTGATACGGTTCAGCCTTGTGATACGACCCAAGTAAGGTCAGATTTGGATTTTTGGCGTAAGAGTTTTTACCGTTCAGTTTTACGCTATTGAGCATAACTTTAAATCTAACTGTTGGATCGAGCTGAAACTTTACCATAAGATTCTAGAGGTAAATGTCTATGTTAAGGTACATTTTTAAGTGAATCCACGTTCGGAAAAGACTTGCGATATAGGTCAAAACAGGCTATACGAATTATGTTATTTACTTCCTTTTGACTGGTGGACTTCCTATTTGGCAAGGATCCTTTTCTTACAAGGATGCGGGAGCTTGTTTTGGGAATTTCCTAGTCCCACAAGGATTTTTAATGAGCTACAATATAATTTCCAAGTGTGGCAAGGATCATTAATGTTTTAGAATCATTTTCTTATAAGGATTTCTTATCCATCCTAGCTACACAAGGAAAGAAGGATTGGTGGTATGATGTAAACCTCGTGATCACGTGGTCACGCAACTCACACTCAAAGACACCAATTCCCGGAAAGCCAAGTAAATCAGGTTTGATAGGAGTGTGACACAAAGATAACTTGTACCTAGGCACCAGCACTATTGGAAACGGAGACCCCCACCCAACGAATATTGATTCGCGAACGAGAAGTATAAGGATGACGCCACGAAGACAGTTGTTCTTCTATAAGTCATTTTCAGTTCTTTAGAGAACCAAGGAAGGGAGATTATCCCACCATCACACAATAAGTGCAGCAAAGAAGTTTATTGATCTGAAATTTGTGTAACCTTATATGTTTGGTTATACCTTTATTTATATGGACTCACTCTAGACTTAAAGAAATCCTAATGGACCCCCCTTAGGTGGACTTATATGAAGCCCACTTACAATTGACCCAAATAAGTAATAATAACCCAAAAACTAAGAAGAAAATAATAATAAAAAATAAAAATCCAAAAATTAGCATGCTAAATATGCTAGAATCAGATTTGTCACCCTTAAGAAGTCTTAAATAAACTAGGACAAATTTGATTTGAAAATTTTGTGTTGCTGCCCCATTTGATGTCCTTGATTAGCTTGCATTTCCTTGTTTAACTTGGACAAATAAGAACACAAATTTCCTCCTTTGTTGCTGATTTAATTACTTTCCTTCCTAAGTTAGGAAAAGCATTAAATAGTCCTCCCCTATTTAGGAATAAGATATGGCCAACTTCCTTACTTAATTAGGAGAATAAATTGCTGACTTTTAATCCTTATAGCATTAGGAAACATAACAAGCCTAACAAGGCTGGTATTGGGCCGGACACATCAACCCCTTGTTCCACATGAATTGGGCTCTTCTTGGACCTGAACTAGATGAATTAAAGGCTGTCCTTTATGCTCCTTAAATGTCCCAAACCCCTCTAGGTCTATTTTGCTCCATATGTTCTGAACAAGCCCATTCAATGCTTCTTTAAGCTTCTTTGCCCTAGCTCTTGTGATTGGCCCAATTGGCACCTCCAATGGGTCGTTGGCATGATTACACTTGGTGTTGAGCTGATCCGTATCATGGTATTTAATGACAAATTAGTTATTTTTATTATTTTCTTTCATGTTTTGGATTATAGAACTTTGTTCTGATCCAAGGCTCGTTTTGATAGGGTTATGGGCTTTACAACTTTGGGTTTTTGAGTCAGTTTTGTATGTGGGTTAGTTCAGCCCACAAAGGGTAGATCCATTAGGGTTACTTTTAAGAACTATTTAAATACATGTAACCTAAATTTCTGCAGCCTTTGATCATTATTACTTCTTGTGATACAGATCAGCCCAACACCAAGCGTAATCATGCCAACGACCCATTAGAGGTGCCAATTTGGCCAATCACAAGAGCTAGGGCAAAGAAGCTTAAAGAAGCATTGAATGGGCTTGTTCAGAACATATGGAGCAAAATGGACCTAGATGGGCTTGAGACATTTAAGGAGCATGAAGGGCAGCCTTTAATCCATCTAGTTCAGGTCCAAGAAGAGCCCAATTCGTGTGGAACATGGGGTTGATGTGTCCGGCCCAATACCAGCCTTGTTAGGCTTGTTTTTTCCTAATGCTACAAGGATAAAAAGTCAGCAATTGATTCTCCTAATTAAGTAAGGAAGTTGGCCATATCTTATTCCTAAAGAGAGGAGGACTATTTAATGCTTTTCCTAACTTAGGAAGGAAAGTAATTAAATCAGCAACAAAGGAGGAAATTTGTTTTCTTATTTGGGGTCAATTGGATATCGTTTGCTTTGGGTTTCAAATTCGGGTCTAATCAGGTCTGATTCATAACGTTTTTGCGTCAGTATATCAAACCTTATCGTAAATTGCTCAAACTTTATATTCTGTCTATTTTGGTTGATATCACACTATATCTGAAATTTTAACTCAATTGGATGTCATTTACTTTAGGTTCCAGATTCGGACTTAACTCTTCGTAAACGAGTCTGTTTTGCGTCAACTTTTGAAATTCGCTTGCTTTCTGTTGTTTTCGTTTCTTGCAGTTTATCTTCATCATATACAACATATTTGGATGTTGTTTCATCATTTTGCATATTTTTTGTTTCTGTTTTTTATTCGAGTCTTCAGTTTCGTTTATATTTCGGATAGACTCGCTTGCTACTCGCGAGACTATCATCGCAGTTTCGTTTTGCTTGTTTTCTAGTTTGTATTGCTTCTTGAGTCATATATATATATATTTGGATTGCGCTGCCAAGTTGGTTCTATTTGGTGTTGGTTTCAGTTTCGCAAGAACCGCGGAAGGTGAGATGAGAGTTGTGAGCGTGTGAGGATATTAAGAGTGTTTGAGCGAAACACGAGCGACGTGAGGATAATTTTTTTTACCACTAACCAATTTTTGCAGGTACTATCATGTCAGATCAAAACAACACACCACCCCATCCCGAGGGAGAACTTACGTTCCAAATGCAAGCCATGACGCAGATGATGGAGAGGATGAATTTTGTGATGGGAAATGTGAGTGACAGACTTGATAGGGTAGAGAAACGTGGTAACGAGGCTGGTACAAACACCCAAAATATGAGGAAGCTTGGGGCTGAACTGAAAGCAAACAATGGCGGTAGGGCTGAAAGGCCAAGGTGGGCTGATTATGAGGATTTTGAGGAGGTCGTTGATGATATTGGTGATGGTGGTTTTGAGGATGAGGCCATAGGCCATCGGGAAGGTTTTCGGCAGCCTAGAAACCGAAGGGATTATGGGAATAGAACTAGGGGCCAATTCGGCCAAAGGGAAAATTTCCGTAGTGTTGGGGGACATGCTGATTTAGATGGTGATTTGGATGCCATCAAACTGAAAATACCTTCTTTTCAAGGTAAAAACGATCTCGAGGCATATTTGAAGTGGGAGAAAAAGGTGGATTGGATTTTTGATTGCCATAACTATTCGGAAGTGAAGAAAGTAAAATTAGTAGTCATCGAATTCACAGATTATGCACTGATATGGTGGGATCAGAATGTTATTAGTAGAAGAAGGAGTGGAGAGAGGCCAGTAGCGTCGTGGGAGGAGATGAAAGTGTTGATGAGAAGGCGATTTGTGCCTAACCACTATTATAGAGATTTGTATTTGAAATTGCAGGGTTTGAATCAGGGTTCTAGGTCTGTGGATGAGTATTTCAAGGAGATGGAGATTGCCATGATTCGGGTCAATGTGATTGAGGATCGGGAAGCTACCATGGCTAGATTTCTAAATGGGCTGAATAGGGACATTGTGAATGTTGTAGAATTACAACATTGTGTGGAATTGGAGGTCATGGTCCATATGGCAACGAAGGTGGAGAGGCAAATAAAGAGAAGGGGCAGTACACGTTTTCAGACCAATTCGACTTCATCTTCCTCAACATGGAGGCCGAATTTGAAAAGAGAGGGGGTTGTCCAACCAAAGCCTTATGCAAAGGTTGAACCATCTAAGGCCAAAAAGGATACTCATACGAATGGGAAAGGTAAATCTGAATCTCAACCTACTCGTGATAGAGATATTAAATGCTTTAAGTGTTTAGGGAAGGGGCACATTGCATCTCAGTGTCCAAACCGAAGAGTTATGCTTACAAGAGACAATGGGGAGGTTGAATCTGAAAGTGACAAATCTGAAAGTGATGAGATGCCACCTTTGGTGGATTGTAGTGATGAGGAGATTGCATATCCTGTTGAGGGGGAGGCCTTAGTTATAAGGCATGCGCTGAACATGCAAATCAAAGAAGATGATATAGATCAGCAACGGGAAAATATATTTCGCACTCGATGTCACATCCAAAAGAAGGTATGTAGCATGATAATTGATGGAGGTAGTTGTGCTAATGTTGCTAGTGATACTCTTGTGAAGAGATTGAATCTGAGTTGTGTTAAGCATCTGAGGCCTTATAGATTGCAATGGTTGAATGAATGTGATGAAGTGAGGGTAACTAAGCAGGTTGTGATTGCGTTTGCTATTGGGAAGTATTCCGATGAGATTTTGTGTGATGTAATCCCAATGTATGCTAGTCACTTACTTTTAGGGCGTCCATGGCAGTTTGATCGGAAAGCGATTCATGATGGGTTTAGAAATAAGTTCACTATTGTGAAGGATGGTAAAATCATCACTCTTGTACCTCTTTCTCCAAAACAAGTGTATGATGATCAAATGAAATTAAAAAAGGAATGTGAGGATGGGAAGAGTGAAAATTCACGTGAGGACAATGGTGAGAGAAAACCATCAGATTCGGCTAAACCTAAATCACTAATTAAACCGATTGAGAGTGGAGGTAAAAACCGCGGAGTGAAGAAAGTAAGCTTGTGTGATGATAATACTGTGGAAAAATTAAAGAAACAACCTAATTTTTATGCAAAGGGATCTCAAATCAGATCTGCATTTTTCACTAATAAGCCAATGATCTTACTTGTGTATAAGGAGGCTTATTTTAACACTAACGATCTTGATTATGCTATTCCTAGTGTGGCTGTTTCTTTGATGCAGGAGTTTGATGATGTATTCCCTGAAGACATCCCTAATGGATTACCACCATTAAGGGGGATTGAACATCAAATTGATCTTGTGCCCGGAGCTTCAATTCCTAACCGTCCAGCCTATAGAAGCAACCCCGAGGAGACGAAGGAGCTTCAAAGGCAAGTAGATGAGTTGATGATGAAGGGGTACATTCGTGAGAGTATGAGTCCTTGTGCTGTGCCAGTGCTACTTGTGCCTAAAAAGGATGGTACATGGAGGATGTGTGTCGATTGTCGTGCCGTCAATAACATAACGGTAAAGTATCGACATCCTATTCCTAGGCTTGATGACATGTTAGATGAGTTACATGGATCATGTATTTTCTCTAAGATTGACTTAAAAAGTGGGTACCATCAAATTAGGATGAAAGAGGGTGATGAGTGGAAAACTGCATTTAAGACTAAGCATGGTTTGTATGAATGGTTAGTCATGCCGTTTGGACTTACAAATGCACCTAGCACGTTTATGCGTTTAATGAATCATGTATTGCGTACGTTTATAGGTAAGTTTGTTGTTGTGTATTTTGATGACATTTTGATCTATAGCAAGAACTTAAATGAGCATCTTGATCATTTGCGTAATATACTTAGTGTGTTGCGTAGTGAGCAATTATATGCTAATCTTAAGAAGTGTACCTTTTGCATGGAAAAAATTGTGTTTCTTGGCTATGTCGTAACTGCGCAGGGTATTGAGATGGACGAGGAGAAAGTTAAGGCCATCCGGGATTGGCCTACACCAAAATCGGTAAGTGAGGTAAAGAGTTTTCATGGACTTGCTAGTTTTTATAGAAGGTTTGTGAAGGATTTTAGTACTATTGCTGCACCTTTAACTAAAATTGTGAAAAAATCTGTTGGATTCAAATGGAATGATGAACTGATGCGAACCTCGTGATCACGTGGTCACGCAACCCACACGCAAAGACACTAATTCCCGGAAAGCCAAGTAAATCAGGTTTGATAGGAGTGTGACACAAAGATAACTTGTACCTAGGCACCAGCACTATTGAAAACGGAGACCCCCACCCAACGAATATTGATTCGCGAACGAGAAGTATAAGGATGACGCCACGAAGACAGTTGTTCTTCGATAAGTCGTTTTCAGTTCTTTAGAGAACCAAGGAAGGGAGATTATCCCACCAACACACAATAAGTGCAGCAAAGAAGTTTATTGATCTGAAAATTGCGTAACCTTACATGTTTGGTTATGCCTTTATTTATACAGACTCTAGACTTAAGAAAACCCTAATGGACCCCCCTTAGGTGGACTTATATGAAGCCCACTTACAATTGACCCAAATAAGTAATAATAACCCAAAAACTAAGAAGAAAATAATAAAAATAATAAAATTCCGAAAATTATCATGCTAAATATGCTAGAATCAGATTTGTCACCCTTAAGAAGTCCCAAATAAACTAGGACAAATCTGATTTGAAAAATTTGTGTTGCTACCCCCCTTGATGTCCTTGATTAGCTTGGATTTCCTTGTTTAACTTTGACAAATAAGAAAACAAATTTCCTCCTTTGTTGCTGATTTAATTACTTTCCTTCCTAAGTTAGGAAAAACATTAAATAGTCCTCCTCTCTTTAGGAATAAGATATGGCCAACTTCCTTACTTAATTAGAAGAATCAATTGCTGACTTTTTATCCTTGTAGCATTAGGAAAAACAAGCCTAACAAGGCTGGTATTGGGCCGGACACATCAACCCCATGTTCCACACGAGCTCTTCTTGGACCTGAACTAGATGGATTAAAGGCTGCCCTTCATGCTCCTTAAATGTCTCAAACCCATCTAGGTCCATTTCTGAACAAGCCCATTCAATGCTTCTTTAAGCTTCTTTGCCCTAGCTCTTGTGATTGGCTCAATTGGCACCTCCAATGGGTCGTTGGCATGATTACGCTTGGTGTTGGGCTGATCCATATCATCCCCTCGCTTTTCAAAAGGATTCGACCTCGAATCATCACCTACATCAAACAGAGTAAGATCAGAAACATTAAAGGTAGCACTAACACCATACTCACCTGGCAAATCAACTTTATAAGCATTGTCATTGATCCTCTCAAGGATCTGAAATGACCCATCTCCTCGTGGTTGTAACTTTGATTTCCTATGGGTCGGAAATCTCTTCTTGCGCATATGCACCCAAACCCAATCGCCGGGCTGAAAGACAACATGTTTGCGCCCCTTATTGGCTTTGGTCGCATACACACGATCCTCTTTTCAATCTGTTGCCGCACACTCTCATGAAGTGTTTTCACCACCTGTGCTTTATGATTACCATCCAAACTAACCCTTTCATCAATTGGCAAAGGAATCAAATCCATTGGAGTTAAAGGGTTAAATCCATACACAATTTCAAATGGTGAGAATTCAGTAGTAGAGTGCACACTACGATTATATGCAAACTCTATAAATGGCAAACAATCTTCCCAATTCTTTAAGTTATTTTGAATGACAGCACGCAGAAGTTGTGTTAAGGTCCTATTAACTACTTCGGTTTGTCCATCTGTTTGGGGGTGACAAGTAGTTGAAAACAACAGTTTAGTACCCAATTTTCCCCATAACACCTTCCAAAAATAGCTAAGGAACTTAACATCTCTATCAAAAACAATGCTCTTAGGGACCCCGTGAAGCCGTATTATCTCCCTAAAGAACAAATCAGCAATGTTAGTTGCATCATCAGTTTTATGACATGGAATGAAGTGTGCCATCTTTGAAAACCTATCAACAACTACAAAGATGGAATCCCTACCCCGTTTTGACCTAGGTAAACCTAAGACGAAGTCCATTAAAATGTCTACCCATGGTTCTTTCGGTACAGGCAAAGGGGTATACAAGCCATGTGGTTGAGTCCTAGACTTTGCTTTTCTACACGTTATGCATTTATCACATATGCGTTGCACATCTTTTTTCATTTTAGGCCAATAAAAATGCTCATGCAACACATCCAAAGTCTTAGCAACACATCCAAAGTCTTAACAACACCAAAATGCCCCATCAACCCGCCTCCATGTGCTTCACGTACAAGCAATTCACGCATAGAACTTAATGGAACACGCAAACGATTCTCTTTAAACAAATATCCATCAAGTCTATAAAACTTTCCAAAAGCCAAAGTTTCGCAAGCATCGTAAACATTTGCAAAATCACTATCATCCTTGTACAATTCATTTATGTGTTCAAATCCTAGAAATCTAGCATCCAAAGTAGATAAAAGAACATACCTGCGCGAAAGTGCATTAGCCACAATGTTTTCTTTCCCTTGCTTATACTTGATCACATACGGAAAGGTTTCAATAAATTCAACCCATTTGGCATGTCTCCTACTCAACTTACCTTGCCCTTTCAAGTGCTTCAATGATTCATGATCAGAATGTATCACAAACTCCTTGGGCCACAGGTAATGTTGCCACGTCTCTAAAGTTCTTACCAAGGCATATAGCTCCTTGTCATATGTAGGGTAATTCAAGGCTGCCCCATTAAGTTTTTCGCTGAAATACGCAATGGGCCTCCTATCCTGCATTAACACAGCTCCTATACCAATACCTGACGCATCACATTCAACTTCAAAAGCTCTCGTAAAGTCTGGCAAAGCTAAAACAGGTGCCGAACAAAGTTTATCTTTCAACAAATTAAAAGCCTCATCCTGTTCATCATTCCATTTGAATCCAACAGATTTTTTCACAATTTCAGTTAAAGGTGCAGCAATAGTATTAAAATCCTTCACAAACCTTATATAAAAACTAGCAAGTCCATGAAAACTCTTTACCTCACTTACTGATTTTGGTGTAGGCCAATCCCGGATGGCCTTAACTTTCTCCTCGTCCATCTCGATACCCTGCGCAGTTACGACATAGCCAAGAAACACAATTTTTTCCATGCAAAAGGTACACTTCTTAAGATTAGCATATAATTGCTCACTACGCAACACACTAAGTACATTACGCAAATGATCAAGATGCTCATTTAAGTTCTTGCTATAGATCAAAATGTCATCAAAATACACAACAACAAACTTACCTATAAACGTACGCAATACATGATTCATTAAACGCATAAACGTGCTAGGTGCATTTATAAGTCCAAACGGCATGACTAACCATTCATACAAACCATACTTAGTCTTAAATGCAGTTTTCCACTCATCACCCTCTTTCATCCTAATTTGATGGTACCCACTTTTTAAGTCAATCTTAGAGAAAATACATGATCCATGTAACTCATCTAACATGTCATCAAGCCTAGGAATAGGATGTCGATACTTTACCTTTATGTTATTGACGGCACGACAATCGACACATATCCTCCATGTACCATCCTTTTTAGGCACAAGTAGCACTGGCACAGCACAAGGACTCATACTCTCACGAATGTACCCCTTCATCATCAACTCATCTACTTGCCTTTGAAGCTCCTTCGTCTCCTCGGGGTTGCTTCTATAGGCTGGACGGTTAGGAATTGAAGCTCCGGGCACAAGATCAATTTGATGTTCAATCCCCCTTAATGGTGGTAATCCATTAAGGATGTCTTCAGGGAATACATCATCAAACTCCTGCATCAAAGAAACAGCCACACTAGGAATAGCATAATCAAGATCGTTAATGTTAAAATAAGCCTCCTTATACACAAGTAAGATCATTGGCTTATTAGTGAAAAATGCAGATCTGATTTGAGATCCCTTTGCATAAAAATTGGGTTGTTTCTTTAATTTTTCCACAGTATTATCATCACACAAGCTTAGTTTCTTCACTCCTCGGTTTTTACCTCCACTCTCAACCGGTTTAATTAATGATTTCGGTTTAGCCGAATCTGATGGTTTTCTCTCACCATTGTCCTCACGTGAATTTTCATTCTTCCCATCCTCACATTCCTTTTTTAATTTCATTTGATCATCATACACTTGTTTTGGAGAAAGAGGTACAAGAGTGATGATTTTACCATCCTTTACAATAGTGAACCTATTTCTAAACCCATCATGAATCGCTTTCTGATCAAACTCCCATGGACGCCTCAAAAGTAAGTGACTAGCATGCATTGGGACTACATCACACAAAATCTCATCGGAATACTTCCCAATAGCAAACGCAATCACAACCTGCGTAGTAACCCTCACTTCACCATATTCATTCAACCATTGCAATCTATAAGGCCTCGGATGCTTAACACAACTCAGATTCAATCTCTTCACAAGAGTATCACTAGCAACATTAGCACAACTATCTCCATCAATTATCATGCTACATACCTTCTTTTGGATGTGACATCGAGTGTGAAATATATTTTCCCGTTGCTGATCTATATCATCTTCTTTGATTTGCATGTTCAGCGCACGCCTTATAACCAAGGCCTCCCCCTCAACAGGATATGCAATCTCCTCATCACTACAATCCACCAAAGGTGGCATCTCTTCACTTTCAGATTCAACCTCCCCATTGTCTCTTGTAAGCATAACTCTTCGGTTTGGACACTGAGATGCAATGTGCCCCTTCCCTAAACACTTAAAGCATTTAATATCTCTATCACGAGTAGGTTGAGATTCAGATTTACCTTTCCCATTCGTATGAGTATCCTTTTTGGCCTTAGATGGTTCGACCTTTGCATAAGGCTTTGGTTGGACAGCCCCCTCTCTTTTCAAATTCAGCCTCCATGTTGAGGAAGATGAAGTCGAATTGGTCTGAAAACGTGTACTGCCCCTTCTCTTTATTTGCCTCTCCACCTTCGTTGCCATATGGACCATGCCCTCCAATTCCACACAATGTTGTAATTCTACAACATTCACAATGTCCCTATTCAGCCCATTTAGAAATCTAGCCATGGTAGCTTCCCGATCCTCAATCACATTGGCCCGAATCATGGCAATCTCCATCTCCTTGAAATACTCATCCACGGACCTAGAACCCTGATTCAAACCCTGCAATTTCAAATACAAATCTCTATAATAGTGGCTAGGCACAAATCGCCTTCTCATCAACACTTTCATCTCCTCCCACGACGCTACCAGCCTCTCTCCACTCCTTCTTCTACTAATAACATTCTGATCCCACCATATCAATGCATAATCTGTGAATTCGATGACTACTAATTTTACTTTCTTCACTTCCGAATAGTTATGACAATCAAAAATCCAATCCACCTTTTTCTCCCACTTCAAATATGCCTCAGGATCGTTTTTACCTTGAAAAGAAGGTATTTTCAGTTTGATGGCATCCAAATCACCATCTAAATCAGCATGTCCCCCAACACTACGGAAATTTTCCCTTTGGCCGAATTGGCCCCTAGTTCTATTCCCATAATCCCTTCGGTTTCTAGGCTGCCGAAAACCTTCCCGATGGCCTATGGCCTCATCCTCAAAACCACCATCACCAATATCATCAACGGCCTCCTCAAAATCCTCATAATCAGCCCACCTTGGCCTTTCGGCCCTACCGACATTGTTTGCTTTCGGTTCAGCCCCAAGCTTCCTCATATTTTGGGTGCTTGTACCAGCCTTGTTACCACGTTTCTCTACCCCTATCAAGTCTATCACACACATTTTCCATCACAACATTCATCCTCTCCATCATCTGCGTCATGGCTTGCATTTGGAACGTAAGTTCTCCCTCGGGATGGGGTGGTCCATTAGGGTTTTCTTAAGTCTAGAGTCAGTATAAATAAAGGCATAACCAAACATGTAAGGGGACGCAATTTTCAGATCAATAAACTTCTTTGCTGCACTTATTGTGTGTTGGTGGGATAATCTCCCTTCCTTGGTTCTCTAAAGAACTGAAAACAACTTATCGAAGAACAATTGTCTTCGTGACGTCATCCTTATACTTCTCGTTCGCGAATCAATATTCGTTGGGTGGGGGTCTCCGTTTTCAATAGTGCTGGTGCCTAGGTACAAGTTATCTTTGTGTCACACTCCTATCAAACCTGATTTACTTGGCTTTCCGGGAATTAGTGTCTTTGCGTGAGGGTTGCATGACCATGTGATCACGAGGTTCGCATCATCTTGCGTTCTTCAGTTCTTGAACAAACTGAATTTTACTTATCGAAGATTAACTGGCTTCATGGCGTCATTCTACTCAATCCAATAATGTTGGTGCCTTGGGGCAGGTTTCCATTGTGTCACACTCCTATCAGACCTATTTCGGCTTGCTAGGATCAGATCTCAATCTTGATTGTGGATTGCGTGACTACGTGATCACGAGGTTTGCATTAGTTGGTATCAGAGCTAGGCTCAGAAACAAGGTCATATCCTTCTGTTCTTTTCATTTTTTTAGTGTTCCTTTAAGTTTTTCAGTGTTTACGTCCATCTTCTTGTTCTTTATGTCTATGTCATCAAAGCAAAAAAATAAATAAAAAAACACAAAAAAAGTGTTATATTTCATCTTGTTACTATCCCTCATCATATCAATATATTAAAAATAAGAAAAGAAAGAGAGGGAGGGATTAGTTGAAATTTGAAGGATTATTCAATTTTTGCCTCAGAAATACAACTCTTGGTGAACTATGGCAAAACACGTCGGAATCAATGGAAACTTCATATTCTGTTTATTGGAGATGAGATTGAATTATATGTCAAATTTGGGCTTATTTTGATATTGTTTGTTTGAGGTTTTAATTCGAGGTTCAATTCTGCCGCAGAAACACTACTCTTAGTGAACCATAAGAAAAAAACCTTAGAATCAATTTAAACTTAATATTATGTCTACTGGGGGTGATATCGCACCATATATTAAATT
The DNA here is from genome assembly GCF_951802175.1 of Populus nigra. Classification (NCBI taxonomy): domain Eukaryota; kingdom Viridiplantae; phylum Streptophyta; class Magnoliopsida; order Malpighiales; family Salicaceae; genus Populus; species Populus nigra. Next base: position 10,181,611 of record NC_084856.1, on the reverse strand, counting down.
TGGGCTTATTTTAATATCGTTTTCTTAACGTTTTAATTCGAGTTCAATTCTGCCGTAGAAACACTATTCTTAGTGAACCATAAGAAAATCACCTCAGAATCAATTGAAAATCCATATTATGTCTATTGGGGGTGAGATATCAACATGTATAAAATTTGGTCTTATTGTGATATCAGTTGCTAGAGTTTTTAATTGGAGGTTCAATTTTGCCGCAAAATGATCATACACGGGGTTTGGGTACCTAGACATAATATAACAACCTGTAAACTGAGATTTGTTGTTTTCTTGGTATCCTAATACTATATATTAAATTCGAGGTCATTTGGACTGCGTTTTCTTTAGGTTCCAAAATCGGGTTTTGTCTTGTTGTAACGGGTTTGTTTTGCGTTGTCTTTCAAAACTTGTTTTGTTTTTGTTGATTTTGTTCCTTCCAATATATTATCATTATATTTGGGATATTTGGCTGTTGTTTGATTCATTCTCATCAATTTCATATTTGTCTGTTTTCGATCAATTTTGGTTCAAACAAAAGTCAGATTTGTAATTTCGAGTCTAAATCAGTGTTCTTCCTGTCGTAAACTCTATTCTTGTTGTGTCTTCTTCTGATGGATATAACCTGATTAATGGAGCCAAGCTCTGATACCAAATGATGCAAACCTCGTGATCACGTGGTCATGCAACCCATACGCAAAAACATAAATTCCCGGAAAGCCAAGTAAATCAGGTTTCATAGGAGTGTGACACAAAGATAACTTGTACCTAAGCACTAACACTATTGGAAATGGAAAACCCCCACCCAACAAATATTGATTCACGAATGAGAAGTATAAGGATGACGCCACGAAGCCAGTTGTTTTTTGATAAGTCATTTTCAGTTCTTTAGAGAACCAATGATGTGAACCTCGTGATCACGTGGTCACGCAACCCACAAGCAAAGACATCAATTCCCGAAAAGCCAAGTAAATCAAGTTTGATAGGAGTGTGAAACAAAGATAACTTGTACTTAGGCACCAGCACTATTGGAAACAGAAACCCCCACCTAATGAATATTAATTCGCGAACGAGAAGTATAAGGATGATGCCAAGAAGACAATTTTTCTTCGATAAGTTGTTTTTCAATCCTTTGGAGAACCAAGGGATATTATCCCACCAACACACAATAAGTGCAGCAAAGAAATTTATTGATCTGAAAATTGAGTAACCTTAAATGTTTGGTTATGTCTTTATTTATACTGACACTAGAGTTAAAGAAACCTTAATAGACCTCCCTTAGGTGGACTTATATGAGGCCCACTTACAATTGACCTAAATAAGTAATAATAACCCAAAGACTAAGAAAAAAATAATAAAAAATAATAAAAATCTGAAAATTATCGTCCAAAATATGCTAGAATCAGATTTATCACCCTTAAGAAGTCTCAAATAAACTAGGAGAAATATGATTTGGAAAATTTATGTTGTTGCCCCCTTGATGTCCTTGATTAGCTTGGATTTGCTTGTTTAACTTGGACAAATAAGAAAACAAATTTCCTCATTTGTTGCTGATTTAATTGCTTTCCTTGCTAAGTTAAGAAAAGTATTAAATAATCCTCCCTTCTTTAGGAACAAGATTTAGTGAACTTCCTTACTTAATTAGAAGAATAGATTGCTGATGATTGTGCATCAAAAGTATCATTAAGTCTCTTATTTTACATATGTATTTATTATTTTTATTTGGGTTTTTTATAATAATTGATGTGCTTTTTAGTAATGAAGTTTCTTTTAATGTCTCGATAGGTTTTTGGAGCTTAAATGAATTATTTCAGAAAATTCAACGTCGGAATTCGGAACAAAGAATTGAAGAGAAATTTAGTTGAAGATTGAAGCAAATCTTGGTTCAAATAAGTGCTCCAAATTTGCCCCAAAAATCAATTCAAGTCCAATTCTAGAAAAGAATATCATATGATTTATTTCAAGCCCAAACATGCCTTATGTTGTGTGCAAACTTCAACCATCAAACACTCAAGGTTTCAAAGTCAATCTTAGCCCAAATAATAGGTACATTTGTATCCTTATTTGATGCTTAAATTCAGCCCCAAATCAGCCCCAAATCACCTTCCAAATCAGCCCAAACACAATCCATGATCCTACATGTCCACATAATAAATAACATTTGATTTATTTGGGTAATTCATTGATCCAAGAGGGCAAGCACATGGATGGAAAGCTGGAGGGGACATTGTGACATTATTTTGGGTCAAAAGAAGAAAGAGACAACTCATAAAGGAGGAAGAAAAACGTGCACCAAAGTGTTCTCCAAGCTGGCCTGGTTTGATTTTCCAGAACACCTTTCGGTGTTTTGTCCATAACTTTTGACTCAGATGTCCAAATGAGCTGTTCTTTAATGATCTGGAAAGCTAACAGAATGGCCTATAAATATGTCTCTAATAGCCATCTCCAGGGGAGGCTTCTAAAAGGGTCGAATTGCTGTCCAAAGTTAGAGTCAGATTTGTGTCCGAATTTTTACTGAAATTGTGTTGTGTTCTTCTTTATAGATTTCGGTTCTTTAGCTTGTAAAACTCATTATTTCAGTTTGATTCAAGTCATTTTATGTTTATTGAAGTGTTATTATATCTAATCATGGTTGGCTAATCTTCTTCTTGGATCCAAATCAAGGATGATGGTGGTTGAGGTGAGTTCTTTAAGATATGAATGAATCTTAATGTCTATCTTTTCATTTTCTTCATGAATGTTTATTATTGCAAAGAAATTTTAGAAATCATTTAGGTAATGTTATAATCTTGAATTTTTATGCACAAACCTTAGTTTTGGTATAGAGATTGCTTGATTCAATGTCTTACTTAATATGAAAATACTTGTACATTCTTAAGCAATAATCAATCTTCATCCTTTTAAACTTCATTGTAATATCTTCCAATCTAATATCACCATCGTTGATATTAGGTTGAGTTATCTTATATATGTTAAAGGAATCACCAATACATCACCATTAAAATTGATTTGGACCAAGACTTACTTTTTCTTGTCATTTAAAATCTATTTACACTTTTTCATCTTTGAAAACAAATCCATCAATCATTTTCAACCAAGTTATTGTTAATTTAATTTCTCTTGAGTTTTGTTTTGTTACCTAGCTTAATTTCCAGATCTAGCTCTCTGTGGATATGACCTCGATCTTACCGAGTTAATTGCTACATCGCACACTCGTGCACTTGCGAGTTAAAACAAGCCGAACATAAAAAGCGGTCAAGCAGCTGACTTTCTATCCTTTTAGCATTAGGAAAAACAAGCCTAACAAGGCTGGTATAGGGCCGGACACATTAGCCCCTTGTTCCACATGAATTGGGATCTTCTTGGACCTTAATTAGATGAATTAGAGGTTGTCCTTCATGCTCCTTAGATGTCCCAAACTCCTCTAGGTCCTTCTTGCTCTATATGTTATGTAGAAACCCATTTGAGGCTTCTTTAAGCTTCTTTGCCCTAGCTCTTATAATTGACCCAATTGGCACCTCCAAAGGGTCATTAGCATGATTACGCTGGTGTTAGGCTGATCCTCTTCACCATATAACAAAACCTACCTTCTTTCATCTTCACATCAGATTGTTAGTTTGTTTGAGTTAGGAAACTAAGGCAGATCAAAAAGGGGTTATGTTTCATCTTGTTACTATCTATAATCATATCACTAGCATATAAAAAAGAAAGAAAGAGATTAGATGAAATTTGAAGGATGATTACATTCTGCTATAGAAAAAAAAGAATCAATTGAAACTTCAACTTTTGTATACTGGGTGTGAGATCGCAACATATATTAAATTTGGGCTTATTTTGATATCGTTTACTTGAGATTTTAATTTGATGTTCAATTTTGTCGTAGAAATACAACTTTTAGTGAACTATAACCAAACCACCTAAGAATCAATTGAAACTTCATATTCCATCTACTGGGGGTGAGATTGCACCATATATTAAATTTGGTCTCATATTGAGATTGTTTGGTTGAGATTTGAATCTAAGGTTCAATTTTGCCGCAAATTGATCATACAAGGGGTTTGGGTACCTAGACATAAGAGCACGATCTATAAACTAAGATTTGTTTTTTGTTTGGTATAAAAATACTAAATATTGCATTTGAGGTAATTTTGAGATTGATTCGTCTAGGTTTCAATTCTGTTACGTAAAAATTACGTAAGAGGTCCGATTTGAGTCAAGTTCCAAAACATGATCCTACTATTTGTTTTTGTCCAAATATTTTTGTTTATAATATAATTGGCTTATTTAGGAGTCAAGTAATTGTTTTTACTAATTTTAGCTTCTGTTTCTATTTTGTATCTTCATCTCATCCACAATTCGTACGAATTTGCATTGTTACTCATGAAGTTGTAATTGTAGTTTTTTTTCTTTGTTTTCAGTATATTTATTGATTCTTGAGTCCGAGAATTATAATTGGATTGCGCTGCGAAGGCTACTAACTTTGATTTGTTGATTTCAGATCCTAAAGAACTAAAAGAAAGCAAGTTGTGAGGTAAAAGACATAATGGACTTATTAGAGTGAAAAATCATGATTTTTTTGTGAAACATGAGAGATGTGAGGATATATTTTGTGTTACTAACCAAATTTTATAGATTGAAATAATGTTTGAAAACAACAAATCAGCAACACAAAATGCTGACATTGCTTACCACTTGAGAGCCATGGGCCAGTAACTCGAGCTCTTGTCTAAGACGTACGAAGATCTAAAAGATGAGGTGTTCGATAAAGCAACAGAATAGTATGCCTGATCGCCAAGAAAATACAATTCGTAGGGCCGTTCGGAATGTCAGATCTGAATTTAAGGAGTTTGTTGATGAAAATATAGATGAGGGTGAAGATGACTATGATTTTGCATCTTCTAGCCAAGGAATCAGATCTGGACTAAATAAGGCTAGGAGGAATGTGAATTTCTATGGCATGGGGAATTATGAAAATATGGATGGAAACTTGGACTCCATTAAACTTAAAATTCATAACTTTCAAGGTAAAAATGATCTCGATGCTTATTTGGAGTGGGAGAAAAAGGTGGATTCGATTTTTGAATGTTGTAGCTATTCGGAGGTGAGGAAAGTTAAATTGATAGTCATTGAATTTACAGATTACGCATTGATTTGGTGGGATTAGAATGTGATTGGTAGGAGGAGGAATGAAGAAAGGCCAATATCATTGTGAGAGGAGATGAAAGTGTTGATGAGGAGGTGATTTAGGCCTAACTATTATTATAGGGATTTGTATATGAAATTATAAAGTCTGAATCAAGGTTCTAAGTCAGTAGATGAATATTATAATAAAACGAAAATCATGATGATTCAGGGCAATATAATTGAGGATATAGAGGCCATGATGGAGTGATTTTTTAAGGGGCTGAATAGGGAGATTATAAATGTGATGGAATTACAACATTACATAAAGTTAAAGGATATGGTCCGTATGGCAACCAAGTTGGAAAGACAAATAAAGAGAAGGGGCAGCATATGTTTTCAGAGCAATTCAACTTCATCTTCATCAGCATGGAGGCTAAATCAGAGAAGAGATAGGGCTACCCAACCAAAGTCTTTTGTCCCTACAAAAGTCGAACCACCGAATGCTAAGTTGATAAGTGTAGAAGATTATTCTATGACTTTCAAGCTTCGATGGAAAAGGAGGAACAATGCCAAAATGATGAAAAAAGAAAGAGGGCAGTAGTTGTTATCATTAAAAAATATATACGTAAGTGGATGGCAAGACATGCTTATTTAAAATTATTATCGGCTGCTACTTTCATACAATGTTGTTGGCTGCAAGTGCGTGTAAGAAAAGAACTCCAAAGGCTTTAAAGAGAGGCTAATGAATTGTCCGTTATAACTGTTGGTGATTTAAGGACGTATTATCTTAAAGAGAGAGGGAATGATACGATCCAAGCAAGGTCAGATTCAGATTTTGGTGTAAAGTTTCCTATCGTCTAGTTTTACGTTATTGAGTATAACTCCAAATCTAACCATTGAATCGAGCTGAAACTTTACCAAAAGATTCTAGAGGTATTTACTTCCAGGTGAATCAGAGTTTAGGAAGGACATGCGATATAGGTCAGAACAGGCTATATGAATTTTGTTATTTACTTTCTTTGGTCCCATGGACTTCCTATTTGGCAAGGATCCTTTTTCTATAAGGATGTGACAGCTTGTTTTGGGAATCTTCTAGTTCTAAAAAGATCTTTAATATTTTAGAATCATTTTCCTACCAGGATTCCTTATCCATCCTATTTACACAAGGAAAGAAGAGCTGGTGGTATTTAATGACATCTTGATTTCAAGGATCTTTGGGCAGATAAAGACTTGAGACTTATGGGCTTTATCTTTATTTTTGTTAGCTAAGCCCAAGGCTTATTTGAGCTTAATTAATATTTTGTTTTCAGTGAGGATCCAAGGCTTATTTGGATCAGATTATGGGTTTTTCAGTTTAGGGTTTTTGGACCAATTTTGTAAGTGGGCCAAATCAGTCCACTAGGGTACATCCATTAGGGTTAGTTTTTTAAGAACTATTTAAACTCATGTAACCTAAATTTTGACAGCCATTGAGAGTGATTCTTGCATTCTTCAGTTCTTGAATGAATTGAATCTGACTTATCGAAAATTAACTGGCTTCATGGTGTTATTCTACTTTATTCCAATAGTATTGGTGCCTTGGGGGAGGTTTCCATTGTGTCACACTCCTATCAAATCTATTTTGGCTTTTCAGGATCAGATCTCAATCTTGATTGTAGATTGTATGATCACGTAATCACGAGGTTCGCGTTAGTTCCTTAACTACTTTTCGAAGAATTTATAGGGAAAGTTGAGAACTAAACTCTTATTTTTGACAACTTGTCATCCTCAAACAGATGGACAACCTAAGGTAGTGAATAGAACTTTAGCCTAACTTTTACGTGTTGTTATTCAAAAGAATCTGAAAAGTTACGAAGAATGTTTGCTTTTTGTGAAGTTTGCTTATAATAGAACTGTACATTCGACCATTGACTTTTCTCCTTTTGAATTTTTTATAGGTTTATTTTACTAACTCATATGAACTTAATTCCTTTTCATTTTGAAGAAAAGATAAGTTTAGATGGTGAAAAGAAGGCAAAGATGGTGAGATAACTTTATGAGGGAGTTTGATTGCAAATAGAGAAAAAGAATAGATTGTACACTTCTAAAGCAAATAAAGGGCGTAAACATGTTGTTTTCCAACTCGGTGATTAGGTTTGGGTGCACGTGCGTATGGAACGATTTCCTAACAAAAAAAATCAAAATTACAGCTTTATGGTGAAGGTCCATTTCAGGTCTTAAAGAGGATCAATGACAACGCATACAAAATTGTTCCAGGTGAGTATGGTGTTAATGTTACCTTTAATGTTGCTGATCTTACTTTGTTTGACACAGGTTTTGATTCGAGGTCGAATCCTTTTGAAAAGAAAGGGGATGGTGTAGACAAGCCCAGAAACACCAGCAATGACCCATTACAAGTTCCAAATGGTCCAATGACTCGGTCCAAGAAAAAGGCATTAAATGCATTGGTTTTGAAGGTTTCGACCAAGTCAAATTTGAAGGGTCTATTGGTGTATCAAGAGGAGGCCCTAATATATCTTTTCCATGTGCAAGAGGGCCCAATCCAACCTTATTTAGGCCATGAGGTAAGGACAACAAAAGAAACAAAAAAAATCATACTACAACTTGGAAACAACATGGGTGACTAACTTTTCCTTTTGTTTCTAGGATTAATGGGCTGCATGGAAGGCTATATAAATAAGCCTTGAATTAATTCTGTAATATTTTATTTCCTTCTCTTCTTCTCATGATGGCAAAACGTGGATTTAATATTATCACTACCAGAAATTCGCTAAATACCAACGGATTTACCGACGAAATATTTTCTGTCGGTATTTTGAGGTCGAAATTACCGACGGCCACTTTCCGTCCGTAATTCAGTCGGTAAAAACCGACGAAAAATTTTCCGTCCGTAATTCAGTCGGTAAATACAGACGAAAAATTTCCGTCGGTATTTACCGACTGAATTACGGACAGAAAAGTTTCCGAATTTAAACAAAGGCGGGTCGCTGACGTGGAGGTCTTGGCGGTTTTTTTTTTCCGACGGATTCAAAAACGACTGCCCGTACAGTGCTCGTAAAGTGATGTGACCGGTTCACCGTTTAAATTGCCGACGGACTCACCGAGGGATTTGAAATGGCAGATCCGTACGGTGACATGTCTATGTTTCCGTCAGAATCACCGGCGTAATAACCGACGGAGTGTCCGTCGGTAAAACCGTCGGAAAAAGTTAATATATGACAGCTCTGCCGACCCTCTCATCCCCTATTTCTCCTTCTTCTTCCTCATCCCAACTCTCCCCATCTGCAAACAACCAGCCCCCCCTCCCCCCCAAAAAAAATCTTCCTCATATCAGCACAACAAGTTATATTTCTTGAAGTTTTGTGGTCACAGCATCCGCGCGTGTTCTGATTTACCGATGGATTTTATCAATTTTTGTAAGTAATTATATCTTTTTAAATTTTAACATTTAATTAAATGTCAATTTTATTGTTTTTTTAGTATATGTATTTTGTTAGTAGATGTACATGTTTTATTGTTATTTCTCAAACAAACTTGTAGTATATGAATGTATAATTTTGTACCTGTTATGGTTTGTTTTAGATTTTGTAAGATTGTATTTGTTTGTAAATTGTTATTTCTTTATGGAATTACCGAATTAAATGTGCTATTTTGAAATAATTAATAGCTTGCTTAATGGGCCAGTTTAAAGTTTTATCAATGGTATTGCGGAGTGGTAATTTCTGTAAATTTATATTTTTTAATTCGTATGGACGTTGATAAATGATAATGAATATTTAATATTTATGAGAAGTTGTGATTGGTTTGTTGGATAATCTCGAGTTAAAGTAATATTTGTACAAGTTTATTTACCTAACTTAGTTAATTAATACATGAAGTTATCATAATTTTATAGAGGTTCGATATAAGTCATGGATGATCGTTCATGGATGTATCGAGATTCACCCCAAGGATTGCGGAGGATGGATTATTGTAATGGGGTTCAGGGTTTTATTAATTTCGTAACATCTATTCCCAGAAATTTTACTGGAGGCGGTATTAGGTGTCCATGCAGGAAGTGTGAAAATAAAAAGTATCTGCATCCAGATGTTGTAATGATGCATCTTCTACACAAAGGGTTTATGGAGAATTACCATTGTTGGTATGCACATGGAGAAGTATTTGTTAGCGAGAGTGAGAGGAGAATGGAAGAAACGGTGGTTGGGTCTACTTCTAGTGTTAGGAACGTGCATGAAGCGACAAATGACAACATTAATCCTTACATAAATATGGTTATGGATGCAATGAGAATGAATCAAGGTAATGGCAGTCAATGTCCAATCGTAGAAGAAGAACCTAATGTAGATGCAACTAGGTTTTTTGATTTGTTGAAAGATTCTGACGAACCATTATGGGATGGCTGCACGAACCACAGTAAATTATCGGCCGTAGCACAGGTGTTCACCATCAAGTCAGATCACGGGTTGAGTAAGGCCGGGTATGACAAGATTATTGAATGGGCAAGAAGCATTTTACCTGAAGGGAACAGGCTGAAAGAGAACTTATATGTTGCGAAGTCCATGATGAAACCCCTCGGTTTAGGATACCAGAAAATTGACATGTGCCCTAACTTTTGCATGTTATACTACCTTGAAAATGCTGAGATGACCGAGTGCATGACATGCGGGCATTCCCGTTACAAACCTAGAACTGGCAGGGGAAAGACTCTAGTGGCATATAAAAAACTTAGATACTTCCCAATCACACCTAGACTGCAGAGGTTATTCATGTCACCAAGGACTGCTGAGCACATGACATGGCACCAAGCACACCATGCGGTTGATGGAGTGATGGTTCATCCTTCTGATGGCGAAGCGTGGAAACGCTTTAACAGTGTTCATCCTCACTTTTCAGCTGAATCAAGGAATGTGCGTCTTGGGTTGTGTACAGACGGATTCAACCCATTTGGGTCATTTGCTGCTCCATATTCTTGTTGGCAGGTCATACTCACAGTTTATAACTTGCCATCGGGAATGTGTATGAGGCCGGAGTTCATGTTTTTATCTACTGTCATACCCGGTCCAAGAAGCCCGGGGCGGAATATAGATGTTTGTCTTCGACTGTTGATTGATGAGTTGGCGCAGTTGTGGTCCTCCGGAGCTCTGACTTATGATATATCGAGGAAAAAAATTTTCCTTATGAGGGCGGCATTGATGTGGACTATCAATGATTTTCCAGCTTATGGAATGCTTTCTGGTTGGAGCACGCATGGGAAACTCGCATGTCCATACTGCATGGAAAACAACAAGGCATTCACGCTAGCAAATGGAGGTAAAGTTTCTTTTTTTAACTGTCACCGTCACTTCTTGCCACTTCATCACAGGTACAGAAAGAACAAAAAAGATTTCTTTGTTGGCAGAGTTGAAAAAGATGTTGCATCCCCGCGTCTTTCTGGTGAAGAATTGCATGATGTTGTCTCAGAGTACAGTGACATTGTGTTTGGCCTTCAATCAAGAAAGCAAAAGTTTCCTAGTTTTGGTTTGACCCATAATTGGGTAAAGCGAAGTATCTTTTTTGAGCTTCCTTATTGGAAGACCAATCTGCTTCGCCATAACCTTGACGTCATGCACATCGAAAAGAACATGTTTGAGGATATTTTCAACACCGTCATGGATGTGAAGGGGAAGACAAAGGACAACATCAAGGCTAGATTGGATATAGCTTTATACTGTAACCGAAAAAATATGGAGTTGGTTTATGATGAGTCACGGGTCGCAAAACCAAGAGCAAGCTTCGTGTTAGAGAAAAACGCACAACTGCTAGTCTACAAATGGCTTAAGAGTCTGCGTTTTCTGGATGGACATGCATCGAACATTTCAAGGCTGGTTAATATAGAGGACTGCAGATTGTATGGAATGAAAAGTCATGACTGCCACGTGTTTATGCAAACACTCATCCCATTAGCTTTTCGTGATTTGTTGCCAAAGGGAATATGGGATGCAGTCACGGAGATCAGTCATTTCTTCAGAAATATATGCTCCAGCAAGTTGAATGTTGATCACATTGAGAGGCTTCAAACGAATATCATCGAGATACTATGCAAACTTGAGATGATATTCCCTCCATCATTTTTTGACTCAATGGAGCATCTCCTATACATCTACCGTTCGAGGCAAAAGCTGGAGGACCGGTCCAATATAGATGGATGTACCCATTCGAACGGTTAGATATTACAGTTGCAATGTAATTCATATATAAAAGTATTTTATATGTTTTTCTTAATTGAAAATACTTGATTAATATTTCAATGCAGGTACTTGTTTAATCTCAAGAAAAAGGTTAAGAACAAGGCGCATGTTGAGGCTTCGATATGTGAGGCCTATATTGTTTAGGAGATCTCAACATTTATCTCGTACTATTTCGAACCTCATCTGAGAACGAGAATCAATCGCGTTCCACGGCATGATGATGGAGGTGAAGTGCCTTCCAGTGGAAACTTGTCAATATTCTCCAATACTGGACGACCCACACCTAAAAATGCCGTAAGAGGAAGATATTTGTCGGAAATAGAGTTCAAACAAGCACACAACTATGTTCTATTTAACTGTGATGGGCTGAGACCTTTTATTCAGTAAGTTTATACTAATTAAACTTTGTTAGTAATATACTGTTAATTATATATTGTAATATCATACACTCATTATCACTTGCAGGCAACATCGTCAATATTTGCTCTCCAATAACTCACAGCTGACCGAATCCCAGATCTTTCAATTACAAGATGAGCAGTTTGCCATGTGGTTCAGAACACATGTAAGCACTATCACAAACTCATTCTAACTTGCAAAATTACTGTACATATGCATGTCATTACGAGATTCTCGTTCACTTACTGTTTATTGATTTACATTACATGCAAGGTTTATCAAATGGGAAGGAGTGCACTTAAGTCATTGTCTTCACTAAGCCTGGGGCCTGAAAGAAAATGTAAGTGCTACAATGGGTATTTTGTCAATGGATATGTTTTCCATACTGAAGAATACGGGCAAGGAAGAAAGACATACAACAGCGGTGTTTGTGTTAAGGGATCCACTAGTAGTGAGTTAGAAGTTGACTACTATGGTAGATTAGAAGAGGTCGTCGAACTGCAATATCATAACGAGAAGAATATAGTGTTTTTATTCAAATGCTATTGGTATGACACGACTGACAGAGGAATCAGAGTTGATCTGCACTATGGTCTGGTCGAAATCAACTCAAAAGCTAGACTCCGCAACATAAACGATGTCTTTGTTTTCGCAAAGCAATGTCAACAAGTTTATTACACATACACCCCTTCATTTAGAAAGGATCGATCAAGAGTGGATTGGTTGTCCGTTTTAAAAACGAAACCCCGGGGTCGTGTCGAGGTTGTTCAGGATGAGAACGAAGACACAAGTGTGCGAGATGAAGTCTTTCAAGTTAGTGAGGTGGTTGAACTATATCGAGTTGCTCCTTCGATTGAATTGGAAGAAAATTCAAATTTTCGTGTTTTCGATGATAGTCTTGTTGATGTTGACGCAGAGGAGTTAAATTTTGTTTTGAGCTCTAGCGGACAACCAAATATCAATGAAGAAGATGATATTCATATTAAAGATTGCGATGAAGGTGATGACAATTCAATTGATGACGAAGAAGAAGAAAATTCTGACTAACTACCAAAATGAAGCCCTATGTAAAATCCTTTTTTTCATGTAATTTAGATTATGAATGATATATATATTTTGAAACACAAAATATTTATTACTTGAAATAATTAGTTGAAATGCCACAATTATGATGGATGATATATTTTGTGACATGAAATAATTACTTGAAATGCCACCAGATCACCGACGGCCACACCGACGGCCTTAAGTCCGTCGACATTTCACAGAGAGTTCGAAAATAATTACTTGAAATGCCATCAGATCACCGACGGCCACACCGACGGCCTTAAGTCCGTCGGCATTTCACAGAGAGTTCGAAAATAATTACTTGAAATGTCATCAGATCACCGACGGCCACACCGACGACCTTAAGTCCGTCGGCATTTCACAGAGAGTTCGAAAATAATTACTTGAAATGCCATCAGATCACCGACGGCCACACCGACGGAATTAGTCTGTCGGTGTTTCACAGAGAGTTCGAAAATAATTACTTGAAATGCCATCAGATCACCGACGGCCTTAACTCCGTCGGTGTTTCACAGAGAGTTCGAAAATAATTACTTGAAATGCCACCCCATTACAGACGGCAACACCGACGGAATTAGTCCGTCGGTGTTTCACAGAGAGTTCGAAAATAATTACTTGAAATGCCACCAAATCCCCGACGGATACACCGACGAATTTAAATACGTCGGTAAGTTGTCGGCGGATCAATTTTACCGACAACATTACCGACGGACTGCGTGAATTTCAAAGGGTTGCGCATTAAATGCGCCTCTGACCGCGTAACATTACCGACGGAATTACCGACGGGCCGCGAAAAATATGGAGGGTCATTAAAAATTTTGGTGCGAAATTCAAAAGTTGTCGACGGATTTTTAACACATCACCGACGGAATAAATTAAAATAATAATTAATTTTATATCCGTCGGTGAAGCCGTCGGTAAAACTGCCATATAAGTTCAAGTGACCGCCCGTTCAGTTCATTTTTTCTTCTTCTTCGTTTCTCACTTTAAGCTTTTGATTTTTTTCCTCTCCATTCTTCAAAGCTTTCACCTCCAATCTCTAGCAAGTTTTCTTCATCATCTTCATCAGTTTAAAAGGTTAGTGTTTTCTCTATTTCATTTTACTTTAATAGTTTTTTTTGCTATTTTTTTGGTTATTTTTTTTGTTTTGGTGTATTTTTTGTAATGTAGATAAAGTCTATAGTTTTTTTTGCATAATTCATTGCTAAAGTATATAGTTTTTTTTTTTTTGAATTTTTTGAATATTTTTTATTGTTGTATTGGCATAATTATTATTAGTTAATTTGTTGAATTTTTATTGTTAATGTTGAATTTACCATAGAATTAGTAATTGAATATGTTGGAATAATTATTAATTTTACTTTATTATTGCATGATTTGTGTTTAATTTGTTCCATTTATTTTGATTGTTATTCTAGAGTTTTTTTTTTAATTTATTGTTCTGTTGTATTGGCATAATTATTGAATAATTACTTGAATTGTAATTGTTAATGTTGAATTTACCGTAGAATTAATAATTGAATATGTTGGAATAATTATTAGTTTTACTCTATTATTGCATGCTTTGTGTTTAATTTTTTCCATTTATTTTGATTGTTATTCTAGAGTTTTTTTTTTATTTATTGTTTTGTTGTATTGGCATAATTATTGAATAATTACTTGAATTGTAATTCTTAATGTTGAATTTACCTTAAAATTAGTAATTGAATATGTTGGAATAATTAGTATAGATTGGGTAAATTGGTTGTGGCTATTGTTAATATGTGCAGGTTTGTGGATTTGGGTAGTATCCGGTATAGAGGAGGTGCTGTCAAATTTTTTTTTTACATTTGAATTTAATTATATAATTATTTGTATCAAATTGTGTAGATGCGTAGAACGAAAACCAGAGCTGGTCGCTCAGGTGCGGTCGCAGCTAGTTCGTCTAGCAGCGAGGATGATATTTCCTTAGGTGCCTCTCAAGAAGAGGCACCTACACCACCTGCGCCGTCAACCGATGCTGCTCTTCCAGCTGTACTTCACAGCGCAGAGGCGGCGTGCCTTCGCAGCGGAATCAATTTACCCGCAAGTACGAGGCACAGTGGAAGGACGACCTTTCAATGTAAGTTTGTTAAGGTTTTAGTTTTTTTAAAAAAAATTACAACATAATTTATGAAGTAATCACTCTTGAATGTATTTCATTTATTTTCAGGTTCACAAACATTGAAGCCGCCCGAGTAATATCATCGGCTTTTAAATCGTCGATGGAGATTCCATTGTTTCAATGGAGTCAGATATCCAAGCATCCTGAATGGATGCCTCAAATCAATGCATGGTTTAACAGGTTTGAGGTTGGTATTAATTTATAATTTTCAGCTTATTAATATAATTGTAAATAAATTATTATTTTTATTTAAACTTGTTTATTTATACAAAGCACAAATTCTGCTGGGACATTGAGCATAACACTGTTGTGAGGAGGGTGTGGGAAAATCACGCGGCAACTAGGTAAGATCGAAAACAATACAGGATTTTTTTTAGACAAAAATTTATGTTTTGAAATGTAATTTTTGGTTGCGCGAAGCAGGTTGCGTGATTTTTGGTATGAAGCACAGAAAAAGGCAAAAAAAACCGCGAGGGATAGGGGTTTCCAAGGCTGGAACGATGTTGCGGTTTGGAGGGATTTCAAACCGATATACATCCCGGAAGATATATGGCCGCACTATCTTGAGCACGTGATGTCTGAGCGGTTCACACGACGCTCACAGTCCGGTGCTGGCAACCGGAATCGGCCAATTCATGGCTGGGTGACAACTCACACTGGCGGCTCCATTCCGTTTGCTGCACATGCGAAACAAATGGTAAGATTAATTTAAATGAAATATATCGTTAAATTCAGTTGTTGTTAATATATCTTTTTTCATTATAGGTTGAGTCTCTTGGACGTGAGCCGACCCCGATGGAGCTGTTTGTGGAGACGCACGTGCGAAGTCAAGACCGCCAGAAGGGGGCGCAACAGTTCGTTGATAACCGTGCTCAGCATTTCGTGGTATGTTTGTTCAACCATTTTATTTTGTAAGTTATTATGTTTATTGTATTGAATATGATGATTACTTCTTCTTTTTTTATTTTCAGGAGACCTATAATAATCGGTTGAGGGAGAGATACGAGGACGATACTTTGACCCATCCGGAATTCGATCCGGATTTGTGGATGGAGGTTGGCTCGTCAGGTGGACCAGATAAAAATTGGGTTTACGGGCTCTCCAACACTACAGCCGACAACTTGCGGTCGACCCGTAATGTTTCAACCGTTGGGAGCTCCCAATCAATAGCGAGCTCCCAATCTAAGGAGTTCGTGGCTTTGCAGCAACTCAACGAGAAATACGACAACCTACAAGTGGAGTACGCACAACTCAAAACGTCTCATGCACAACAAAGAGCGGAGTCTGAGCAATTCAAAGCGTCTCAAGCACAACAAAAAGCGGAGTATGAAGCGGCTCAGGAAAAGCAAAAAGCGGCTTATGACCAGCTTTACGAAATGATTATGAAATTGTCAAATAGCGGAACATGTGCGCCTAATCCTTTTTGGCCGTATAACCACCAGCCTCCGCCAGGATCTCCTCCTCCTCCTCAAGCTCCATCATCTTTATATTAATTTGTAATCAACATTATTTACCTTTAAAACTTCATTTATTATTTTTCTTGAAACATATTCAGTTTGTAATGAATATTATTTAACTTTGTTTTTATTTATGTTTAATAAAAATTTTATTTGCATAATTGGTTTGTATAACAATTAATTTATATAGTTTTATATTATATATCCTAAATAATTTTTTAAAAACAAATTAAGAAAAAAACTATTACCAAGGATTTTACCGACGGATGAATTCGGTTGGTATTTTAAACTTTCACCGACAGACTTACCGACGGAATTAATCCGTCGCCATTTAACAGTAGCTTCCACCAGTACCGACGAATTTACAGACGGACATATGCCGTCGGTATTTCATACATTCACCGACTGATGTACCGACGGATATTGTCCGTCGGTAAATTCAATTTCACTGACGGAATGAAAATCCGTCGGTATATTTCAAGCGGGAATCTTTTTTTTTTAGCGCGCACGTTCCATCTGTAAAACCGTGGGTAAATGATTTTTTTGTTTTTCCGACTGATATACCGACGAAATGAGGAATCACCGATGAAGGTAAAGCCGACGGACATATTCCGTCGGTAAAAAAATCACCGACGCACTTCTAATCACACACCGATGGAATTTTGCCGTCGGTAAAATTGTGAAATCTTGTAGCGTATGGGCTTTATTTTATTTTGTTAGCTACAACTTAAGGCTTGTTTGAGCTTAATACGTTGTTCTCAGTTAGGATCCAAGGCTTGTTTGAATGTTATGGGTTTTTTTGTTTAAGGTTTTTGGGTCAAATTTGTAAGTGGGTCAAATCAGTCCACTAGAGTAGATCCATTATGGTTAATTTTTCAAGAACTATTTAAACTAATGTAACCTAAATTTCAGCAGTCATTGATGAATATTACTTCTGAATTTTTCAGTTTTAACGTGTGAGAGTGATTCTTGCATTCTTCAGTTCTTGAACGAACTATTAAAAATTAATTGGCTTTTTGGTGTCATTCTACTTCATTCCAATAGTGTTGATGTTTTAGGATAGGTTTTCATTGTGTCACACTCCTATCAGACCTATTTCGGCTTTCCAGGATCAGATCTCAATCTTGATTATGGGTTGCGTGACAACATGATCATGAGGTTCGCATTAAAGAGCTTCTTCATAATTACCATTGTCAAGGGGGGCCTCCTAGGTGCTGTTTGAAAGTATGGTTAATTGGATTCGTGAATGTATTTCCACTACTAGATTTTCAATATCCATCAACGGAGAGCTCCATGGTTTCTTTGTTGGTACTAGAGGGTTAAGGCGAGGAGATCCAATGTCTCCTTACTTGTTTGTTCTTGTCATGGAAGTATTTTTGGGTTTGATGGGCAATCTGGTTCAAAATAATGACTTTAAGCTTCATTAGCATTGTGAAAGGATGCATCTCACTCATTTGTGCTTCGTGGATGATTTAATGATCTTTTGTTAAGCTAAGGTGGGTATGGTTTCAGTCATTAAATTATGTCTTGATCAATTTCAAATGCTCTATGGACTGATACCAAATCAAGATAAGAGTTGTATGTTCATTTATGGTGTAGAGTTTGGAAATAAAGAATCGCTTCTTGATGTTTTTGGTTATAAGAAAGGTAAACTTCCAATCAAATACCTTGGCGTTCCTCTCATTACTACAAAACTTACATCTTCATATTGGTTCTCCTTATAGATCGTATTACAGAAAGGCTAGGAGTTGGATGCATCACTCTTTCTTATGCGGGTAGACTTCAGCTTATCAAGTCCATCCTTTTCTTTATTCAAGTGTATTGGTCGTCTTTATTCAACCTTCCTAAGGACATTGTTTTGAAGATTACCTCATCGCTCAGATCTTTTTTATGGAAAGGTTGTGAACTTGCTTTAGGTGGTACTAAGATGGCTTGGGAAAACATTTGCTTACCAAAGGAAGAAGGTGGTTTAGGTGTTAAGAACATTAAGGTTTTGAATCGGGCTATTATGGTGAAACACCTTAGGGCTATTTGTATAAATCCGAGGCATTCAATCTGGTCATCTTAGATCCGTTCTTACTTGTTGCGGGGTAGGAATATTTGGGAGGTGCCTTATCCTAGGAGGTCTTCTTAGTTCGTGTTGGTGATGGTCGGTCTACTTTCCTATGGTTTGATAAGTAGCACCCTATAGGCCCCTTGGTCAAGTTCTTTGGGGATAGGATCATTATAGATTTTGATTTAGGTCGGGATGCAAGACTAAGTTCTATTATTGTTGGTCAAGAGTGGATTTTGCCAACTATTAGGTCACTTGAGTGGATTGAGCTGATTCATTGTGCTCTAGATTCTCTCCTCCCTAATGATAGGCAGTGGGACGTTATGTGTTGGAAAGATGCTTTGTGGGGTGTATTCTCCATTCATTATGTTTGGAACAAGGTTGAATGGTGGGCACTTGTTTGGCATAAATAGGCAATCCCACGATTTTCCTTCATCTTATGGCTTGTTATCCATAAGGCATTGTTGACTGAAGATAGGCTTATGTCCTTTGGTCTCATTCAGGTTCCACGACGTCTATTATGTGGGGATGATTGTGAGGATATTGACCACTTGTTTTTTTATTGCACTTTCTCCTGCCGTATCTGGTATGATCTTTATTCCATATGCTTCATCCCATTTAGAAGTCAATCATGAAACAACACCATCTCATGGGCTCTCTAATTAGGGTGTATTTGTGATTATCAGATTGATGTCAGCCACAACAGTTTACTATATTTGAAGGGAGAGGAATGCTCGACTTTATGAAGAGACTCCTCATAACTCTACTGCGATTTATATGGATATTGTTAACTGTATTGTATCTAAAGTTAATTTCCTTCATAATATGGCCAATACGGATACTAATAGAAGACTTTATATTGCTTGGAGATTTTCTGATGGTGTCTATTGCTCAAATTGAGTCTTCTTCTGTTTTTGAGGGCATGTTTTATTAGACTTTATTTGGGGTATAGTTTTTTTATTTTGTTGTTTTGGGGTAAGCGGGGTCTGTCCACTTTCTTGTTCTTAGTGGCATTTTATCCCTTTGTATTTTTCTTTTTTTTTTGTTATATACTTACCGTATCCTAAAAGACTTAAAGGAACACTAAAAAAACAAAAATAACAGAAGTGTGACATAATGAAACAGCACCCAAATATGTTGGATGTGTTGAAAATATATTGCAAGAAATGAAAACAACAGAAAGAAAGCAAATTTTAAAAGTTGACGCAAAACAGACTTGTTTACGACGAGTTAGTCTGAAACTGGAACCTAAAGTGAATGATATCCAATTGAGCTAAAATTTTAGATATAGTGTGCGATATCAACCCAAATAGAAAGAATATGAATTTTGAACAATTTATGATAAGGTTTTATATACTGACGCAAAAACGGTAATAATCAGACCTGATTAGACCCGAAATTAAAAACCAAAACAAACAATATCCAATTAACCCCAAACTTAATATATGATGTGATTAGGGAACCATTAATAAGCGTATCAAATTTGAGCTAATTCTGAGTTGATTTGTTCCAATTTTCCCTTGTTTAGTTCTCTGCGGCAAAAACCAATAAATGTCTCTTTGAACGATTTTTTTTTTTATGTTACTGATATATTTTGGATAGTAACCAAACAAAATAACTAGTTTTTTGTTTTTTGATATGCTGCAAAATCAAGGAGAAGAAGAAATTGGACACTAACGAATTTTTGCAGAAACAACAAGAAACGAAAATTTCAGAAGGATATAACCTGATTAATCAAGCCAAGCTCTGATACCAAATGATGCGAACCTCGTGATCACATGGTCATGCAACCCACACCCAAAGACACCAATTCCCGAAAAGCCAAGTAAATCAGGTTTGATAGGAGTATGACACAAAGATAACTTGTACCTAGGCACCAGCACTATTGGAAACGGAAACCCCCACCCAACGAATATTAATTCGCGAACGAGAAGTATAAGGATGACACCACGAAGACGGTTGTTCTTTGATAAGTTGTTTTTCAGTTCTTTAGAGAACCATGGAAGGGAGATTATCTCACTAACACACACACACAAAGTGCGGCAAACAAAAAGTTTTATTAATCTGAATTGTCTAACCTTACATGTCTGGTTATGCCCTTATTTATAGTGACTCCAAACTAAAATAAACCCTAATAGACCCCTTATGTGGACTTATATGATGCCCACTTACAATTAAACCCAAATAATATAAATAAACCCTAAACTAAGAAGAAAATAATAATAACAATAATAAATCCGAATTTAATATCCTAAATATAATAGGATCAAATTTGTTGCCCTTTAGAAGTCTCATATAAGCTAGGAGAATCAAATCTGAAGGTATAATTAATTCTAAAATCTTCTTTTCTTTTTTTGTAGCTAGGATGAATAAGGAATCCTTGTAAGAAAAGGATTCTAAAACATTTATGAATCCTTGCCACACTTGGAAACTATGTTGCAGCCCATTAAAGATCCTTGTAGAAATAGGAGATTCCCAAAATAAGCTGCCACATCCTTTTAGGAAAAGAATCCTAGCCAAATAAGAAGTCTACAAGTCAAAAGGAAGTAAATAACCAAATTCGTACAGTCTCTGTTGACCCGTGTTTCGATGCCTTCCTAAACTTCGATTGACTTGACATTTTAACCCAAGGTAGGAAAACATGTCAAGAGACTCCATGTAAAATTTCAACCCGATCCAATGGTCGATTAAGAGTTATGACTGTTGTCGTAAAACTAGATAATTACACATTTTATATCAAAATCCAAATTTGACCTTTCCTGGATTGTATCAGTGTCTCCTTTAACTTCTTGGCCCTTGACCTTATGATTGGCTTAATTGGCACCTCTAGTGGATCCTTTGTGTGGTGGGCTTCTTTATCTCATCCTCTTTCTCCTTAAAATGGTTCAACTCCTTAATCTTGAATTGTCATTGATTCTCTCAAGGATTTAAAATGGTTCAACTCCTTACGGATGCAACTTTTATTTTTGATGGGCTAGAAACCTCTTCTTGTAAATATGCACCCAAACCTCTCCTTACGCACATCACCTAGTTGAAAGACAACCTGTTTACACCTCTTATTTGTTTTGGATACATAAACATGATTTTTCTTCTCTATTTGTTGTTGTACACTCTCATAGAGTGCTTTCACAACTTGTGCTTTACTATTACTATCTAAACTAAACTTTTCATCAATAAGCAAAAGAATTAAATCCATAAAAGTTAAAGTCACAAACAATCTCAAATGATGAGAAATCAATAATATAATGCACACTACGATTATAAGCAAACTCAATGAATGATAAGAAATCTTCCTAACTTTTCAAGTTCTTTTGTATGACAGTACATAAAAGTGTGGTTAAGGTCCTATTAACTACTTTAGTTTGTTCATCTATTTGGGGATGACATGTAGTAAAAAATAACAATTTAATTCCAAATTTTCCCTACAATACCTTCCAAAAATAGTTAAGAAACTTAACATCTCTATTTAAAACTATACTCCTAGGGACCCATAAGGACCCCATGAAGTTGTACTATCTTTCTAAGAATAAAAAAGTTATATTAGTTGTATCATTGATTTTTTGACATGCTATGAAATGCATCATCTTTGAAAACATATCAACAAATACAAATATTAAATCTTTACCCTTTTTTTACCTAGACAAACCAAATACAAAGTTTATGGAAATATCTACCAATGGTTTATTAGGCACAGGCAAAGAAGTATTTAAATCATGTAGTTGGAATTTAGACTTTTCTTTCCCATATGTAATGCATACGTCATCTTTGAAAACATATCAACAAATACAAATATTGAATCTTTACCTTTTTTTTACCTAGGCAAACCAAATACAAAGTTTATGGAAATATCTACCAATGGTTTATTAGGCACAGGCAAAGAAGTATATAAATCATGTAGTTGGAATTTAGACTTTTCTTTCCCATATGTAATGCATATATCACATATGCGTTGCATATTTTTTTTCATTTTAGACCAATAAAAATATTCATGCAACACATCCAAAGTATTAGCAACACCAAAATGGCCCATTAAAGCACCCTCATGTGTTTCACATATAAGCAATTCATGCATAGAACTCAATGGCACATACAAATGAATTTGAGCAAATATTGATCAAATCTATAAATTTGCCAAAAGACGAATATCACATGCATTAAAAACATTAGCAAAACCACCATCATTCACATACAATTCCTTTACATATTTAAAGTAGATAAAAGAACATATTTTCATGACAACGCATTAGCCACTATGTTTTTTTTTTTTGTCTTGCTTGTATTTGATCACATACAAAAAAGCCTCAATAAACTCCATCTATTTAGCATGTCATTGATTCAATTTACCCCATCCTTTCAGGTGTTTTAAAGACTCATAATAAGAATGAATGATGAATTCCTTAGGCCAAATATAGTGCTACCACGTATCCAACATCCTCACCAATTGATATGCATCATGATTCTAACATGGAAGAGGCTAATTCTAATGTGTATGGGCATTCAGATGGTCCAATAGCGAGAGTTCAGGCAAAACAACTATAAAGTGCCTTAACAAGTCAGATTAGTGCGATTGAAGTTCAATGAGTTTGGAGGCTTGTTAACTAAATGAAAATCATTCAAATTTGTTTGTTTGTTTTCAAATAAGACTTGGGTCATGATTTGGGAGTTTAAAGAGTTTGGGTTTATTGTCAGCCCATGGGCCAATATGTGTTCGAAT
Organism: Populus nigra; assembly: GCF_951802175.1. Classification (NCBI taxonomy): domain Eukaryota; kingdom Viridiplantae; phylum Streptophyta; class Magnoliopsida; order Malpighiales; family Salicaceae; genus Populus; species Populus nigra. Next base: position 10,158,435 of record NC_084856.1, on the reverse strand, counting down.
TTTCATCACCTTATTGCATTGGAAAATAAGCCTATTATATATTCAAAATATCATCTTTCCAGATTGTCCAACCATGCATGTATTGGAGTTATGGGTGAGAAGTTATGGTTGTTTTAATTTTTATGTCTATATATGAGTTTTAATTTTCTAAACAAAGTAATTTATTTGGGTCTTAATTATATCATTTGGGTATTTCTAACACTTGGAGGGTTGTTCCAAGTATATAATGATGTTTCAAACCAAGTATTAAAAACTTTTGTAAATAATATAAAACTTTTCAACTTCTCATTTAGAAAGATTTCTTCCTTGTTCTTCCATTTTCAAAATTAGTTGAAGAACAAATCAGACTTATCACTTTTAATCACAAAGAATGTGGTGTCTTTATCTTAATTGGAATTCTTTTGTGACGTTTCCAACTAATCAAAGAGTTTCATTCAAAATTCATGTAATTTTTAGCCTAAACACCATAAGAAAAACTATATAACCAAACATACCTTCCTTCATCTTCATATCAGATTGCTAGTTTGTTTAGACTAAGAACCCAAGGCATATCATTCAAGCTTAAAAGGGAAACAAGGTGGTGGTTATGTCAATGTAGCTAACACTATTCTTGTTAAGAAATTAATTTAAGTATTGTAAAGCATCATAAACATTATAAATTGCAATGGTTGGATGAATATAGTGAAGTAAAAGTAACCAAGAAAGTCTTAATTTTCTTTTTTATTTAGAGATATATTGATGAGGTGTGGAAACATTAAAAAAACAACTAGATTTTTATGCAAGAGAGGGTAAGACTAAATCTGTTTTTCATGTTAACAAGCCAATAGTTGTACTTGTATATAAGAAGATTTATTTAATGCTAACAATCTCGATTTTATTGTTCCTAATATGATTGTTTCCCTATCGGAGGAATTTGATGATATCTTTCTCAAAAATATTTCAAGCAGTTTATCATCATTGAGAGATATAAAACATCAAATAAATCTTGTACTTAGAATTATAATTTCTAACCAAATAACCTATCAAAGTAATCCTTAAGGGAAAAAAAAAAAACTTTAAAAACAAGTGAAAAAGTTAATGATTGAAAAGTACATTCATGAGAATTTGAGTCCATATGTTATTTTAATTTTAATCATGCTTAAAAATTATAGAACTTAAAATATTTATGTTAATTATCTGTTATCAATAATATAATGATAAAGCATAAATATCTTACCCAAGGCTTAATCAAACCACGATAGAAAAAGGCATTTATGCCCATAAATTGGATAACTTCAATTAGTGATATCAATCAACTTAAATGCCCGTAAATTGGATAACTTCAATCAACTGCCAGCGTTTAGAACATGAAATAAACATCATATCAGTTCTATCAATTCATGGACTAAAAAGGTGTTATCCACCAGAGGTATGTACTGACAGTCACCATGATATCATTGGGCTAGCAGGAATCCTCCCATGAGAATAAATCTATGCGCAAGTGCCATCTCAAACATATCACTTCACATGCACATCAAAACACATTCTATAGAGCACCTCATCATATACAGATCAGCATGTTCACAGAGACGCACGAACACACAATTCAGTCATACCCATCATCAGTACCTGGATTCCTGCATTGTTGCCTGTTCTCCAAGCTTCTGTAACTTCTGGATATCATCTTTTCCAACACTACCACCAAGGGAAATGGGCGATGAAATATTAGCTGCCGCTTTGTCCTTCAGTTCCTCAATCTCCCTCTGCCGATTCGTTAAATAAATAAAAATCAGCCCTTTCCATCCAAGAAAAATACTGCTAAAATCACAGCCAATCCTTTCCAACTTCCCTTTTTTTATTATTTGTTTTCCTACAATTTATCAGGAGCCAAACACACTTAAATTAAATAAATAAATATGTTCAAAATCGACAAATAAAAAGTAAGTAGCACTAGTATTTGAAACAGAAAGGTTGTCTTAAGCATAGTTATTAAATCCGGACCAGTCCGAGATTGGTTGACCCGGTAGTTCGACAGATCCAAGTAAGGTGAAAAACCGGCAAGAGCAAAAAAAGGTAAAACCCGGTTGACCCACCGGGTCGACCCGTGACCCGAGCAACCATGCAAAACCTAGTAAAAACTTTATTTTTTTCAAATGTGTTTTCTCTTCTAACCAAATACCCCTCTTTTTTATATTTTTTTTAATTTGTTATTAACTCTTTTTAAAGCTTACTATATAATACTAGAAAAATATTTTATTTTTTCAATATAAGATTTGAAGTCTTTTAGTATAGTCTATATTCATAAAAAAAAAAATTATTTTTTTAATGTGAGATTTAAAATCATTTAATATATATATATTTTATGTTCACATGAAAAAAATTATATTTTTTTAATATGAAATAAAAAAAATTTTGATTTAAATACTTCAACGTGAGATAATATAGTATCTTTTAATATAGAAAAAAAAACCTTTTGAAATAATTTTTTAAAATTTATTATTTATAATATGTATAGCATATATTCGTATTAATTATTTTTTAATTTTTTTATATAAAATATTAAAATTTTAAATATTTTTTTATTTTTTAAAATTAATTTAAATTAGCCCAAATTAATTCATATAACTTAAAATTCAGTTTTTTAACCGGATTAGCTCTCAAATCAGGTTTGAGCTTCGTTTTCTTTCTCCAATCGTGAACTCTGTTCTCGTAATCCAGGTTCTGTTGTGGTTGGTTATCGTCGTCTTTAGACGGTGGAGAGGAATTGGCGTGTTGCTTGATCGCTTCGATCCGCGATTTCCCTTCTTCGTTTTAAGTGCCGATTATTGGATTGAATCGATGTAATCGGATCTCTTCCTCACCGACTCATTTTCAAGTGAAGCTGTGAAAGAATTTTTTTCTTCTTTTTATTTGAATTTGGTTTGGTTTCCCTCTTCCGTTTTTTGAGTACAGCACTCTCACTCACTCTCACTAATCACACTATACCCGACTTTCAAAATACTTTTTACCACCATGGGTTATTTTTACCGTTGCAAACCAATTATTTACTCTCGTTTCCAAAAGGATGGACTTTTCAGTTATTTGCATTATTACGAGGCCGGCCTATTTTTTAAAAATTTTAAAATATTTTATTTATTTAAAATAAAAAAGTTATATTTCAAATTATTTTGATATGTTAATATCAAAATTAATTTTAAAAAAAATTATTTTAATATATTTTTAAACAAAAAAACATTTTAAACCGTCATCATTACTATAATTTTAAAAACACTAAAAGGATTTGGTAAGTCAAAGTTTTAATTAGGTTTCAAATAAATAAAATTTGAACTTGTAATTAACTTAATAAGACCTAAATAATCTTGTGTAACTTAAGTGAAACATAATTTTTTTTAATAAATCAAAAAATTAAAAAAAATTAATTTATGAATACTTAACTTCACATATTTTTTTATAGCCTATATCTATATGAATTAGCTATGTATAGCTTGCATTCATATAAATTGTTTCTTAATTTTTCGACGTGAAAATATCTATATATATATTAAAACATTAAACATTATTATTTTTAATTTTTCAATAGACCCAGGTTAACTTGTGTGACTTGAGACACGGGCCCTTGACTACGGGCCCTTGACTAAATCAACTTCTAAATCAGGTTTAATAACTATAATTATTTGAAATCATCAAAGTATATTTATTACATAGGATTATGTAAAAATCCCTTGAACCCAAAATAAATAAATAAAATTTATATATGTTTAGAGTTGTATGAAACATGAGAACTTTTTATGGATTTATGAAAATACATACATTGAATAAAAAACCTAAGAAACAAAATTAGGATTCTTGATATTATGTACCGAATTTCGAATGATTTAGATTAAAAGATCTTTTAGAATTAAATCCGTTTAAAACAAACAAACAAATAAATTTAAAACATAATCAGAAAACTCCTTTGCTTTTCAAAACATAAAAGAATAAAAAACCAACAATGAGGTGTCAAAAATATCAAAATGCTTTTCAAAAATTATAACAAATAGTTGTTGGTTTTGCTTTTTCAACGAAGAAAAGCGTCCAAACAAACAAATTTTATATTTTTATTTTTGAAAATTTGAAAACAGAAACAGGTGCCATAATTTTTATAATTTTTATAATCTGCCAAAGATTTTGTCCATTTAGTTGAATTTCATGGTTTAAAATTCAACGAGCATCATCAAATATTTAAAAAGAAAAGATGTATGATTGTAGTACAATATTTTTTACAGCATCATAGCATGCATATTCGTCGAGGTCAAGTCGAGTTCGGGACCTAAAAAATCGAATGAAAGAAGACATAAACAAGTAAATTCATAGCATAACCGTCGAGGTCAAGTCAAGTTCGAGATCTAAAAGATCAAATGAAAAAAGACATAGACAAGTAAATCCCTTGAATTCCCAGTATTTTGGAATTCATCATGATATTATGCATGGATCAGATATATCATGGCGAATTCTTTAAAAAAATTTGTGGAAGACACAATAGAATCTGATAAGTAAAATTTTGAGTAAGTGTTTACATAACTTTCTTCTATTCAAAAAAATAATTCATTAAAATAATAAATTACTATTGATATCGACACGACACGACTGAGATGATCAAATATTCGAAAGTTCCTTTATTCAATCCTTTTCATGGTGCGGCATACTTTTTAAAAATGGTAAAAGAAAGGAAGTTGACTGATGCTACTCCGTCTTCAGCCTAGCCCACAACCCAAGGTCTAGTCCCTGGAGTGGTTTGGCAGGAAAAAAGAGCAGCTTTGCAAATTCAATTACCTCAATTTTCAATTGAAAATGCGAAAGAATTCACCATTGGTAGCAAATGATTATCTGTTAAGCAGGGCAAATCTTATTTAAATAAAAAAATACGGTTGACGGTGTCTTGATCACCTATTTGTTTTTTTTTAAATTAAATTTCATGCTTACTATTCAATGGGCCACAGAATCCATCCGTATCAATATCAATAGAGTTCGTACAAAACAATTAGGAATCTAGCACCACATTGGAGAGACAGATATGACGAAGTCCTAATCTAACTGTATTGTTTGATTTCTAGAAAGAAATCAACTACACAATCTTCCTGCACAACCGAGCAAACAGTCGAGTACCAACTGATCATACTCAGAGTTACATCTCCAACTCCATTTTCCCAAACAAATCCAGCCAAAAAAAGAAAATAAGCATAATGGTTAGTAATGGCTCTTTGATGGAGGTAATGGAATACAAGCTGAAGTTAGCGGCCATAGTTCTCTTTCTCATCAGATTTTCTTTTCGGGCGGGCGGGGCTGCTTCTTGTAGGAAGCACAACAGCCTCCTTATTTACTGATTCTTCTGCTTGATCAGCATTCCTCTCTCTCAAAAGGATGCCACCATTTGGTGCAGCTGATCGCATAGCCCTCGGCAGCTTCAGAGGAATTTCTGCCTCAATTACACTACTATCTGCTTCACTTACACCATTTGGTGCAGCTGATCCCACGGCCTTTTGGGGGGCGGCTTCAGTGTTTTCTGATTTTGTGCTGGGTGGGGGAACAGGAACAAGCTGAATTACTGATTTCCGCCATTTCTTTCTCTGGTTTGCCTTTGGTGCATTGGATTTGGCCTGAAGGTTATATGAATTAAAACTCATTAGAGAAAAAAGACAAAAACCTGAGTTAATCAAGATTGAGACTTGATCATGAACTTGACCTAAAAAGAAAAGGCAATTTGCATCAATGTATTTGCAGAACTAAGAATCACTACTTGATTTACTCCAAAACGAACATACCACTGTATTGCCTATGTCTGATAGAGGCTTCCTTCTAACCACACTATCGTCATTTGTTTCCACAGGCTTCTCAACTAGGGCACTTTGTAGCAGCATTGCACCCTGAGAAACAAGGACCTGATTCTTCTCTGTTTCATTAGATCCAAGTGTCGAATCATTTATCTCGATAGCTCCTCTATTAGAACATTTATTTGGCATACAGCCACATGATATCCCACAAAAACCCCCAGATGCTCGGCATTGGCACTTGGATGTCTTGCATAAAGAGTATTTACTACAAGCACAACATGCTTGAACAGTAGTTGCTGCCTCACCAGAACAATCTGATTTGCAGTTTTCTTGATCATGGATATCTCCTGTACTTGAACGGCTTTTGGTTTTGGAATTTCTTTTCTTTCCTCGCCGTTTCCCTGACATTACCCATTCATCATCTGTCGCCTCTTTCTCTGATTGTACCCATTCATCATCTGTCATATTATTATCTGAATGTTCTGATTCAGATGTATCCATATCATCCAATATGATGGGGGTGCTCTGTTGCACCTGAATAAACAAAAACAAACAAATAAAAAGGTTTATGAGGTTTGGGAATAGCTAACAATTCATTTATAAGACAATCCAGTAATACAAGCTTATATCTGTAAATGTACCTGTCTATGCATGTCACGCTTATATTCTTCAGAACCGGCCTCACTTTTGATGGAGTATTTTTTCAAGGCTGAACTCTGTTAATTAAAATCATTCAATATTCAACAAATTGAGAATGTCAGTTCAACAAATAGAAGTAGGAAGCTGGAAGACAATTTTGAAGTTAGAAACATTTAGCAAATTTCTAAAATCCAAAGTGCTAGATTCAAACAAGATACAATGGATAACGTAAACCACAACAATATTTGATGACCTGCAATTGTCTTCAACTTACACTACATATGAATGCATACTAAAGACAGTAAGTAAGCAAAGCTGATATTGAGAAATTTAATCCACTTTTCTAGTTGAATCTGTCTTTGTGCAACTCTAAACCAGGTTAAAAGAAAAGGTAATAACTAACCTCTGACTTCACTTGATGAATAAGTTCTGTCTTCTGGATTTCAAGATGCCTCGCTAGACTACGAAGTTTCACCACTTTTTCCTTCAGATCTCTTATTTCCGTATCCTTTTCTCTACAGGCAACTTCTTTATCTCGCAACAAGCACCTAGAAAAGTAGGAAAATTTCAGATAAATCTATTGCAGACAACATGTAACACCAAGGTGAAAAGAAACTAGCCAGTCCAAATAATTGACTTCTCTGGTAAAAAAACATTTACCTAGTGGAGGATGCTATATTGAACAGATAATTCATCACATTTTTTGCATCAGCAAGTGACCGAACATGATTCCAACGTCCCCTTCCACTAAAGCCCCGTTCACGCTCTTCTGCTTCAGACAATTGTGATGCCATGGAAACCAATGTGCTAGAAGAAGCAGCAAGCATGTTTTCAAGAGCAAAAATCCTCGAATTTCTAGCTCCAGGAGACATTGTTGGGGGGCAAATACTGCATTATTAAAGCAAAGAATCTAATTGTTAGCTGCCTGAAAATGATTATATTAACACAAGGTCATAAGGGGCCATTAAGGAAAGTCAAGAAGGAAAAAAAGGAATCACCTTGAATTAGTTTGTTTTAGTATCTCTCCTTCTTCCTTTAACTTTGCCATTTCATTGGCCATTCTAGCTCTCCTGAAATAGCAAGAAGATTACTTGAATTAGCTATTGTCGAAACGGCATTAAAAGACAGTCTCAAAGATTCCTTTCATTTAGATAATGCATAGAAAAATAATCAAGGTAACAAATCAAGTACATCCTCTAACTACATGCTGATGAAGATACAGATATTTTTCACAGAAAATAAATAAACGGAACAGCATTTGAAGATTTTTACAAACTATGCATGAAGTCAAGATGCAAAATCACTACTCACACTTGCATTTGATGCTCGTACTCAGAACGTACTTCATGTACCCGTAATGTGACTTCAAGTTCATGCTCAATTGCCTGCATTAGGGCCTTCACGTTGAATATAGATTGTTAGAACCAAATCTTAGAAAAACAACTAAACAACTAACCAAAGCGTATTTATTTATGTACATTCAAAATGCATAATTCTTTGTCTCAAGACTAACAGTAGTACCTGAACTCCAGGGCCATTGCCATTTCCAACACCTGTATAGGATAGAAAATTTTCAACAAAATATTATATATAGAAAACAAAAAAGAAGGCAGGAAGTAGTAAATCTACCAACCGAAAGTTTCACGTGACATCTTTCTTGATTCTAAAAGCTCTTTTAGCCTTTTTGTAGCCATGGCAGCTTCTTCTGTCTTTCTTTGTAGGACCTGTTTTGAAATACCAAAACTGAGTATAACACTTGTGTAAATTAGATATAGCTTTCTGAGTGCACAGCAATTACCATTTTCTGCCTCTGATTCAAAGCTAACAACTTGTGCATCTCGTACTCATTTCTCCTACCCTCTTTCTTAAGCTGGAAATGAATAAAAAATGCATTCCAAAGAGAATCAGTTTTCACAACATCAATAATCTACGTAGGCATGCAAGCAATCATCAAGGATCTATATAAATACAATTTCCTTTAACAATAACATTTCCTAGGAAAAGAAAATAAAAGGATGTCTAATAGTTATAAAGGAAAATCTTTTTGTATAGTTGCCTTTTTACACCTTCGATAAATACAATCCCCTTTTATAAGAAAATGATTTTATCTAAAGCTTTTTTAAGATCATACATTAAACATTTATAGGACAGACAATATCTTTCTTTATTGTACCTGAAGAACTTCCTTTTCCCTTGATGCCTTCCATAACCTGAATTGCTCACACTCTTGTTTGATCTTATGTTGAAGTTGAACCTGGAAACAAATAGGTGCATGGATATTGTAACTCAAAGAACTGACTTAACATAAACTAAAAACAAACCTTCTGTCTATCACAGTCGCACCTTTTGAGTCTTAATTCTCTGAATCTCCTCATTTAGTCGTCTTGCAGCCTCATCACTCTTTTGTTTTTGTCTCAATAATTGAGCTTGAGCATCTTGTTTCTTCTTCAACTCCACAACCTGCAAAGCAGAATATGAAACCAAGAATAATTGCAATTGACAGGTATAGGTCTGTGCCAACTCACCTGTGCCTCAAGTACTGTCAACTTTTGAAGATAGTCTTCCTTTAATTTTTTAGCACCGTCATCAGAAGTAGATGATATATTGGCAAGATTGTATCTCAATTCCTCAATCTCTTTCTGTGCATTGACAACAAAGATGGAGATAGGTATACAAGCATGACCCTGAAGCACTTGAAACATAGCATGTGAACATATAAGCACTGACCTGCAAAAGCCTCTTTTCTTGTTCTAAGTCCTGAACTTTTTTATCATAATGTTGCTTAAGAACTGAAGTATCCACACTTGTAAAACGCTTCATTTCAGCCTTCAAAAATTTAAAGAAAAAAAAATGAAGGACAATGGTCAAAATGCCAACAAATTTTATAATAAAAATAAGAAACTGCTGCTCCTAGACAGTCAAAACATCACATGCACTACTGTTCCTACATTTAATTTAAACCAGAACTAGCATGGGTTTAACGTTTCTATGAGGTTGATCATTAATGATACTTTTGCAGTCCAAAATCTTCTTCCATCTCATGAATTGACAGCTCCTTTATTGAGCAGAAAACAGCAGTAGCCACAAAATTATTTAGCTGTACATCTAATGACAACACAAGAATGAAAAGGAACGCTTATACTAAAAATTAGGAGTTGAGCTGGCTGGTTTTACCTCCTTTTGTTCTAGTTTTCTGTCCAATTCTTTCAGCTCCCTGTCCAATTTTTCTTGCAGAGAAGAATGCTCTTGCTCTTTTTCCTCATCTTCAACTTCATCTACATTTGAATCAAAAGAAAATATTTTCAACAATTAGATATATAGCTACATCTCATACGTGAAATAAAATGCAAAGTTGACTGCCAAAACCAGAAACGACAAATAAAAGGATGTTGAGCATCAACAGTTATCAAAGGCATAAATTCACTGATCAATGATGTTGTGTGACCTACCCATAAAGCTGCCAGACAAAAAAGGGCATGGTTTTGGCGCAAATGAGACCAGCATTGTCAACATTTAAAATCAGATATTCATCAACCAAACAACAATTTTACCAAGTTATTCGAAGGGAGTGTCTTCATTTCATGAAGCAGGAAAATGGAGAAAAGGCTTTTTCAAGAATATAAAATAAGAAAACTAACAAATGCACTACAAAATGAGTTAAAGTTTCTTATACGTTACCTGAAATGTCAGCTGCTTTAGTGTCAGAATTGGATGAAAGCTCATTTAGAGATTGGAGTAAAGCATCTTTTGAGCGGAACCTCTCATCATCCGAATCGAGATAATCAACAAATTGATTACGCTTTGAGGTGGACAAGTTTTTCAAATGCAACAACTCTCCTTCTAACTCTTGAATTTTTGACACATACATTTTGACCAATTCATAATCCTGAAAGTGCTTTTAAAACTGTGTCAGGGAAAGATTTTTATATGTCAAAAGTGACAATAATCTGCAACAATCAATTCACCCAAACCTGATTTATACTGGAGTCAATCTCATCCCAGGATTTACCATTTCGAGCTGATTCAATTTGCATTATCAATTTGTCCTTTTCAACCTGAATTATTGACTCAATTGTAATCAAAGAAAAAAAAATCACAAAGAGCATAATAATTACAGAAACACGAAAACTTAATAACCTGAGCATCAACAGCACGTTGATTCAAGTGTTCACAAGTGAGTCGTCTCTCTTGAAGTTCCCGTTGTAATTCAGCATTACTCACTTCAAGCAATGACACTTTGTGTTTGAGAATCTAAGAAAACACATCATTAAATAACAGAATTTAAAAGATAAGGAGCAGATGGTGGTATTTATCAAAACCGTACCTGAAGCTCGTCGAATGGAATGGTTGCATCACCACGATAAAATAATAGTTCAGTCTGTAATTGCTCAATTTGGCCTCTCAT